>NC_083560.1:148006598-148363653 GCF_019925205.1 Metopolophium dirhodum
ATCTGTTTGGTTGAACCCGGTATTTTTTCCTTGGTAAGGAGAGATCCATAATGCATATCCTAGACGCAATGTCCCAACCCACACTTTAAATCCAAAACGAATTGGTTTTCCTCGGATAAATTGTTTGCATCCATGTTGATGCGGGCCTAGTGAAGGCCGCGTGGGTGCGGTGATGTTGAGGTAGAGGTTTCACACGACAAAACAAATAAAGAAAAACACAAGTTTTGCGATGTGAGGGTTAAATTTATTTCGCGGATGAACAAACAAGAAATCCGTTTGTGGCCCTGTCGGTCACTGAACAAAAAAAACAAATCAAACGGAAAAAAAAAGAAAAAAACAGAGACGATCGGCCGGGGACGTATGTGTCAGTCTCGTGCGGGTCGTCGGTAAAAACTAGTAACATGACAATCCGGTTCACCCAACGGCCGGCCGACGGTTCACAGCGCGGGTGTCGCGCGCCGGCGTCGTCCGTCGTCGATTGGCGGTTTGTTTGAGAAGCGTAGCGCGGCTTTCCGTGTAAAAGGCTATTTGAATTCAAACAGCTATTACGCGGGACCGCGTCATACTCCCCCCCCCAAACCGCCAACGGCGGTGGTGTTCCGGCCGTTGCCGGTGTCGTCAAAGGGTGTGTGTGGAGGGTGGTTGTGGTAGACACCTGTCCGTGGGTACGCTTTTCCAGCTGTGTTCAGCGGGCGTGGCCCTGGTGGTGTCTAGGCATGTTGGGGGGACGTGGGGGGACTGAAGTACATGAGGCTGACCTCCATGTCTTCAGTTCCAGCCATGCCTGCGTCCGTCTCACCTAACAGGTCCGCCTCCTCTTCCGGGGATATTTCCATATCCGCGGTTTGAGGGTTCGCGGCTGTTAGTTTTTCCGCGGTTCCGGTTGCTCCGGAAGTGTTGGTCATTTCCGGTACTGTGACCACGGTGAGGTCTGGTGTCGCAGGCTCTGGCTGTGGCGGGACGGGGGCTGGTGTTGGCGCCGGTTTTTCCAGGCGGTGTTGCTGGGACGTCTGCTTCGCCTTGTATTCCCGCATCCGCTGTTTGTTCCGGCGCTGGCGGGCGTTGAGTGAGGCCGGTGGTGTTGTGTCGGTGGTGGTGTCCCTTATTGGCAGCGGGTTGACGGGCGTTCCTGATGGCGGGATGGTCGACGTCCTTGGCGCTGGTACCGGGCTCTTCATCAGTGGGTGGGGTGGCAGTCTCGCAGGCGCCCGACTTGTTGTCGTTGGTGGCGCCGGTCGTGTTCGGATCGCCGGTCGTGCCGTGGCCGTCGGTCGGGTCACCCGTCTGGGGCTGCGCGACCTATTGAGCCGCATTGCGGTTGCGGGTTCGCCGCTCGTCGCCCTTTTTGGCTAGGACGATGGGTGCGGCCCACGGGGATGTGCTCTGTTCTACCAGTCCCTGCTCTTCCATGTCCCGTATCATGGTGTCGATTGTGGCCTGTTTTACCGGTGGGTAGGGATATGGTTTGAGTGCTATGGGTGTTTGGTTTTTGAGGAGGATGTCGTGTTCAATTAACCTGGTGCGTCCTACCCTACCGTTGAATACGTCCGGGTAGTTGTGTACTACTTCGGCGAGTTTCGCGCGTGTGTGGTGGTCACCGTTTATTGTTAATTTGTCAACATCTAGTGCTGGGGTTGAGGTGGGTGTCCGCCCTTTCCAGCACGCTGTTGTTCTCCTATCCGAACCTAAATGGATAGTGCTCGTTGTGTAGTCCCAGGTGACTTCGTTTTGTACGAGAAAGTCGTGACCTAGGAGCATGTCGCAGTACAAATTTTCCAGAATGGCTGCGTTGAAGGTGACCGTGAGGTCTCCGATTCTGGCTACGAATGTGGAGGTACCACTTGTCGTGGTGGTATGTCCGTCCGCCATTCGTACCTGAGTTGGTTGTCCGTGTGGGGGTGTGCCATATTTATGTGCTATGTTCGGGCTTACATACGATTTTTGTGCTTGTGAGTCGAGTAGAGCTGTTACGGGGCCTGACCTAAATTCGAGTTCGACCGCGGGGGTCGGAATTTTGTCGGGGCATACACGTTTAGCGTTATTCGACGGTGGTTGTGATGCATAGCTGGGTAACTGGTTCTTAACCGCGTTATCGGTACTATGGGGAGCGGTTTGCACCGCCATTACCAGAGCATCCGTTTCGGTTACCTCTGTGCTATGGGTGTGTACCGTATGAGTACGTGTTAATTCCGTAGTAGGGGTCGTTGTGTGTGGTGATGATGACCTGCTACTTAACGGAATTTTAATGTTTTTGATGGGTGATATATCTGATGACGCCGAGTTTATCGATGCGCGTTTGATAGTTATATCCCCGTCTGTATTGCCGAGCGTTGTGTGTGGTGGCGTGGTTGTGTGTGTGTGTGTGTTTGAGGCGGCGGCGTGGACAATTGTCCGTCGACTCATTTCCCGTTTCCCGAACGCGGCGTGTTCCCGGGGCAGTCACTGTTCCAGTGAGGACCTCCACAGTACCTGCACGGGTTGGGCGGTTGCGTTTTACCTGCAGTACCGTCCCGTGTACGCGGTTGCAGCTTCGGTTGGGGCGGGTGGGTTTGGGAATGTGATTTGTACGCCGGTTTCTGCTGCTGTTGTGTGGGCGTTTCGTCTGGTGTGTATTCCAGGATTCCAGCGACCCGGCGGAGGTCTCCGAAAGTCACTGGTCTCTGCAATCGGATATGTGTGCGGTATTCGTTGCGCGTTAGACCGGCTATCGTACCGACCAGCTGTGTTTCAGATAGCCCGGTATTGACGCGGCGCGCGAGTTGGTTTTTTTGTGTTACGAACTCCGTAAGCGATTGCGTTTGTGTTTGTCGGACGGATACTATCTCAGCCCGCAGTCGTGATTGTATTTCCACGTTGTCGAATTTTTCTAAAAATTCGGCGCGGAACTCATCCCAGGTGAGGTCCAGTAGTCTGATGGTGTTCCACCATGTACTGGCTGCACCCTTCAGCTGCTGCGTGACAATATTAGTCCAGGCCGACCTATCTATACGCGTTTGGTACAATATCGATTCCGCTTTGTGTATAAATCGTACCGGGTCCTCAGGCGTTGTTCCGAGGAACTCCGGCAGCGAATGTTTCGCTGCACATACGTCGTCGTATGGTATCAGCGTCGATTGTTGTGACGCATAGGTGTGTGTGGAGGAGGGGGCATGGTATAAATTTGGCGTGTCATCGAAACGTACCGAACGTTCGGCGTGCTGGTTACCCGCGGACGGCGGTTCGCGTGCCGCGGAGTACCTCGTACCGTATTCCGTGTTGTTCGATGACACGTTGTGGTGGGGGCGGGTCGGTGTTGTCCCTTCCGGTTGGTGTTCCGGTGCTTGGCGTGCCATACCCATTTCCAGGCGTCGCATTGTTTCTGCAATGCGGCGTTGGTCGTCGCCAAAGCGGGCCATGCAGTCCTCGAGCATGGTCAGTCGCGATTCCAAACTGTGCCCATGCGCCGAGTTTTCCGCCGCTTGCCGTACCTCCTTAATTATGGACCGACTCGCTTGAATCATGTCCATAGCCTGTTGGTGTGTGGGTGTGGGTGGGATGTTGGTGGTGATGTTCGATGGCTGGGCGGGTGATGATTCGACCGGTTGGTTTTCCCTTTGTCCGGCGTCAAGTATTTGACCTGTTGGCGGGTTGTTTCCGGTATGCCCGGCGGGTTCCATAGGCGGAAACCGGACTTCATTGGCCTGTAGGTTCAGGTCCGTGAAGTGTTGTATCAACCGGATTTCAAGATCATCCTTCGCGCCCGTATCCGACAACTCGCGCTGCCTGCATTCGTAGCGCAACTCCGCGGCGGTCAACTCATTAATATATTTTCCCGACATGACGTCCGGTTGTTTTTCCGGTGTTGTTTACGGGAAAATATAAAATGTGGTTGTTGTCGGTGGAACGGTCGTCGCGTTCCTTCGATCAGCTGTGTTGACCGTTTATCGGTGTTTATTTGCGTACGGAATGTAGGTCAGTGGGTTGTTATTGTTTTGTTATTGCGCTTGCCGGGCGATCACAGTAACCGGTTTTCGCGGAGTGTTGTCGCGGATGCGCGTGTGTGCGTTATCCGGCCCACTACTGCGATTAGGGAAGACGGCGGCTGTCGCTTTGGGCGGCGGCGACGGCAGTCCGATTATGTGGTATTTCTGTCCCAGGTAATCGCGTGTTGACGTTATCGGTGGTGGTGCTGGGCGGTGGTGGTGTGACCCTCTCGCGCTCTTGCGTTCCTACCTACCTACGTCGTGTGTGTGTGGACTTT
The DNA here is from genome assembly GCF_019925205.1 of Metopolophium dirhodum. Taxonomy (NCBI): domain Eukaryota; kingdom Metazoa; phylum Arthropoda; class Insecta; order Hemiptera; family Aphididae; genus Metopolophium; species Metopolophium dirhodum. The sequence goes on from NC_083560.1 coordinate 148,010,839, forward strand.
GGAGCGTCGCGCGCGGTGTAGTCGGTGCGTCCGTAAATCGGGCGGCGCGGCTGGTCGTTACGTCCTTATGTAATATATTACGTAACGCCGGTTTTTCCGTTTTCGCCAGCTAACCACGTTTTTGTCGGATCGCGTCGGGGACTTTTTTCCAAGTCGCGCAACGGGAAGGGTATATGATGGTGGTAGTAAGGGGTAAGTTAATAAGTTTTCACTTACCGGTGATTCCTGTACGGGGAGCCAGTTGATGCGGGCCTAGTGAAGGCCGCGTGGGTGCGGTGATGTTGAGGTAGAGGTTTCACACGACAAAACAAATAAAGAAAAACACAAGTTTTGCGATGTGAGGGTTAAATTTATTTCGCGGATGAACAAACAAGAAATCCGTTTGTGGCCCTGTCGGTCACTGAACAAAAAAAACAAATCAAACGGAAAAAAAAAGAAAAAAACAGAGACGATCGGCCGGGGACGTATGTGTCAGTCTCGTGCGGGTCGTCGGTAAAAACTAGTAACATGACAATCCGGTTCACCCAACGGCCGGCCGACGGTTCACAGCGCGGGTGTCGCGCGCCGGCGTCGTCCGTCGTCGATTGGCGGTTTGTTTGAGAAGCGTAGCGCGGCTTTCCGTGTAAAAGGCTATTTGAATTCAAACAGCTATTACGCGGGACCGCGTCATACTCCCCCCCCAAACCGCCAACGGCGGTGGTGTTCCGGCCGTTGCCGGTGTCGTCAAAGGGTGTGTGTGGAGGGTGGTTGTGGTAGACACCTGTCCGTGGGTACGCTTTTCCAGCTGTGTTCAGCGGGCGTGGCCCTGGTGGTGTCTAGGCATGTTGGGGGGACGTGGGGGGACTGAAGTACATGAGGCTGACCTCCATGTCTTCAGTTCCAGCCATGCCTGCGTCCGTCTCACCTAACAGGTCCGCCTCCTCTTCCGGGGATATTTCCATATCCGCGGTTTGAGGGTTCGCGGCTGTTAGTTTTTCCGCGGTTCCGGTTGCTCCGGAAGTGTTGGTCATTTCCGGTACTGTGACCACGGTGAGGTCTGGTGTCGCAGGCTCTGGCTGTGGCGGGACGGGGGCTGGTGTTGGCGCCGGTTTTTCCAGGCGGTGTTGCTGGGACGTCTGCTTCGCCTTGTATTCCCGCATCCGCTGTTTGTTCCGGCGCTGGCGGGCGTTGAGTGAGGCCGGTGGTGTTGTGTCGGTGGTGGTGTCCCTTATTGGCAGCGGGTTGACGGGCGTTCCTGATGGCGGGATGGTCGACGTCCTTGGCGCTGGTACCGGGCTCTTCATCAGTGGGTGGGGTGGCAGTCTCGCAGGCGCCCGACTTGTTGTCGTTGGTGGCGCCGGTCGTGTTCGGATCGCCGGTCGTGCCGTGGCCGTCGGTCGGGTCACCCGTCTGGGGCTGCGCGACCTATTGAGCCGCATTGCGGTTGCGGGTTCGCCGCTCGTCGCCCTTTTTGGCTAGGACGATGGGTGCGGCCCACGGGGATGTGCTCTGTTCTACCAGTCCCTGCTCTTCCATGTCCCGTATCATGGTGTCGATTGTGGCCTGTTTTACCGGTGGGTAGGGATATGGTTTGAGTGCTATGGGTGTTTGGTTTTTGAGGAGGATGTCGTGTTCAATTAACCTGGTGCGTCCTACCCTACCGTTGAATACGTCCGGGTAGTTGTGTACTACTTCGGCGAGTTTCGCGCGTGTGTGGTGGTCACCGTTTATTGTTAATTTGTCAACATCTAGTGCTGGGGTTGAGGTGGGTGTCCGCCCTTTCCAGCACGCTGTTGTTCTCCTATCCGAACCTAAATGGATAGTGCTCGTTGTGTAGTCCCAGGTGACTTCGTTTTGTACGAGAAAGTCGTGACCTAGGAGCATGTCGCAGTACAAATTTTCCAGAATGGCTGCGTTGAAGGTGACCGTGAGGTCTCCGATTCTGGCTACGAATGTGGAGGTACCACTTGTCGTGGTGGTATGTCCGTCCGCCATTCGTACCTGAGTTGGTTGTCCGTGTGGGGGTGTGCCATATTTATGTGCTATGTTCGGGCTTACATACGATTTTTGTGCTTGTGAGTCGAGTAGAGCTGTTACGGGGCCTGACCTAAATTCGAGTTCGACCGCGGGGGTCGGAATTTTGTCGGGGCATACACGTTTAGCGTTATTCGACGGTGGTTGTGATGCATAGCTGGGTAACTGGTTCTTAACCGCGTTATCGGTACTATGGGGAGCGGTTTGCACCGCCATTACCAGAGCATCCGTTTCGGTTACCTCTGTGCTATGGGTGTGTACCGTATGAGTACGTGTTAATTCCGTAGTAGGGGTCGTTGTGTGTGGTGATGATGACCTGCTACTTAACGGAATTTTAATGTTTTTGATGGGTGATATATCTGATGACGCCGAGTTTATCGATGCGCGTTTGATAGTTATATCCCCGTCTGTATTGCCGAGCGTTGTGTGTGGTGGCGTGGTTGTGTGTGTGTGTGTGTTTGAGGCGGCGGCGTGGACAATTGTCCGTCGACTCATTTCCCGTTTCCCGAACGCGGCGTGTTCCCGGGGCAGTCACTGTTCCAGTGAGGACCTCCACAGTACCTGCACGGGTTGGGCGGTTGCGTTTTACCTGCAGTACCGTCCCGTGTACGCGGTTGCAGCTTCGGTTGGGGCGGGTGGGTTTGGGAATGTGATTTGTACGCCGGTTTCTGCTGCTGTTGTGTGGGCGTTTCGTCTGGTGTGTATTCCAGGATTCCAGCGACCCGGCGGAGGTCTCCGAAAGTCACTGGTCTCTGCAATCGGATATGTGTGCGGTATTCGTTGCGCGTTAGACCGGCTATCGTACCGACCAGCTGTGTTTCAGATAGCCCGGTATTGACGCGGCGCGCGAGTTGGTTTTTTTGTGTTACGAACTCCGTAAGCGATTGCGTTTGTGTTTGTCGGACGGATACTATCTCAGCCCGCAGTCGTGATTGTATTTCCACGTTGTCGAATTTTTCTAAAAATTCGGCGCGGAACTCATCCCAGGTGAGGTCCAGTAGTCTGATGGTGTTCCACCATGTACTGGCTGCACCCTTCAGCTGCTGCGTGACAATATTAGTCCAGGCCGACCTATCTATACGCGTTTGGTACAATATCGATTCCGCTTTGTGTATAAATCGTACCGGGTCCTCAGGCGTTGTTCCGAGGAACTCCGGCAGCGAATGTTTCGCTGCACATACGTCGTCGTATGGTATCAGCGTCGATTGTTGTGACGCATAGGTGTGTGTGGAGGAGGGGGCATGGTATAAATTTGGCGTGTCATCGAAACGTACCGAACGTTCGGCGTGCTGGTTACCCGCGGACGGCGGTTCGCGTGCCGCGGAGTACCTCGTACCGTATTCCGTGTTGTTCGATGACACGTTGTGGTGGGGGCGGGTCGGTGTTGTCCCTTCCGGTTGGTGTTCCGGTGCTTGGCGTGCCATACCCATTTCCAGGCGTCGCATTGTTTCTGCAATGCGGCGTTGGTCGTCGCCAAAGCGGGCCATGCAGTCCTCGAGCATGGTCAGTCGCGATTCCAAACTGTGCCCATGCGCCGAGTTTTCCGCCGCTTGCCGTACCTCCTTAATTATGGACCGACTCGCTTGAATCATGTCCATAGCCTGTTGGTGTGTGGGTGTGGGTGGGATGTTGGTGGTGATGTTCGATGGCTGGGCGGGTGATGATTCGACCGGTTGGTTTTCCCTTTGTCCGGCGTCAAGTATTTGACCTGTTGGCGGGTTGTTTCCGGTATGCCCGGCGGGTTCCATAGGCGGAAACCGGACTTCATTGGCCTGTAGGTTCAGGTCCGTGAAGTGTTGTATCAACCGGATTTCAAGATCATCCTTCGCGCCCGTATCCGACAACTCGCGCTGCCTGCATTCGTAGCGCAACTCCGCGGCGGTCAACTCATTAATATATTTTCCCGACATGACGTCCGGTTGTTTTTCCGGTGTTGTTTACGGGAAAATATAAAATGTGGTTGTTGTCGGTGGAACGGTCGTCGCGTTCCTTCGATCAGCTGTGTTGACCGTTTATCGGTGTTTATTTGCGTACGGAATGTAGGTCAGTGGGTTGTTATTGTTTTGTTATTGCGCTTGCCGGGCGATCACAGTAACCGGTTTTCGCGGAGTGTTGTCGCGGATGCGCGTGTGTGCGTTATCCGGCCCACTACTGCGATTAGGGAAGACGGCGGCTGTCGCTTTGGGCGGCGGCGACGGCAGTCCGATTATGTGGTATTTCTGTCCCAGGTAATCGCGTGTTGACGTTATCGGTGGTGGTGCTGGGCGGTGGTGGTGTGACCCTCTCGCGCTCTTGCGTTCCTACCTACCTACGTCGTGTGTGTGTGGACTTTGGAGCGTCGCGCGCGGTGTAGTCGGTGCGTCCGTAAATCGGGCGGCGCGGCTGGTCGTTACGTCCTTATGTAATATATTACGTAACGCCGGTTTTTTCCGTTTTCGCCAGCTAACCACGTTTTTGTCGGATCGCGTCGGGGACTTTTTTCCAAGTCGCGCAACGGGAAGGGTATATGATGGTGGTAGTAAGGGGTAAGTTAATAAGTTTTCACTTACCGGTGATTCCTGTACGGGGAGCCAGTTGATGCGGGCCTAGTGAAGGCCGCGTGGGTGCGGTGATGTTGAGGTAGAGGTTTCACACGACAAAACAAATAAAGAAAAACACAAGTTTTGCGATGTGAGGGTTAAATTTATTTCGCGGATGAACAAACAAGAAATCCGTTTGTGGCCCTGTCGGTCACTGAACAAAAAAAACAAATCAAACGGAAAAAAAAAAGAAAAAAACAGAGACGATCGGCCGGGGACGTATGTGTCAGTCTCGTGCGGGTCGTCGGTAAAAACTAGTAACATGACAATCCGGTTCACCCAACGGCCGGCCGACGGTTCACAGCGCGGGTGTCGCGCGCCGGCGTCGTCCGTCGTCGATTGGCGGTTTGTTTGAGAAGCGTAGCGCGGCTTTCCGTGTAAAAGGCTATTTGAATTCAAACAGCTATTACGCGGGACCGCGTCAATGTTTACCATAATATGGCACCATGGATTCATCTATGCTATGAAATTCTTCGTGAGGAGCGTGCATTAGGAATCTAGTATTTATCATAGTAATCAACGGTCTTATTTTTGCATATTTATCAGAATTATCCAAGTTGTTGTTGTTTGAAAAGTGAAGATTATGAAATATATCGTCAAATCTATTTCGCCTCATAGCATTGGACACTAAACCATTATTTGTATCAGGGGCCTTTTCCCAGTACATACGTCGCCGAGACATTTCATTATACCCAGATAATAAGAGAATTGCAATAAAACATTTCAATTCATTTTTTGTCAAGTCCAAAGAAATATTTTTAGAAGAAGCATAAATGTTTGTATATTGTACAATAGAATCAAAAACTTGATCATCGAAAAATAATTCAAAAAGTTCAAATGGCGCAAGTGAGCCATATTTTATTTTACTGTTTTCATCTGGACCCCAAAGCTCTGTTATTTTAGGAGTCTCTAAATCTCCTTCACGCCAAATTTGAGATGAATCTTTTTGACTTTTTTTCATGCCCACTACAACCCGATTTTTTTTTGTAGTCACAACTTTTTTTTTTTTTGATTCGTAATAATTGTCGGTGTTGAGAATTTCTTTCGGTAAAATAACATTAGCTTTCAATACACTAGCAGGTAAATGGTTTATATCACCTGTATGTTCATCGTTATCGGAGTCTTCGTCAGTAATATTTTCATCCGGAGGTTCTAAGAAAATAGTATCTTCACTCAGCTCATCTGCTTCCAGCAAATTTATAATATCATTCACACAAAGAGATCTAAAAAAAATATACATATTAGGCTACAGAATACCCCAGTGACCTACATGTAGAACACTAATATTTAAACGCAAATAAATGAAAAAGTATGTGGAATAAATTAATTTAATTTATAAAAATATAAAATGTAAATAGTAATATATATGATTGTATGTGTTTTATGTATAAAAAAAAAATCTAAAATATAGTTCACTTACTTTGACGATGAAGCCATTTTTTCTATTTGAACAAGGCGGTGTACAAAATGTTACTAACACGTAATAACGTTCGACTATACAACGCAAAATAATATCATCGGGTCGATTATTATATTATCTAACAGCCTAAATCGATAAAATGGGGAAAATTCTAAAAATAAAACCGATAGCAATAATTATTTCTGGTGTCCTACATATAGGCCACTGGGTGTATATGGGTTAAATCTGGATTTAAAAACTGGAAAAATGCCATGGACAAAGATTGTGGAATTAAAGGACATGACAAATCAATTACTCATAAAACATGTATGTCCAAGTGGGACGGTTATAAGCAATCAAGGAAAACAACATCTATTCAAACACAACTTAATGTAGCAAATGAGGCATTGATTAGAGAAAATCGTTATTACATATACAATATTGCTGAAATTTTACTGTATACTGCCTGCCAAAACATAGCTCAACGAGGTCATGATGAAAGTGAAAGCAGTCTTAACAAAGGAAATTTTCTTGAACTATTAGAATTATATGTAAAAAAAAGATAAAAGATTAAAAAATAAAATTGAAAACTTACCAAAAAATGCCAAATATACACATCATTCCATACAAAATGAATTACTTTCAATAATGAGTCAAATGGTATTGCAGTCAATCTCAAATGAAATAAAAGAATGTAAGTATTTTGCTATTCTTGCAGACGAAACTAAAGATGTATCAAAAACTGAACAACTTTCTATCATGATTCATGGTTCGGTATTTTTATAACAATATAATTAATGAACGGTTTTTAGGATTTGTACCTTGTTCTTTATTAAATGCTCAAGCACTTTTTAATTACATCGAATGTACATTGGCTAATTGTTCAATCGATATTAATAATTGTATAGCACAGACCTATGACGGGGCTGCGGTAATGAGTGGCAATGTTAATGGTGTTCAAGCAATGTTCCAACGTCAAGTACCTCAAGCTATTTATACTCATTGTTATAATCACAGATTAAATTTAGTTGTTGTTGATATTTGTAAGAATATTACAGAAGTAAAAATGTTTTTTATATTGCTTCAACAATTATATAATTTTATGAGTAGATCAACGGTGCACACTCAATTTATTGAACTTCAAAAAAAACATTGTCCAAAATCTAAATGTGTGTAACTAAAAAGTATTTCAGAAACAAGATGGATCTGCCAAATAGCTGCTTGTATAGCTGTTAAAAGAACACTTCCAATCATATTGCTTTTACTTAATAAAGTTAGCTTAGAAACAAAATGTGAAAAATGTTTAGAAGCTAGATCACTTTTAGACCATATTAATTTTGAATTTCTATTTTGTTTACACTTATTTTGTGAAACCTTACATGAGTTACAAATTGTTTCAGATTACTTACAGAAATCTGATTCTGATTTAAGTTCTATCTCTAGTCTTGTTAATGCATTGATTTTACATTTAAATGAATATAGAAATGATATTGAAAAATTCAGTATACTCATAAAAGAAGTTAATTTAACTGCTAAAAATAATAAATTAAAAATTTAGAAACTCAAAAATTAGTTAGAACAAAAAAACTACCAGCTAATCTTGCTTATTATTTAACGGAAACAATATCTGAATCAAGAAAAATACAAAATAATGACGATTTAAGACTTATGATATTTTATCCTGTTATTGATAGGATAGTAAATTAATTAAATAGACGATTCAAAATTAACAGCCCAATTTTGAATGGAATTAGTTCATTAAATCCTAAGAACTCAACATTTTTAAATTTTGACAATATATTACCTTTTGCACGTCATTATGGTGTTGATACAGATAGCTTAGAAGTAGAATTAAAACTTTTACCAAAATTAATAAAAAGACAAAAAGAAGAAAATAATTATGAAATAAAGACTATACTTGATTTCGCAAAACTATTAGACAACTATAAAATGGCTTTTTCATTTTTCTAGTTATTTATCTTATGCAAAATTGCTATTATAATACCACATTCAAGCGCAGGAGTGGAACGAACATTTTCAAGTCTAAGGCAAATAAAGACTTATTTAAGAAACCATATGTGCAATGAAAAACTAACATCAGTTGCTATATTAAAAATTGAAAAAAGAATATCCAAAAGTTTAAATCTAGATATAGTTGTAGATAAATTTGCCTCCATCCATAACAATCGACGAATTATGTTGTAATGTTTAAAATAATATAAAACCAAAATCCACACAAATTTTTATTTTTTATCAGTTTACCTACTCCTCTCTTTTACATTATTGTCTGATTTATATGATTACAATAAATGCCTTTAATAGCTGATATACCAAAATATCAATCCCATTAATAAAAGTATTATGGAAAATCCAAATATAGAGCAATAATATACAAATTACAAATATATATTTGCCCCACCGAAAAAAATAATATAGTTAAATAATTCAGTAAAAAATATTGTAGCATTTTCAACACAATCCAACTTAAAACATTTAACTGAATGTGATGTTTTATATGTTGATGGGACGTTTGAAAGCTGTCCCAGACCGTTTTACCAATTATTCATAATTCATGGAGCTAAAAATGCAAATTATACTCCGTTAGTATTTTTTTTATTAACGGGAAAAACTAAAGAAATATATAAAGATGCTTTTTCCGAGTTAATAGAAAAAATGGTTGAATTGAATTTAAATTTTACACCAGGTATAATTTACGCTGATTTTGAACAAGCAATACACACAGCAATTTCAGAAATTTTCCCCGAAGTAATTCGCAAAGGCTGTCGTTTTCACTTAGGCCAGTTTATGTGGAGAAAAATTCAATCACTTGGTCTTTGTAAGAATTTTAAAAATAAATCAGAAGTGGGAAAAATTTTTAAAATTATTCTTTGGATTATCTTTTTTAAAACCTGAGGATGTTCATAAATGTTTTGCTGAAGACCTCATGGCCATAAAACCAAATAATCAGCAATTGCATGATTTTTGTAATTATTTCGAAAGAAATTATGTTTTACCAAATTCTAAATTTCCACCGTCATTATTTATTTATTTATTTATTTATTTGTATAATTTAAACGAGCGAACCCAGTTACATTTACTATAGACATACGTCTACAATTATATAATATAGTAATAATAATAATAGTATTTGTTATCACATGAACACTAATTTCAAAATAATAATAAGACAATTATACAGATAGTATCCATTTGGTAAATATACAGGTTTAAGTAGTGTATGTGATGAGACACTTATGAAAATAATTCACTGAAAACAAAAAGGTTAATAATACAGAGTAAAGTAGTATAACATTGGAAATCAACTTATGAGTAATTAACATAGATTATAATATTTATACAGCTAAAATATTATTTAGGTAAAAATCAAAATCCTTTAAGGAGACGCAGGAAAATAGATCAACATTTAAATAATTAACAAGTTGCATTGATCTATTCATAGGAGCACTTAGACCATAGTTTGAACGTTGGAGTTGCACATAAAAAGTATTGAATTGCCTAGTTCTACGATTTGGGATATTAAAATTCAATAAAGAAAGTAGTTCAGGACAGTTAATATACCCATTCGTTAATTTAAAAATAAAACATAGATCAAGTCTTTTCCTTCTTTTGACAAGGGTTTCTAGCTTTAAATAGGACAGTAATGGTTGATACGATGAGTGAGGCGCTCGTTCGATACAACATCTGAATTGAATGATACGTAGAAAACGGTTTTGAATTGATTCCATGCTTTTTGTAGCACCGATTGATTGTGAGGACCATATTCTATAATCAAGTAATGATCTAACGAAGGAACAGTAGAGTGACTTTAACGCTAAAGGATTTACGAAGTCTTTACAGCTACGATTTATGAAACCTAACATTGAAGAGGCTTTATTTTGAATATAAATATAGTGATCATTAAATGAAAGAGATGGGTCAAAATAAATTCCCAGATCCTTGTACAGATAGACTCGATCTAATTTAATGTTGTTTATATAATAATTATATAAAGTAGGTGTACGGTTTTTAGAGAAGGTAATAATTTTACATTTGTTTATGTTGAGGGATAAATTATTTTGAGTACACCAGGTGCTGAGACGATTTAAGTCATCCTGTAGCAACAAATTATCAGCTGGTGATGTAATTATACGGTAAATTGTCATATCATCTGCATATAATAACGTATTAGAGTTTAAAAATTCGATGTCATTGATAAATAAATTAAATAGAAGTAGAGCTAAATGTGATCCCTGTGGAACACCAGTGTTAATTTTAAATAATGAAGAATTAAAACTCGTGCATTTTACATATTGCTGCCTTCCAGTTATGAATGAAACTAACCAAGAGTGGAAAGGATTACGTATACCTAGATTAAATAACTTTGAGCTAAGAACACAATGATCTACTTTATCAAACGCCTTGGAGAAATCAGTATAAATAACGTCGACTTGGAGTCCAGTTCTGAAAGCTTGTAGGATGTAATTTTGGAGTACTAGTAAGTTCGTGGTTGTTGATTTACCTGGCATGAAGCCATGTTGAACATCAGAGATAATATTTTTAAATAACGGAAAAATTTTTTTGTGTACAATACTTTCAAACAATTTAGGGATAATCGAAATTATAGAAATTGGGCGATAATTAGTGACCAAAGTAATGTCTCCCCCTTTAGGAATCGGTTTAATATAAGACATTTTCCATTTATCCGGAAAAACACCAGATTTAAGTGACATATTAAATAAGTATAATAAAGGGATAGACAGAACACATTTACAGTTTGTGAAGAAAGCATACGGAATATTATCAGGACCAGGACAAGTAGTGGATTTTAAGTTACTTAACTCATCATAAATATCGCTTAAAGTAATGACGCAGGTGTTCAAATCGACTTTCATCGATTTAATATCATCGGGTGGTTTTTGCATAAAATGTAATTGTTTGTAAATAGTAGAATAATAATTGGCGAAACTTTCCGCGATTTTGTCACCACCAGTAACAGTTTGATTATTATATGAGATAACAGATGGAATATTAGAATTTGATCGTTTGCTATTAATATAATTCCAGAACCTTTTAGGGTTAGAGGCTATTGAACTTTGAGTTCTCTGTATAAAATTACCATAATCAGTCTTATTAACAACTTTACATTGAGCACGTAGATTAGAGAATATATTATAATTTACATTAGTTGGCGTTTGTTTATATACTTTATGGGCAACTTTTTTTGAGAATATTAACTGTTTTAGAGTTTTGGAAAACCATAAAGGATACTTTGAGGAGAACATACGTTTTTTTTGACAGTGTACATCAATTAAATCGTGTAATCTGGAGTAGAATATATCAAGTGCTTCATTAATATGTAAATCTTTAAATATGCAACTCCAATCAGTTGAGGCCATACAAGACCTAATGGCATTATAATCACAACTAATAAAATCATGAACAATTTCATTATAATATAAATTGTTTTTTTGTGGATGAAAGTTGAAGTGTAATTTTTAATGCAGGATGAAATTTATAGTCTAGAGGGACAAGAGGAGAAGTTTCCAAGGAAACATTAACATTGACAATATTTGAGAAAACTAGATCTAGTAATGATCCAGAAGAATTATGTATTACATTATTTTGCATTACATTAACATAAGATAAGGCAGATATAATGTTTGATTCATACAAATTATTATTTGACAATCTAGGAATAATTTTGCGGTTATTAGAGACCCAATTAACATTAGTTAAATTGTAATCACCTAACACCAAAAATCTATCATTATAATATTTACTCATAAGATTATCGATTACATTAACATGGCTATTATATAAATTTAAATCAGAGCGCGGCGGGAAGTACACTGATCCGACGATTAGAGAAATGTGATTTATATGTATTTTTACAAATAGTTGCTCGACCAAATCTTGTTGTATAATTAAGCGATGACATGGATATTGAACTTTGATTGCAATTAAGACACCTCCTCCTCGAATGTCGGGACCATGAATTTCGTAACGATCACATCGGAAAACGGTGTAATGAGGACAAAGTCCAAGTTCAGAGTCATTAACAGAACGAGATAACCAGGTTTCAGTTAATATAATTAAATCATAATTAAGAAGTGCTAGGTTACGTATAAATACATCTAATTTGGTATTTAGACCGCGGACATTTTGATAATATACAGATAGATTTTTTGAGGTAGTTGATGTTATAAGTTTTTTGAGATAGTAGGTACATTGTTGCCTAATTACAGTACAGTTGGTACATTGTTGTATCTAATAAATAAATTATCCTCGCCGGCATCACTACGTTGCTTAAGTTGAGATACAATTTTAGTAAAATATTGCCGTTCCTGTGTTGTCCGATCAGATGCAATGCGATATCCTTGAAGTTAGCAGTACTAAGTAATTTACGTTTTACTTTTAAGACTTCAAAAACATCGGATGAATTAGGTAAAGTAGTAAGCAGAGGACGAGGCTTATTTGATTGTTTACCCAAGCGACGGACAGATACAGGATTAATTTGTAAATCAATGCTTTTGAGTATTTCATCAACAGTAAGAGTGTCAGTTAACTGATCAGGTAAGGAATTAAATTCTTGTATATTAAAAAATATAATATTACGTGCTCGAGATTGACGGTCCATAAGTTCAGAGTAAACTGATTCAACGTTAGTTCCAGGAGAAGCCGCAGTTTCTAAAGTTGTTATTTTGCCGTCGATCTGCTCAATTTTAGCTTTCAAGGTTTTATTTTCAGAAATAACTTCAGCTAGTTGATTTGATAGGGTATCTAATTTCGACTCAATAATAACATACTTTTTTTCCAGTGTTTTGTTAGATTCCCGGCATGAATTGATAGATGCAATGATTTTGTTTTGGGTGGATTTAAGTTTATTCACCGTATCCAAAATTTGTTTGAGAGCCTCATTGGTATCAAGCGTTTCATTGGTTGAAGTGGACATTGTGAAAAGAATAATTAAATGTTATAATAACAAAAGTACTTAAACCGTAAATGTTAAATAAAGTTAAGACTAAAATAAATTATGATAACAAGATTAATTAAATCGTTAATTGGAAAGATAAAGTTCCGCGAGAACCGCACGGCACGACGTCTAAATCCCAACTTATGGGCTGAATTTTCTAACTCATTGCAGCGCACTACTAATTCATGCGAGTCATTCCATTCGAAACTAAACAGTATGTTTTACTCTGCGTATCCAAATACATTTCAATTTGTAGAAATCTTGAAAAATGTACAAACCGATGTTTATGTCAAAATTCGTAGCTCAAATGTAATAAAAAAACGACGGGAGGTATTAGAAAAAGAAGATTATATTAATGACATTATGCATCAATTTCAAAATAAAATGTTAACTCGTTTGGAATTTATTGAAAAGTTGGCGTACAAAAATTTGCCAGTTGGTTAAACAAACCTATTTATTTTTATTTTTTATTTTTTCTTATTTTCATAATATTTTTACCGTAATTTTAAATTACATTTTTATTGTATTATCACTTGAATTAATATTGTTTTAATAATTTGTATTCGAAGAGTAAATGTATTCTTTAATTATTTAGTGTAAATAAATCTGTATCTCGCACGCAACTCTGCTCTGTCACAAAAAAACCGCAAAAAAACACACAACTCAACCCTGTTATGAAAAAACCACGCACGCAATTCGACCCAGAAAACGATTTTCGCACGCAACTCGGAACCGCCGAGATTTCCCTTTAGCACCAGAAATATTACTACCAGTATTTTGATGACAAACAACTCCCAAAATTATTAACAACTTTGTATGACAAGAAAAAATATAAAATACATTATGAAACACTAAAATGATATATTAATTTAGGTTTAAAAATAGAGAAAATTCGCAGTGTTAGAATTTAGTCAATCTCCTTGGTTAAAAGTGTATATTAATTTTAATACTGATCTCAGATCAGAAGCTAAGAATGAGTTTGAAAAAGAATATTTCAAAATAATGAATAATAGTGTTTATGGACGTACCATGATGAATGTAAGAAATCATGTTGATATAAGATTATGTTCTAATGCAGTCCAACTAGAAAAACCTAACTAGAACATTTAATTGCAAAACCAAATTTTGACAAAAGAACAATTTTTACAGAGAATTTAGCTGCAGTCCATATGAAAAAATGTCAAATAACTTTCAAACAACCAATATATATATAGGGATGTGTGTTTTAGATTTATCTAAATTGTTAATGTATGATTTTTATTATAATATAATAAAGAAAAAATATGGAAATAGAGTTAGATTGTTACAGATACAGACTCACTAATATTAGAAATGAAAACTGATGATTTCTACCAGGATATGAAAATTATGTTAGATTATTTTGACACTTCAGATTATTCAAAAGAGAATATTTATGGTTTACCTTTAGTTAACGAAAAAGTATTAGGTAAATTTAAAGATGAGTTAAATGGAAAAATTATGACTGAATTTATAAGTTTAAGATCCAAATTATATTCCCATAGAATCTTAAATAGTGAAAAAGAAATTAAAAAAAGCCAAAGGTGTTAAAAAAAATGTTGTGGAAAATAAAATATGTTTTAATGATTTTGAAAATTGTTTACTAACAAAAGAATCAAAATATGTTAAACAAAACAAAAAAGCTTTAAGTGTTTATGATGATAAAAGATTTATTTTAGAAAATGGTATTGAAACATTAGCTTGGGGACATTATAAAACAAATATAGACAGAAATGATTTTGTAAACCATCTCAATGCTCTAATTAGAAATCAAAAAGATTAGAAAAAAATTTTGGGGGGGGGGGGGGGGTCTTGGACCCTTTATTTGGATTTTACACTATGTTACTATGAGGGGGACTTATAAAGAATTAAAATTAAAAAGGTGGATAAGTGGATGTCGCTCTGCTGTACAGTAGGTTACAAGTGGGTCACTGTAATGGATGGTGTTAAATTTGAATTCAATGATATAATATCATTGTATAGAAAAACGATTCTGAGCGAAAACGGTCAGTCAGCCTATGATTTTACCAAGTATATTTGATGATATTATTGTGAATAAAGTAATTTATATATAACCTATTTACGTGGAGCCTTGTTTTAAATTTTCAATCCTTAGCCATAAAAGTTAAAAATTTATAAATTTTTAACTACAAAATAATTAATAAATTATAAATTTGATAAATGTTGTCAAAATTTGAACTTTAAATGCTTATAAAAAAAAATTGTGCCTATGTATTTTTAATATTTTTCAACTGCTATTAGAACGATATATCAGGAGCCTTATATTAAATTTTCACGCTTTTTTACCCAACAAATAACAATTTATTGATATTTATAGAAAAAAAAACTAAAAAAATTGAAAACTGACAATGTCCGTAAACAGCTCAAAAAGAGTCAAAATATTTTCAACATTTTATGGTGTATAGAAAATGCTAATATAAACATTCAGTGAAATTTTCAAGTATCTACAGTCATTCGTTTTTTAATTACAATAAAATAAGAAAATTGTTACATGAGAAATCGAGTAAATATCAAATGTTGTAAAAATATAAATTTCAGACGCTCATAAAAATTTAATTTAAGTTTCTTCTAGACATTTTTTTTTTGATAAAGGTAGACAAACTTATGAGTAATCTTATATTACATTTTCAAATCTTAGATTTAAAAAGAAAAATTTTTATGAATTCTCATCAAAATAATTTGCTATTTTTCGTGATTTTTCCGTATTTTGTCAAAATTTGAACTTTAAATGCTTATAATTAAAAACTGTGACTAATGATTTTTTTCATCTGCCTTTGAAACAATAACCTAGGAGCCTTCTATTAAATTTTCAAGCTTTTTTACTCAACAGATAAAATTTTATTGATATTTATAGAAAAAAAAACTAAAAAAATTGAAAACTGACAATGACCGTAAACAGCTCAAAAAGAGTCAAAATTTTATGGTGTAGAGAAAATGCTAATATAAACATTCAGTCAAATTTTCATGTCCCTACGGTCATTTGTTTTAGAGTTACACCAAAAACCAAAATCGATTTTCTCGAAAACAGATTTTGCGTAAAAATTCCCGTTTTTCCTTAATTTTTCTTTTGTTTTTCACGTCGCTTGTGAAAACTACTGGGAAATTTTTACTTTCGACCCCCCAAAGTACCAACTAGATTCACTTTCCTATCAGAAAAGTTACTATTGAAGAAAATCCAAGCACTTTTACTGTCCTAAAAGGTGATGACAGACACAAAAATAAAAAAAAAATTAAAAATTAAAAATAAAAATAAATAAAAAAAAAAACACACATCATTGTAGAATCAATACATTCATCGCTTCGCTCAGAATCTAAAATGTGTTTGTATGATTAAAATGCTGTGGGAATCATTTGGACTAGAGGGGCCGTTTTGCCCCCTCTGTTATCATGTACATTTCGACTTTAAGGAAATGTACTAGGAATGTGTCTTTATAACATAAGTATTTTGAGAAATATTTTGGGGAATATTGCATTTAGATTTTGTTAAAAAATATTTTAAGAAATATTGCATTTAGATTTTGTGAAAAATATTTTAATTATTATTGCAATTATATTTTAAAATTATTGCAATTAGATTTTAAAATTATTAATAACATAAGTTTTTTGAAAAAATATTTCAATTATTATTGCATTTCGATTTTCTGATCTTTTTACACATTGTTTTTTTTTGTGATCTTTTATTGGTATATACGGCACTGTGCCAGGAATGGTATATATATACTACTAATATTACTTTATTAAATTAATAAGTAGACAATTTAAAAAGAAAATTACAATTTATTATACCTTGTAAGTCAATGTTATAAACATTGGTGAATCGTGTTATGACCAAACTCTGAACTAATATAATAAAACTTTATGAGCAGTGGTAAAAGTGGTGGTGGTCGGAGAGAGATGGAGTCCGGGTGGACGCTTAACAAGAAATGTATTGAAAATTTATAGTATGTGTTATTTTAATTATTTATTAAATGGCTCACACACTCACACTGTCTAGGCAATTAATCTCTGAATTTAAACATATTTTATTTCACGCTATTAATCTCCATGTTTCTGAAGATGGCGCATACGGTTATTAATCACCAAGTGTAGTAGTGTACTATAGTACGGCCAGCAAAACTAGGTGGGTGACCGTCGTGCGCCAGCCGCCCGTTTTCATGTAAGCCAGGGGTGCTAAAAGTATTATTTATTAAATTAATAGCCGGTGCAGCTTTGTTTTATGAAAAAAGTTGTGAACCATTACATTACAGGTATTTTATTATCGTATAAGGTATATCGTATATACAATATTGTTATAATATATAAGTTCCAGGAAGCAAGACCGATAGAGAGGATTTTGTTGAAATAATAATAGTCTGATGTTGAAGTATAAGTTTGAATTTATTAACTTTTTTCAGAAATTCTCAAAGTCGAAAGATTAACACAATGTTTATACAGTCCAGCGTGAAGGTGCTCGCAAGTAGAAAGAGTATCTAATCAACAGGCCGTTTCTGGTCTGGTTTTATAGGGCCTCCTGCTCTCCTACTTCCCCCTAGTCTATAGATATGTCCGTGGACCTCACAGGACGTGATTCAAAATAATCGATACATTCCCACGCCTGGCTATTCCAAGAATCACATCCCATTATCATTTTTACCATATATGTTAGGTATATGCCATCCGTTAATATTCAGATACTATACGTTATTGTTATATATATATATTCACATGACTATGATATATGCTTGGTCATATTTCTACTGTAGGCTTTTTTTATATAGTTGTTCAGAAATGCGTACTATGGTTTAATTATTAATGTATTCTAAATATGAGTGCTCGGCCATCTGGTCGTGGATCGCCACCCCCTTTCTTATAGTGTGTGAACCTGCTCGTATATGACTAATCAGTAATCATTGATTACTTTCTTAACCTGTTTAGGTGAGGTTGTTCATCCCCATTGGAATGCGATCCCAAGGTTGCCTTTTCTCGTTGTACACCTACAGCGTATTTTAATAAGATTTATATATTTAAATTACATGCTATTCTTTATCTAATCTTCTATGTTATTGAATATACCTGAAGAAGAAACGAACACAATAATATAGTATGTATATTATTGGGTTCGTTACAATATGTATAATGTAAATGTGCGTACTACAAATTGCTGCAGGTGATGGTAACAATGAAGCGCGGTGTTTTTATATTCAAACTGGCCATCTGGCGCTGGCGACCGCATTCCATTTCCCTATTGTATTGTCATTCTATTCAAACCAAATTGTATACAGAAACAGTTTTTTTCAAAATGTGTTAGTCTTCGATCCTCTGCCCTTCGTATATGTGTTGATTGCTACCGTTTGAGTTGAATGCAATTTTTTTATGCGGCCGTTTTAATATTGTACAATATTTTATATTTTTTTTTGGTGTTTTTTTACTATTCGCCTGTGTTAAATTATTTTTTGGAAATGTCGATTTGACCCGATATACATTCCCAAACGAAAAAAACAATATACAACGTGTATACAATTTTTAAAACCTTAGCCAAGTGCAAAGACAAGCCGGAATTGGCAGATTATTTTCTACAGTCACATGAGAGGACGGCAGAGGCTTGTGCGGTGAGTCTAAGAACTGTACAACGGATATGTAAAGAAAGTAAAATAACTGGAAATCAAGAAGAATCGTTATGTGTTGGAAGTTCTAATGACCTTAAATCTCCTTTTTTCGGGTTTATTAAAGAATCAAAACTTATTTTTAGATGTAATTCTGGTAACAAAGATTATCATTCTCAAATTAACGCTACAATTTTTGAAAGTTGGTTTTCACAAATGTTACTTAACTTCAGTGGCGCTGAACACGTAGGGCAAATGGGGTAAATACCCCAGAACTTTTTTAGGGAGTGGGTGGGCGGGTCGTGAGTGACTGCTTTTATTATATAATATAGTTTTTATTTTGTAGATACTAAATTGTTTACAGACAACAAACAAGCAAGAGTGCCAGACTCAGTTATAGTCGAGAGACAGGTTATGCTGTAGCCTGTATGCAGTATGCGCTATAGGCAGTAGGCACTAATAACTAATCATTAATAAATAAGTAATCGTAATGAGTAATGACCAATATTAATATCTGTACACTACACGTTAAAGGAACACGCCTACACACGCATGTCGCATAGGACGGCCGAACCCGGCATCGACGCATGATAACCAGTCACCCATTCTACCTCCACCCACCACACATTATGCCCGGTGGTGGGGCTGCACGTTCTGTCGTTGGACAGTAATTACTGCAGAAGCAGCTATTTTTAGAAAATAAATTGGAAATATATAAAAATAATACGGATTACGGATTATATTATATTGATATCGCAGTCCATACTCTATGGTATAAACTAGTTTGTGATTAATATAATGAAACGACTAACCACTAACGAGACAAAAATAATTTGTTTGGACATTTGGAGTCTTGTGTAATAGTCGTATACTTGTATGGTTAAATGGTTAAAACTTAAAAGTATTTTTACTCGTGTTCTTCATTTGCAATTCTCGTGTCTGTTTTTTTTTCGTTATTTTTCTAATAATAAAAATATTTTAATATATTAAGTTATTAAGTATTTATTTGACATGTGAGTTTTGTCGACGTAATCGAAATAATCAAAATGATACAAATTGGAAGACACATCGAATCATGTCAAAAAAAAAAATAAACGACAAAAAGTTAATTTGGATGAATTTAAAAAAAAAATAAATAAAACTACCTGTAAGTAAGTATTCTTTAATTAAATAAAAACTTTAAATTCTCTGTAAATTCGTGTACCTTAATATTTTTACATGAATAAAATAATATTTATTTAAATTATTTAAGCTGTTCAACAAAGTGATATGATGATGGTTAACGTAGATGCCTCTTCACCGCCTTCGAGTACAGTAAAAACATCCAGTATGTACATTTTATTCTTGTTTTTAGTGTTCATTAGTGTTTTTATTTCGCTCTTTTAATATATTAATTCTGACTTTAAAATTAGTATGCTATGTCACTGTATTACTGTATGTCTGTTTAATCATGTGATTATGTGTGTAACGTGCCCCAGTCAATAGGGTTGAAGGATGATGGAATAAATGTAGATCTCAAGTTTTTAGTATAATATGTTTGATTTATTTAACTTATTCAACTGTGATTGATTATATAAAAATTACTCTAAGTCCAAATATACGAATGAAGCTAGCGAGATGTGACAATAGTTACTGATGACTGTTCCTAAGCTCGTCGGTTGCTCGTCTGATGAACGCTTGTCCATCAGCTCTCCTCGATGGTTCTGTCCCTGTCCCTACTTTACTCTGGATAACCATATATGGCCATCTTGCGATTAGGTCCACCGTGGGATTGTCACACGCTTGCACACGGCCGGATGAACATATGTGTGTTGTTGTTGCGCATTTGTGGTGTTTTATTCCACATAACCACACAGATCTATACGGACATTTTATACGAGTTATTTATATACGTAAGCATATATATATTGACGCACGCCGTCCAGGGTCACGCGCTCGATATTCGCTGTACTACTACACACGCAGCGCGTGCGCTATTACTATTACTATTAATGTTACGCGGCGCGTACTATAATATATGATTATATATACACTTTTACACTGCCTAAATAAGTGTTATATATTGGGTAATATGGTATTAAGTCACAGCTCGCTACACTATAATATTTTATAAATTAAAAGAAACGCATATTACTCCATTAACGGAACAACTAATTTTTAATACATTTACTGTAATGAAACAAATTTGTCCAGCCAATAAAATTAATCATTGATTTGAGAGTACTACAAAACCATTATGCTGTGATATTTGTTTGAAGAAACCCAAGCCCACGATAAATAATTGAAAATCATATACTAAGTGTCACATATGTATGACATGGGTTTTTTTAAAGAGACCCCATGTCACACATATGTGACACGTGGCGGTGAACGTGTTAAACATGTTTTTAGAGTTTTTTATGAGCACTAGAAAATAATACTCCACTTTACCAGACTACTATTAAAATTAGGAGCAGAATCATAATAGTTTTAATTAAAGTAGAGTAAAGAGTAAATTTTGTTTTGTTTGCCACATCAGTGTTACTATCTCTAGTGTTATCACAAATTACTCTAACAGCTGTTTATTCCGGAGACTTAAACGCTAAGCCACAAAGATCAACACCTCAGTAAAATTGTCAATATTATTACATCTACACTGCCCCTTAATATTTAGTATTCATTTGCTAAATATTTATCTACTTCTTACGCCGTATTCACTTATTTCACCAACATGGAAGCTAAACTTGATACTCTAATTAAATCTGTAAATGATTTAAAAATTTCAAATAATAAATTAGTGTCTTCAGTAAATTCTCTATCCGAAAAATTAGCAACTATAACAAATAAAGTCAATAATCATTCCGCACAATTAAACACTCTATCTACTGAACTAGCCTCTATAACAACTAAAGTGGAAACTCTTGAAGCTAATATCACATCATCAAATTCAAAGGCATCAATCTTAATTGACGACAATTTAATATCTGAGATGATCGACCGACAATCACGACGGAATAATGTGCTACTCTTTAATTTACCAGAAGCTCTTAATGACTCATCAAACTCAAGCTCGGATTCTACTTCTATTCAAAACATACTTGATGTTCTTAATTTAAAATCCAAACCAATTTCTGTCACTCGTCTGGGCAAACCTTCTTTTTCCAATACTACCAAACCTCGACCAGTAAAATTACGTTTCTCGGATCAAAAAGATATTTTTGAACTATTCTCATATCAAAATAAATTAAAATCAAACTCTACCTGGAAAGACATTCACTTCTCTTCTGACTGAACCAAACAGCAACAAGAATACATGTCTCACCTTCGCCAAGAACTTCTAAACCGTCAATCTAATGGAGAACAGGACCTCATCATTAAATACATCAAAGGCACTCCAAAAATTATCAACTCAAAAAACTAATTTCCGTTCACAATATATTCAACTGCTACTATCAAAATGTAAGAGGTCTTAATACTAAATTAAAACTATTAAAAACCAATACTGATTTCTTAGATTTTAATATTTTAGCTTTTACCGAAACCTGGTTACATAATAATGTTAGCTCACTTGAACTTGGTCTCGTAAACTACGAAATTTATAGATATGATAGATCATTATTATCTAGCTCGTCGACCAGAGGAGGAGGTGTCTTAATAGCAATGAATAAAAAATGTATCTCCTCACAAATTGAAATTGATGTAAAATCGTTAGAATTATGCTTTGTCTCTGTAAAAATTAATAACACTAAAAATTTAATCGTAGGTTGTATCTACTTTCCGCCAAATTCTCCTTCTTCTTTGTATAATAATTATTTCTCTTTTAGATAACCTAATTTCTTCTCGTCCAAATGATGATCTTCTACTTTTCGGTGATTTTAATTTGCCAAATTTAAATAAGGCATCACTAAATGTTAACTTAAATTTATTCTCTCCTGAAGCTATTTTTTTAGAAAACCTATCATTACTTAATTTTTTTCAAATAAATACAATTTTCAATAGTTATGGTTCAATACTGGACCTTATATTATCCAATTCTAATTCTCATTCTATATCTTTAAATAAGGATTCTATAGTTCCAGTAGATAATTATCACCCTCCTATTTATGTCAGCTATTCTCAGTCCTACACTCCCTCTCCGCTATCTTTTTCTTAAGAAACCTACGACTGGTATAAGGGTGATTATAATAATATTTTATCTTTCCTTGGTTCAATAAACTGGAACGAGTTTTTCAATATTAATAATGATATTACAACCATAACTGAAGAATTTTATTCCCTCCTATTCTATACAATAAACACTTTTATTCCTAAAAAAAGATACTTCAAATCTAAATTCCCCTGTTGGTTTTCTAAAGACTTAATACATCTAATCAAATTAAAAAATTCCAACATTCAATATTTAAGTTATCAACTCACAAGATAAATACCAACAATTCTCTTCCACACGTGCTCAATGTAAATCCTTAAGTAGATTTGACTACTCCCAATACTTAATTAATATTCAAAAATCTTTTAGATTTAGACCTAAAAAATGTTGGTATTTTATTGAAAATATTAAAAAATCATCTGGTCTTCCTAACACAATGTCTTTCAACGATATGACAGCTGATAATGGTCAATAAATTGTTGACTTATTTAGTCAATACTTCTCTTCAGTTTATAAAGACACAGCTCCTACTACTATTAATTTTCAGTCTAATATAGTTCAATCAATTGATTCGTTAAACTCGCTTCACATCGAACTCCTAGAAGTTTTCAATGAATTAGATATTCTATCTTACAAAAATGCAATTGGTCCTGATGGACTCTCTCCTATATTTTTATTTAACTGCTGATTTATACTTTCACCACCTATCACGTATCTCTTTAATTTTTGTTTAAATAGTGGCTCATTTCCATCATCTTGGAAATCCACTTATATTAATCCGATTCTTAAAAAAGGTAATAAATCATTTATCTCAAACTACCGTCCTATATCAATAATTTCTATTCTCCCAAAAATACTTTCTAAAATAATAAATAACAAGCTTACGCCCATATTTAAACATATTTTAGCACCACAACAACATGGATTTCGCAATAAAAAGTCATGTCTTACTAATTTAATAACTATTAAACATCATATAATAAAATCTTTTTCTAATAATCAACAAACAGATGTTATTTATACAGATTTTGAAAAAGCTTTTGATAGAGTAAACCACTCTTTATTAATCAATAAACTGCAGGAAATCGGCTTTGCCAATCCCTTGTTATCATGGTTCAACTCATTCCTAAGTCAAAGAATACAATTTGTCAAATATAAACATTTTATATCAACACCTATAAACGTAATTTCTGGTGTCCCCCAAGGCGATCGATCACCTTTCCCCTCTCCTATTTAATTTATTTTTAAATGATGCTGTATCATCCATTTCACACTCAAACATTTTATTATTTGCCGACGACGCAAAAATTTACAAATCTATTACTTCCCCTGATGATATTAAACTTCTTCAAAGTGATTTAGCTTCATTTAACGAATGGTGCATTTCAAATAGCCTATCATTAAATATTGACAAATGTCAAATTGTTACTTACTCCAAAAAACACAATCCCTTACATTTTAATTATCATATATGTGACATTAACCTTCATCGTTCATCATTATTTAAAGATTTAGGGATCTTATTTGATTCCAAACTATTATTCAATGCTCATGTATCAGCGATTAAAAATAAAGCTTTATCTGTATTTGGTATGATAAAAAGGAACTGCTCAGATTTTCGTGATCCACTTGCTCTCAAATGCCTTTATACCTCACTAGTCCGTTCTTTATTAGAATACGCTCCACTGATTTGGGATCACAATAATGTAGGACATAATGATCAACTTGAAAAAGTTCAAAATAAAGTTCTCAGATTTTTATGTCATAAATGTAATATTCAAAGAATACCTCACTCTGGTTACGATAATATCTTAAATTTGTTAAACTTAGAATCTTTAAATGTACGAAGAAACTTATCCTACAACACGTTCCTCACCAAATTGCTAAATAACGAGATTGATGATTCATTTTTATTAAGCCAATTAAATTTCAAAGTTAATAGCCATTACACTCGTAACAATCATTTATTTTATATTCCTCATTCATCTAAAAAGTTTACGTCATACGATCCGATAAATATTTTAATGTCTTCGGGAAATAGTTAATTATTTTAATGAACATTGAATGTATTTTTATTAATATTATCATTTATTATTATTATTATCATTATTATTATTATTATCAATATCATTTATTATCATTATTATATTTACTATTATTTGATATATTAATCTCTTAAATTTTTATTATGTCATATTTTATTATTTTAAATTATATTACATTATTTTTATCTACAAATAATATATTGTGAATTGGACTTTCGTCGTAATGCTCGTAACAATCATTTATTTTATATTCCTCATTTATCCAAAAATTATACGACATATAACCCCATTAATATCTTAAATAAACAATTAATTATTTTAATAAACACTGAATGTATTTTCATTATTATTACTATTATTAATATTATTATTATTATTATTATTATTATTATTATTATTATTATTACTTTTATTCGATGTGTTAATCTTTTCATTTTTTATTATGTTAATATTTTAATTATATTATATTATTGTTATCTATATAAATATATTGTGAACTGGACTTTTGTCCGTATTAATAAATAAATAAATAAATTAATTAAAGATTTTAAGAAGGTTCCAATTTTCAAAGAAGTGACTAAAATTACATCATATTTCATATTTTATATTGATGTTTCCTCGATAAAAAATATTGAAAATGTAATGTATATATCAGGTTCCAATGTATTATGCCTACTCGATTAAAAAAAAACTTATTATGATTCAATGTTTTTGTAAATAACTTCAATTTAAAAAAAAATTGCATTTTAATTCTTAAGTTTTAAGACATTTTGTATTTAACAGTATAAATACAGTAAGTACACAAGCCTTCATAGGACAGGAAGTGCGCTCTGGTGACTGTAGAACTGTGGTAATATTTTCAATCAAGAGTGTATACGTATAGGGGTCGAGAGCATGAACTAAGATAGTATGGACTGGTGGTGACCTGATGAGCGGGTGGTAGTGGTGCGGTCATGTTTTAAAACGAAGTTTCCGTAGAGAGGGAAATCTTGCAACCGAAGCGATTGTAGTGTTATTTTCATGAACTACCAAGTATCAACTATTCAACTGTGTTCCGTTCGTTCGCTGGTCGGCGGGCGCCGCGCAATGGACGGGCAGTGGGTTGTATTCTTCTTTGTTATCTATTATTTTTACTTATATTCCCTCGTAAATTCGTAAATAATAATATAAATATTAAATTGTGTTTATCATTTATAATTAGTATTAGTTCATGCTAAGTGCTAATACCTATACAGCTATAATACGATATACTTATACAGTTTTACACATATATAAATGATTGTAACCTTATTAATCAAAAAAAAAAATTTATTTTAACAGAGTTTACTGTTTTTATTTTTTTTTTTACTTTTACAGTTTTTCAGTCAGGCCGTTTTTGCCGGTGCACACTGGGGGGCGTCTGGGCGTCTTGCACTTAAAAGTGGCTGTGGGTACTTGATTCTTGTGCAAGCGTGTAAAATTTTAACTTATTGTAAGGTTAGTGAGTCATGAATGTTTTGACTGTGTATATAACTATTTAATTAAAAAATATTTTTTTATTTTTATACGCTGGACAGCAAAGTTTTAATAAGAAATCGAGAATCTGTGGCTTACAATTTCAAACAATTTTTATATGTTGTATTTATTTATATAATTTGAAAGAGTGTCAATACTTTCAAATAGATAGCGTTTCAGTCGCTAAATTTCTCCCTACAGAAATACCGTTGAATAACTTGATCGCAAATATTAACACCGTCGCCAGTCCATACTATCTAGTTCATGGTCGAGAGCACGATTTAAGATATGGGGTTAGGAAAAAAAAAGCAAGTGAATAAAAAGCAAAGGAAATAAAAGCAAGTGAAAAAAAGCATATGGATAAAAAAGCAAATAAAAAAAAAGCATATGAAAAAAAAGCAAGTTGAACATTTTACAGTCACCATAAACATTACCTCGTATATAATAACGAAAATTACTACTATTCATTAATAATATGGCTATAGCAGTAGGTATAGCATAATATTATGTACGATGTACCTACCTATAAGTAAATACAAAATGACAATAAATAACTCGTCAATATTCTGGTTATCGCTGCGCTCGGATAACGGCTTATGACACAAACGTTTTTCCAAATCACACGCAGATTATAGATTACAAAAATTACCCAATATACCCAAATATAATAGGATGTGGATAGAGTCCCGGAAATTCCGTGATAATTGTCAAAATGTTATCAGTCCCGGACAATTTTTTTCTTATCATTGCGCATGCGCGGGGACTTGTATTTTTTTCCAACGCGATTCAATAATCATGTTACTGCCGGGACTTGGTACAATAATTACCGTGCATATAAATAATTGTAATAATGTTAAATTAGTTGTCATTAGCTCCCCGGGGCAATTCACGCCCCTTCCCTACAATTTGGGCCCCAGGTAGTATATTTAACGTAAATAAAGGCGCCCCTTTACTTTTACGAAACTTTGGCGCCCCTCAACACGACTCTAGTGTCTGGTCATTACTTAGGTAAATCTACTTTAATTACAATAGGGTTTTTAGACAAATTCTGTAAAATTATATATGTATAATGAATATATAAACAATTAATTTATTAAGTAATACATGAGTAACAATTTTTAAAATTCTTGTTTTATTTCCTAAAATATTTACCTTGTATATTTATAATTAGGGGAGAATGTAGTACCTTAGTGAAAGATATTTTTTAGTAGTTATAATTTTAAATATTAAATGTCCATATTTATTCTTAACATACATAATAGGTACCTACACATAATTATATGTAAATATTTTTTGCAAGTCTCTACATCAATTTTTTTAGAGTTGTACGGATCTAGGAATGATAAAAGGTGGGGGCTAGATGAAAAAATTTACTTCAAGTACTTAAAAGCATAAGTATTAAGTTTATGATTTTATAGTGACTAAAATATTCAACATTTATGCATATTATAATAATTTATTTAATAATACTTCACTGCACTTCTCCTAGCCAATTTGAATCCAATAAGATCCCAAACAACAAAATCCATTCTACAGCTTCGGAAATCTACTCGGCTAAGTAAAAATCTAACGAAAATTAACTCTTTTTTTTTAACGCTCAAAAATAAAATTATTTTATTTTAAATTTCCAATTGTAGTTATACCTTGGGTGATATATCAGGTCTCTCTCATCAATATTTTATATTAGAGCTAGTGGCTAACTTGATTTATAATTAACCACCTACTCATCATTAATGAGTTAAATTTTTATTATTTTCCTATTTAGCACAAATTCTTGAAATTTTCCAAATCCAGACTTTTTTTACTTCTATTACCATACTTAATTGATTAAAAATCAAGAAAGTAATAAAGTTAGGTATAATAGTGAGTTACTGCTTTATTTATAGGGCATATCGATTTGTATGACTTTTTCACATCTAATCTTTCAAATATTTCAAGTAGCCAGTAGGATCCTATAGCCCCCTCTTGTACCCGCGCCTGGTACCTTGGTATGCTTGTATATTAGTTACCTATTTCAATTCTTATAGTTAATAAAAATTAGGTATGTATTATTTAATAAACTTCAATCTTATGTTAGCTTTAAAGCCTTTAGTCTTATATAATGATTAAAAAAAAAAGGAAACAACGAATGATGGTACAAGAATAAATAGTATTTGAGTACAATTGGACCCTTAAGTGTTTTTAATTAGGTACGTATCCCTATACTTATTTTATTAAATGATTTAACAAGTAAGTAGTAGGTATCTTAAATTACTTTAACTATGAAAATAATTTTACTTAAATTGTAAAATTTAAAAAAAAAGGAGAATAATATAGGTATGATGAAATTAATAACAAAATTTTTTATAAAGTAGGTATAACAATTTAAATAACAAAATTGATTTTGAACACTTATACCTATGTACATTTAGTTTCAGCAGAACTTACAAAACCAATTTTTACTTGGTATACTAGTTACAGAAACACATTTTGTGTGATACCATGACAAACAGTGATCACAACTTATTGTGTTGCTTATGCATTTCTTCTCGCATATTGGACACAGCCATAACGTGCGAGAACTTTTTTTTTTGCTACAATATTTTGTACTTTTTCCCAACCACAAGGCAAAAAATAATCTTTAACCTAAATTATAAAAATAATAATATATATATATTTATATTAATAACGTTGATTATATATATTATTTTACTTGAAATAAATCAACCATTTCGTCAATGATTGTATCTGGTACATCTGAAGATATGTCATGTTCGCTTATTTTCCAACCCATGTTCAAGACTTTATCAATAATATTATGACTACAGAACCAGGATAATATTAACTTATATCTATCGACATAGTACATAAGTTTAAATGGTTTTTTTATGAATGTTTTCCTTTTTTTTGGAAGTCCAATTACAGTTTGGAGGGATCCTTTGGGTTTACCTCTTCTTTTAATAACTGGAATTTTAATCTGAGAAAGATCTGAAAAAAGATAATTTTATACTTTTTTTTATTAAACTACAAATCAATATCTATTTTTCACTTTGTACAACATATAAATAGAAACACTTATTAATTTTAATAAAAATAAACAAATTATTAGAATATTTATTTATGCGTAGATCTGATCTGAGATTGTATGCAATTAAACATACCAAATTTTTTAATTTCTTGTTCCAGATTAAAATTAGATGGATTTGATGAGGAAGAAACCTGTAAACATAAATTATGAATATATTTTAAATAAATTAAAAAAAAAAAAATATTTTTTATAAATTACTGTTAACTGAACACTTTGATTATCAGCTTGTATGGTTTTATTACTTGACTGTATCTAAGTGACAAATAAAAAAAAAATCAATATAATTTTAATGGATTCTAATGCTGAACGCAATTTAATTACTATACCATTTCATAGTGCTGTATCGAATTAGTGGGGGAACTATGAACCATTGCTACAGATGACTGAACCTAGAACTGACAGTTAAATTACACATATACTTAACAAATTATATAAATAAATATGTTATTTACCATATTTTCATCCAAAATTAATTTATTAGGTGTCATATTATCACTGTTTTGATTCTAAAAGTAAAATGTAGTACAATTTACCTCGTTTAATGATTCTCCTATGGGTATAACAATTATTTCTTGATGTTTTTCCCAATGTTTAATTATGTTTTTTAAAACTTCAATTCTATTATTATAAATAGAGTGTCAAACTTCAGAGGCTAATTGACACAGTTTAGTAGTAAAATTTGAAGCTTCCTTATATTTTTCAAATGCTGATTTTGGTGATTGTTTTTTTTTTTATGTTATATAACTTATACTATCTTGCACACTGTCTGGTGGATTGATTTGTGGTTGAAATGCATTTTGGTTTTGAAGAAGATAGTTTTTGGTCCATCGGGGTAAACATAATTGTTGATCGAAAATGTCTAAATTATTTAGGTGTCGTTTTTTGATGATGTGGCGGCATGGCAACTTCATCGATCGAAAAAACTTACAATCACATAATGTTATAGTAACACCAATATTTTCAAGTGAATTGTTGTCCATTTTGAGACTAGCAAGATATTCTTTTTCGACATGACTAAAAGAATACTGAGTTAGATGATCAGAATATTTTTTGATTGGAAGTATACAAATGATATACAAATGATATAACTGGTATTTTATGAATACTTTTTATTGCTTTATGGTCTCGTTCGGTTCTTTCAATGTGTAATTCAATAAAAAAATTAGTCAGAAATTCTTCTAGGGAACTCTGTTTTCTAATTACAGATTTTAAATTTCGATTTAATGACTGTTCTGTTATTTGTAAAATTTAAGTAATTATCATTTATGAATGCATCCACCCATTCATCTTTGATGGGATTCCAATTATTATTGAAATACTTCATCACTTGTGTTGGCAATAACTGTGTCATAGATTCATAGGTTTTTTATACTCCTCAATAGATTTTGAATAGGATATATTTTGGAAATATTCTTTAGTAGTTGATTCTTCACATGGAGTAATACCTAATTTATTTGTAGTAATTTCACGTTTGAAAATTTGAAATACATGAAATTTACACAATAATAATTTAGATGTTGGGAAGTGATGCCTCAGAACGTTTCTCATGTTTTCATCTTTGTCAGTCATGAACGTCTTGATCAAAGAACTACAATTGTTTTTATTTTTGAATGTTGAAATTAACCAGTCAATGTATTCTTTTATTTCACCTATTAGTATTCCAACAGCTATTATTTCTGAGCTTCCAATTGAATCTTCGATAATAAATAAATACACAACACCGCCAAAATGTAATAGTTTGTATGTACCATCAAGAAGCACAATTTCAGGATATGAATCAAAATTATTTTTTATGTCTGCATTTTGAAAAAATAAACCCCTAAATTCATTATTTTCCACCAAGACTTCATACTGACAATTATGTTTTTTTAATATTGGTAAGCAATCGTTCAAATCATTTGTGTATGTTTCTTTATGTTTGGATATATTTGTTATATCTCTCAATAATAGAGTTTTACCAGAAGAATCGGATAAATTTTTTAAAAGAAGTTTTTTGTTGGGCCTTAATGCCTGAAGATTAGTAGCTTCATTCAAAATATTTTGGTTGAGTTTTCTTTGTTTTGGAAGATGGCTAAATGTTTTTCTATAAGTACCAAACAAATGAATAGTTAAAATATTATTTTATTAAATAGATTATAGGACATTTGAACTTCTTGACAAAGGTAAAAATAAATTAATAAAGTGAGATGAAAATTATTAACTGTGGAAAATTAAGTGAATTCAATTAAAATGCTTTCAGTTAAAAGTTCACAAAAAAAAAATTTAACTAAGTTGAAAGTTAAGATAGAAAATAAAATTTAATTAAGTAAGTT
Source organism: Metopolophium dirhodum (assembly GCF_019925205.1). Classification (NCBI taxonomy): domain Eukaryota; kingdom Metazoa; phylum Arthropoda; class Insecta; order Hemiptera; family Aphididae; genus Metopolophium; species Metopolophium dirhodum. The sequence continues at coordinate 148,042,468 of NC_083560.1, forward strand.
ATTTTTTTTCAAGCCTGAATATTCATAAAACATAAAATGCCATGATGTTTATTGTTTAGTGTTTACACAAACATTTACTAGGACGTTATATACTATGCAAAGATAAAACATTAAATTGTTATTATTACCAGAAACTTATAGGCCACATCTATACATAATTAAAGATAAATAATTGTTTTGAACCGCAAATAAATAATATGATTATTATACGAAACCAAAAAATTAGTTTTGTCAAAATTAACTTAACCGCACGGTAATGACAATTAACTATAAAAAGTTAAGTTAAAATGATAAAAATTTAAATTGAATTATCAAGTAATGTCCACCTTTGCTTAAGAATATATAATCTGTCTAGCACCAAACTAAAAAGTGTTACTTAGATCATAGTTGTTTTATAACCCCATTGATAATTACTTTGTATTAGAATTGTGGTTATGTTCTTCTGATAAACTTTTTAAAACCAAATGTTCTCCATCTTTAGATATGGAAAAATAAATAAATGCATCACATTCTTGTTTGGATGTACTAAAAGAAATATATACCATATAATTATTAAAAAATAACCATATTTATAGTAGTTTAATTCTAAATTATTTGAAGTATTTATTCAATAATAAAAAGGTGGGTAACTGGTAAGTGTATGTCACTCTGATTTAAATTTTCAATACTTAGCTATAAAAGTTGAACATTAAATTTTATAAATTTTTAACTAAAAAATAATTCTTACATTTTAAATTTGATACATTTTGTCAAAATTCGAACTTTAAAGTTTAAATTACCTATTATTTAAGAAAAATTGTGCCAATGTATTTTTAATATTTTTCAACTGCTATAGTAACAATATATGAGGAACCTTGTGTTAAATTTTCAAGCTTTTTTACCCAACGAATAAAATTTTATTGACATTATAGAAAAAAAACTAAAAATATTGGAAACTGAATAAGTCCTTAAACAGTTCAAAACAAATCAAAATATTTTGAAAATTTTACCGTGTATACCTAAGTATTTTTGTTTATTTTTTAACTTATAGTATTTAATTAGAAAAACGATCAAAAATGAATTGTAACAGACGTTGAATAATTTTGAATCAAAATATCTAAATAATTTTGATCACACTCAATTACATCATGCAAAAATAATTCAAAAATATTGCCTGGGGGTTGTGACAGTTCTTATTTTATACTTACAAAGTTTTACGATCAGTCTTTTTAATTTTTTGACGGAATTTCTGTCCTCCATGAATGCAGCTATATTTTATGTACGTATATTTTAATGATTTGTTGATTGAAGCATAACGATCAGATTTCATTATAATAGTAAATCCGTTATAGTACACATTTAACATTTTATAACACATGCTAATTAATAATACTTTTTTTTTTTAAATTATTATACCTACCTTTTTTCTGCCGAGTGCAATGTTCGATTGTCTCTTACCCAGTAGTCATTTAAGGATAACTGTTTATACTGAGTCATAAACACTTCAACATCTTCATAAGAATTAAACTTTTTACCAATATATTGGTTCGACATCATTACTTAACGAAAAATTAAACTTGACAGAACTCAACACAAGCACAACAATAAACAACTATAAGTGAACAACTTATAGTGATTCACTTATTAGTTATTTATAGCAACAAATAAATCCATACAAATCATACGATAACAGTTACTATTGTACGATCCCGGCAGTACCATAATTATTATTGTACGATCCCGGCAATACCATAATTATTGTACGATCCCGGCAGTACCATAAATTAATCGCGTTGGAAAAAAATCCAAGTCCCCGCGCATGCGCAATGATAAGAAAAAATTGTCCGGGACTGATAACATTTTGACAATTATCACGGAATTTCCGGGACTCTATCCACACCCAATATAATATCGCCGACTTCAGTCTGTCCAAAGCTACGAGATTACAGCTCGGCTGCGTTCATTACCTATTCTAATATAAAAATTCAACGTTTTTTCTACTTCGTTTTAAATTAGTATTATTATTATTATTATTTTTTTTTTATTTATTGAAATGTCGCATCAAATAATAAAATCTAATAAAAATACGGAAAAAGTTTGTTTTAATGGCCACATGTATACGAAACATTACAGTACTTTAATATCTGATGTTTGGAGGTGATCTAAGGCGTCGAGTCTCAAGTGTCCAGGCAAATTAAAAACATCGAAAGAAAATCCTTCTGAAATACCAATAATCGATAAAGCACATACTCATCCTCCAGACACGCATGAAGTTGAAGTCAATAAATGCTTAGCACGAATGAAACATAAGGCAGCAACTACGTCAACAAATCCAATTGAGATTTACTGTGAAGAACTTGGAAGCTTGGATAATGAAACTCGAGGTAAGATGCTACCATAAACAATTACTAAAAGAACTCTTCGAAATCAACGATCAAAAAATAATTTAAAAGAACCCAGACATATTTTAGATGACTGTGTAATCGAAGGTAAGATGAAAATACTATATTATAATTTAGGTATATTTTTTTATTGATAAATAGTTGAACAGTATTTTATTGATTACCTATCAGTTTTTTTAATATTTCTAAATATTAATAATATAATACATTATGTAATTACGATAAAACATTTTTAATTAAATATTTTTTAAATTTAAAGTATAGGTGACTGGGCACTCACAAATGATGGACTTAGATTATTACTAAAAGATAGTATAGAAGATCAATTTGAGGACAGAGTTATCATATTCGCCACTGATAAAGGGTTAAAACATCTTACCGAGGCGGATACATGGATGTTCGATGGTAACTTTGCAATGGCACCTTCTATTTTTCAACAATTATACGTAATAAGAGTCAAAATTCATGATTTGTATATAACTACTGTAAAGGAATAGCTTTACGCACTCAATTCATGTATTAGTATATAAGTATTATTATACTCGGAGAGGCAGTTCTCCTTGAGTTGTTATGGTCTCCTAGACCAGTGGTCGGCAACCGGCGGCCCGCGAGCCGCATCCGGCCTGCGAGTCTATTAAATACGGCCCGCTTTAAATTCTATAACAACGAAATTTAATTGAATATCATATCAAAAAAAAATCATATTGTATAAATATAGTTGAACGTTTCTATCAGTCATATAATAATGGATTTATAATTGTGGATATACCTTGACACTTTGACAGTTACCGATAAGATAGAGTAGATACGACGAGTGTATTTGGGTTATAATCTTAATTTTCGATTGTGCTCAGTAACATTGCGTTTTTCATACGGGTATGTGCGGTTTGCGTCGTGAGTAATTTTTATAACATTTTAATTTATATTTTATGTCTTATATTAGTAATCGTTTATTTGGCTGTTAATTTAAATTTTAAACTAGTTAAAATGAATGTCAGTAAAAAAAGAAAAATAGATTCTGAATGTCGTGTATTTCAACATAAATGGATCAATCAATACTTTGTTATTGAAAGTAAAGGAAAAGTCATGTGCCTTGTTTGTCGTGAATTAATTTCTGTATTGAAAGAATACAATATTAATCGGCATTATGAATCCAAGCATAAAGTTAAATATGACTCCTTATACGGACAGTTAAGAGAAATTGAAGTTAATAAACTACAAAAAGCTCTAACCAGAGAACAAACGATCTTTTCAAAAATAACTACTCAAAATAAAGCCATAATTTCTGCTAGTGTGAATGTAGCTATGTTAATTGCGAAAGAGGGAAAACCATTTACAGACGCAGAATTTGTCAAAAAATGTGTACTAAGCATGGCCGGTAATATTTGTCCAGATATTGTACATAAGTTTGAAGAAGTCCCCTTATCTGCTCGTACAATAACAAGACGTTTTGAAGATGTTGGTGACAATTTATTAAATCAACTGATAAAAAAAACGAAAACATTTCAATATTTTTCATTAGCACTTGATGAAAGTACAGATATCGTTGACTCTGCACAGTTAATTGTATTTATTCGAGAAATTAATGATAAGTTTGAAATAACTGAAGAAATTTCCGCCGTAAGTACTTTGAAGGGGACGACGCGAGGTGAAGATATTTTTTTACACGTTCAAAACGTTATATCTTCATTAGATCTTCAGTTACATAAGTTGGTTAGCATAACCACTGACGGAGCAAGAAATATGACAGGCAAAAATATTGGATTGCAAGCTATTATTATTAATGAAATGAAATTAAAAGAATTGTCACCACCGCTATTTTTTCATTGCATTATTCATCAGCATGCACTTTGTGCCAAAATTATGTCGTGGGATTCAATAATGAAAGAAGTAGTATCTATCATCAATTTTATACGAAGCAATGGACTGAATCATAGACAATTTCAAAGTTTTTTGATTGAAATTAATGCAGAATATGGCGATGTATTGTACTACACCGCAGTTAGATGGTTAAGCAGAGGTCGTGTACTTGAAAGGTTTTTCATGTTACGTCAGGAAATATATAATTTTTTGAAAGAAAAAGGAAAGGACGCTTCCATGCTTGAAAATCAAACTTGGATTTCTGAACTGGCTTTTTGTGTTGACATATTGAAGTATATAAATGAAATCAACATAAAACTACAAGGTAAAAATCAACTTATTCCTGATATGTGGTTTCATATTAAATCTTTTGAAATGAAACTGAAGCTATTACAAACTCACATTGAAAAAAATGAATTAACACATTTTCCGAATTGTAAAAAACTTTGAATCGTCAGAATTTTCATTATCAAGAGTTAAATTTGTTGAAGCTATTTCGATACTTCAATAAGAATTTAATAATCGATTTCAAGATTTCAAACGACATTCTCGATATTTTCAACTACTCGCCAATCCGTTTAATATTGATGTTGAATATATACCTGTTGAGCTTCAAATGGAAATAATAGATTTGCAGCCACAAGATATCTTAAAAGACTCATTCAAAGCATCGCCTTTACTTATTTTCGCTGAACTTCCTGCATCATTTTCAAAAATTAAAAATATAGCTGCGAAATACTTCAGTATGTTTGGATCCACTTACGTATGTGAACAGGCATTTTCTCATATGAAAAAAATTAAAAACCCATACCGTTCACGCTTAACTGATGATCATCTCCATCATGTACTTAGAGCCAGCACAAGTAATTTTAATGTGGAAATTGAAAAAATAATAAACAATATCCAACAACAAAAATCACATTAAGCCTATTAAGCAGTTGTAATTTCCATACTTTTATATTATAATAATATTATTAAAAACTGTAATTTTTATGTTCTATTAATCTATTATTTTAAAGTTTTAAACAGTTATTTTTTTTCTTAGTAAATAATTTGGAATATAAAATTTTAATTTTTATCTGGCCCGCGAACTCTTTTTAATTTATGAATGTGGCCCGGGAGTCTAAAAAGGTTGCCGACCACTGTCCTAGACGTAACCTCATAGTTAGAAACTATATCCTATTTTGGCAAACTAATCAAGGGGAGCGGCCAACAACAAGTCACGAGCGGTGGTTGCGAGAATAACAACTTATTGAACCAGCTACATACACCGGGGCGTCCATGCGCAGGATCCATCAAAGGAACCGACATCATATATAGGAGGGCTGGGAACACAGTAAAGACAGATGTACCTGGACCAGTAACGCAGAAGCGACTTCACGCCACTAGCCATATACAGGACGACGACGACTACTACTACTACTACTACTACTACTACTACTACTACTATTATCACGACCATACTATAAATTTTATATTTGTTCTAATAAAACATTGTATTATAAATCTAATTTGGCTACCATTATTTCCAAATCATCTACATAGTGAATCCCTGAAGGGGCAGCACGTAACACTACAGTATATTGTTTATTAGAAAAAAAAACGCAAACTACTTATGAATATACGTTACAATCGTTACTTAATGCATATCATAATCAAAACTTGTATCCAGACCCTATTAATGTCCATATTGACTTCGAAAAGGCAGCTATAAATGCAGTCACATCTATATTAGGTGAACATGTGAATATAAAAGGTTGTTTTTTTCATTTAACGCAAAGTACCTATAGGAAAATACAATCCCTTGGTTTAGTAAATTTATACACGGAGAATGAAAATTTTAGTTTGTTTTGTAGAAAAATTGATGCTCTAGCTTTTTTACCTGTTGATGATGTTCCAGCTGGAATTGACTATATTAAAAGTATTATGCCAGAAGAGGCTAGAGAACTAGTGAATTATTTTGATCAAACTTATATTTCGGGAATAAATAGACCAATTGGAATTTCACGGCCAGGTAAAAAAACCAAATTTCAAAATATTCCACCAATTTTTCCACCTGCTACGTGGAATGTACACGGAACAACTCTTAAAAATTTAGATCGTACTAATAATCAAACAGAAGGATTTAATCATCGATTTTCTAAGCTCGTTAGCTATAATCATCCCTCTGTTTGGACCCTGATTAAAAAATTAGATTAGAGATAGATTCAGATAGCACTAAAATAGCTCAATTTGATATAGGTAATTTACGACCAAAAAAAAAAAAAAAAATGTATGAAAATATGCAAGAAAAGTTATTTTTACTGTGTACAAAATACAAGAATAATAATGATGATAATTATATCGAACACTTCTTAAACGCTGTAGCTTATCATATACGTTTTAAATAAATACATTTGTTTGATTCGATTTTTTTTAACAAACTATAATATGTAATACTTATTTGTCAATTTTAACAGTACAATTTAATATACTTATGACTTATTATAATATAATTATATACATAATATATTTAATATATTTAACTAATTAATAAAATTATTTTGATTCGATTTTTTTAACAAACCTTGTAATGATATATACCTATTATAATAAATAATAAATACCTACCTAAAAAATTAACCAATGATAAAAATTAGTTTTCAATTTTATCCATATGCTTTTTTTTCACTTGCTTTTTTTTACTTGCTTTTTTTTTCCTAAACTCTTAAGATATACAGGTTAAACATCGGCCTATAACGAATAGTGCTTTACGGTGACTGGTGAACCAACTATCTGAAACAGCTGAGGGCCCAGAATCACTAGCGCTTGTTGTGGTTTTAATATGTTACCTAACCAAAAATGATAAACACTAATAATTGTGAAGTAAAATTTAAAAAAAATAGAAGTGTTTGCTTGACACAAGACAAACCAGATGAAATATTAATTTCTTATTCATTCTTTACTCAAGAATATGGTACAATTAATTATAGTACTATAAATTTGAAACACAATACAAAATTAAGATCATCAGTATCCAGGAATCCAAGTATCAAACCACTTTACTCAAACCGACTCCCATTAAGTAATGTTAAGCACAAGGATTTAAAAAAGTTATGCTCAAAAAAAATTATTCCTGAATGTTATCACCATGAGTATTTAGATTTACCTCAGGAACTTGGAGTTAGAGATGAACTTCCAGAAACAGATGATGATGAGTAATTGAATAATTATTTAATTATGTATATTTTTTTCAATGCATTAATACAATTTATTTATCATCTTTATTTTATACATAATATTGTGATAAAGAAATACAAATATTTTAGTTATGTTTTACAAGTAATTTTTATTTGGTATTATAAATTTTATAACAAGTTGTTAGTTTATTTTTTTGTTGATTTATTATTACATAATAATAATATTTATGTATCTCATTATGCTATTAATTATAAGTATTATGTTTATTTGTTACTTTTTACTATAGTAATTTGTATTATTTTAGTTATGTTTTACAAGTTATTTTTATTTTTCATTTTTATTTGGTATTATAAATTTTATAACAACTTTTTACTATAATAATTTGTATTATTTTGTCTCTTAACCTTTTTTTAGTAAAAATCGGCTTAGTAAGCGGATAAATAGCAAATATTAGTTAATATATTATTGAAGTTGTCGACTTCAAACATTTATTTTTGCCAAATTTTTTTTTATTCAAAAATTTCCCATGTAACCTATAATTGTTATAAAAATAACAATAAACATAATTTTTTATATATATACTAAGGAAACTTTAACTAAAATTATCATAACGTATGCTACACAGTCCATATGGTCCCACTAACTTCAAACTGGTATCGACGTTTGGGAATTTTTCTTGGACTAATTGAATCTCTCGAAAAAAATTGCAATTTGTTTAGCGGATGGTAAAACACGAAATGGTGCGTGGATTGCAATTTCATGCAGTCCCTTCACATGGTCACAAAAACTTCAAACTGCTTTAGCAATATTTTACATAATTATATACCCATAGGCCATAATATTATAACTAGGTTCACAATTTAAATTCATACAAAAATTACATACAATCATGGATAATAATATTACTGTTAAGTTGACTCTACACAGCGTTAAAAAAAATAACGCCCATTAACATTTATAATACTCAGTTTAATCCTATCCTACAGCCTTTGTTGGACAATATTGACTTAAGGTCAGTAGGATAAAAAAGAGATTTCTGGAACTGCATCCTGCTAGCACATCCCTATACCTGATGAATTCCCGTGAAAACCGTTGCACATCCCGTATACACCCTCTGCACATCCCATGGTTGCGCTTCTGCTCACGGGATGAGCAGATCTATCATATACGTACATGACAATCCCCCCACTACCCCGCTATACACCCCCCCCCCCCCCCCCGCAATCAATCACGCACTTCTACGATATTCCCCCCCGCCGCTCTTCCCTATCAATTAGCCACCACCGCGCGAGGAAAATAATTTAAAATTTTTTTAACCGAACCGGGATTCGAACTCGAACCGGTCGCTCCCAAACGACAACCGCAACGCTGCGCAACTTAGTCGCTTATGTTTACGAGGTATATTCTATCTGATTTAACTGGTGTTTACGATGCAACCCATCATTAGGTTAATGTTTTTTTTTACATTAAAATTTAAAATAAATGTTACAAAAACACTGTTAAAAGATTGCAAACCAAGTATGTATTGTAAAATATAAATTGAATAAAAAAATAATATTAAGTATAAAACATGCTTATGTATTTTAAAATATGTATATTGAAAATAATTTTAATAATATTATACTTTTATTTACTTTGCATTATGAGTTGATCCTAATGGCTTATTTTTATCCACACAATAAGATAACTGATGAGGCATTTTTGAAACTTTTTTGGGAACAACTGAAGGATCAAAAGATTTTATATTACCTCTTGGTAACTGGCTTGAAGTCAATTTTTGGTGATATCCATGTTCAACGACTCTTTTCCATTTAGGAACTCGGCCAGAAGTTAAATTATGTCTACCTCCAATTTGTGTAACACGTCTTCCTCGAGCTGTTGGTTGGGTTCCAATATGTTTATTCCCAATAAATTTAGGCTTTATACTCTTAGGATTTATGCCAGAGTATTTTCCAAATGTCATCATCGCAGATAACAAAGCTGCATGAGTATTTACATTTTTATCAAATGAATTCACAAAAGCGTTAATACCTGGTAAAAAATATTCTTTATCCGAATCAAAAGCTCTTTTAATTTTATCTACTGTGGAATCAAACTTTTCCAATACTTCATTGTAAGTAGGTGAAATTTGGATAGGTGAACTTTGATTTTCACTTATATTTAAAGAATGACTGGGTATTACTATTATATTATTTTTGATTTTTGGTACAGCACATAGTTCAGTATTTTCATCATTTCCGGTGTTAAGAAATGGAGTATACCAATCTTTTTTAATATCACTGCATCCTGTAGCAATAGTATGTAGTTTTATTCTAGTATGTTCATTAGATGGTAAACATAGAGGTATATCAATATTGAGATCTTTGGCAACATAAATTTGATGCTTGCAAGGTTTTCCTGTATCACCTTGTGGACATGAACACAAACCAGTATCAGTATCAACATTGTACGTTGTATTTTTTATCTTATTTTTTACAACAAAAAGTGATTTTCCCAAATCTAATGCTTTATACTCTAAGGATTTTTTTTGTTTAGCTGATATAAAATATTTTTTTTTTAGATACTGAGGTGGTCGATTAGCAGCAACGTCCAAAAGTTTCATCTCATAAAATTTATCTAAATCATTGATAATAAAAAAAAATAATTGCACCGGAGAATATGCTTTTGTTCTTTCAAGCTCAACATCTTTCATTATCTTAACTCCAGCTTCACTTATATTATTTGTATTCTGACCTCTTGTAACCAAGTTGTTTCTTAAACAAATAGCCCATTCATGTCTTCTTTGGAATAATCCTTTAACATATACTTTAAACCTAGGATAATCATTTGTTATTGGGTTTTGATTTATCAAGTTAAAATAATTATTTAGTTCATCAGTATCCTTTGAGTATATCATATTTTTATCCCACTAAATAGGGCAGGTCTGTGTTTTAAAGAAATTCCATGGTTAGAATCCCAAAGATATCTCCAAGCGGCTTGTAATACGTGGAAAATACAAAGTAAAAGTGTCGTCTGAGGAAATACTTCACGTAATGCGTTTCTTTCAGCTAGTGAGTCATCTGTCATAAATATTCTAGGACCTATTTGACCTCTTTTACCTAAAGACTCCGAAGATAACATTTTTTTCCACAGTTCCAATCCTTTTACAATGATTGATGTAGCTTCACTAGTAACAATCAAACTACCAACAAGCATACCACCTGCACAACTGTTAGTATAAATGAAAAATACTTTACATCCATAACGATCCACATTGCCTGATGAATCAATAAATAATACTTCTCCACTCTCATCAAAACCTTCACTTATCCTTTTCATTAATGGGCTAAGAATTGCTATTATAAAATTTCCATCATCAAGTATTTCCATTGATGAACATTCATAATTACAGTCTCTGTTGTACTCATCTACAGCATCTTTTAAAGATATCATCATAGAATCTCCATGAGAGGATCCAAAGTGTTTTTTGAATGTTTTATAATATTGGTAATAAACCCACTCAGGATCTGGGAGTTTTCCTCGATCTCCTGCACAAACATAATAATTGCTACCTTTGTCAACATATAGCTGTTTTTTTAATGCGAGAAGAGCTTTTGATGGTGATTTCCCTTCTTCAAATAACTTCAATATTTGCTCTTTAACTTCATCAGATGGAATTCTGTACTTTAAAACATCTGCACACATCAGCTTATGGTTATGAATATGTCTCATTACAATAACAGCCTTTGATGTGGGTTTATCATAAGGAGCACTAATACAAAAACAAATAAAGTGGGACAATATGTAATGGGCACTAGGAGTTAATATTTTTAAATGTTATTGTAAATAATTTTTGAAAATCATTAATACCTAATTTGTTATACATATTATATTTGTATCTATAAAACAACTCTACAAACAGTGTTTTAGTTATCAGGTTTGTTGGATTAATTTTTAGGATTTAAGAAATATATACATTAGGTATGGCCGTATGAGTAATATTTTGTCACAAAGCTGGAGTTAAAGTTACTAGTTAAAGTTAAGTTATCCTAAAATAAAAAATGACTAAGCTAAGTTAAAGTTAGTTTTAAAAAGTTACTGAATTCGAGTAATTAAGCTAAGTTACAAATTTTCATGAAAATAATAACTAAGTTAAGTTACTTTTTTTTTTTAAATACCTTTAACTTACTAATAAATGTTATTTTATCTCATCATAGGAGAATAACTAGTTTTGATATAAAGTAAATCAATTTAATAACAAATGCACAGACTATATTATTTTATAAATTATACAACTGTTTTAGATTATTGTTATAGCTGTACATACGGATCAAAATTATATATTTGCAGTATAATTTAAATATTAGTATTTATTTATTAAAAACAATTAAATAGTAGTTGAATCTTGAAATATGATTTTTTTCCATATGTTTCCATTAAAATACAAAAGAAATATTATAGAATAGTATATAGTATAATATAGTACCTATTTAATTATAAATATTCTACTCAAAAAATATAAATTAATCTACTTCTGCTACTTCTGCTATAAAGCAAACTTGTGAAGTTAATAATTATTTTCAGTTTTAAATGTTGTATAATCTAAATGTTTCTTTTTTGAATTTGAAGGAAAATGTTTAAAATATTGATATAAAAAAGAAAATATTTACAGTTCACATTAAAATATAAAATATTAAAATGTTACTTCAAAAATAGTTTTACAGTCCTAATCTCATAAGTTTATTAAAAGTAGCAATCAATAAATAAAATTAAATAAAATAATATCATAGCAACTTGTAAAATTAATATATTTTTTCAAGATATTAATTAATAGTTGTAACGTCACAGCATTTTTTGCATTAATATTATTATATCACCAACATACCTGTACCCATATTGCCACTAATGAGCACACCTTAATTATATATTATTATGATTATCGCGCGCTAATGCAGAAGTGACCGCAGTATTATGTAATAATTGTCCCCTGGCCCCCACAAACCCGCAGTGTACGGTCCACGTCCACATGTCGCCACACACGGCCGCCGTTGCCATCGGCGCTTTCGTCGCGTCCGGCGGCACCGCACCGGCGGAACAATACTGTACACCCCGAAAATCTAATGTATTCCCGCAATATGACGACACTGACCTGCCCCACTCAACACAAAAAAGCTCCGCCGCCGGCATAAGACCACCGCCGTCGCCGGGTCTCCGTCTCAATACACTTTTTCACCTACGCTCTACCTGGCTGGTACTGGTGGCTCCACACCTGCTCGGGCGAAACCATCTACCCGTCTGTTCGACAATCGACACAACCACCCAGGAACCACGCGGCACACAGACCTTTTCGACCCACCAACGGACTTCTTGAATATACACCAACTGCCATCAACATTTTCGACGCCTATAGTCATCCACCATGATGGGCTAAGTCCACCACGAGGGCCCGGGCGGCGGCCGACAGCTGTCAACATCGACCATGCATGCTGCACGCTCATCAAGTCGTAATATACCTACTTTCCCCTGTTCCCCCTTTACCAGCACGTTTTCCCGGTAACCCTGCGAGGACCCACCATGAGTGATATGGTGCGTCGCCTCCCGTGGGCCGGGAAAACATGCGACAAATTATATATGATTTTGTAATTGCCATGTGCCAATATATCTCGTTCATAACCTTCGCGTCATTCTTTATTATTTTGATATCATTTCCCCTAAATTAATTAAATCCTCGGCATTCAGTTGTCGTTGCGTGTACAAAGCCTGTGAGCTCCACCGACTTGGCCCTCGGGTCATCACGCGGTGCGGCTCACAGGTCGCGACAAAAGTGCTCCCCTTTTGTCGTGGGTGGTTTACGGAGCCCTAAAAAGCTCCGGATTCTCACATAGTTTATATTTTGTTTTCTTGATTAAAAAAACATCGTTGAAGCATAAAAAACTTAGATATTTTAACTATAGGTGTAGAAAAGTTAATTGAAAGACATTAAAAAAAAAAAACAAATCTATTGCACATTAAGTTTGTTTATTAGACATATATTTGTTAGTGACATAGGTATATTTATATCCTAAATGGTCAGTACCAAGTCTAAGCATTACATTACATTACCGGTATTTTACTACATTTATATCATAGTCATAAGTATTTTTAAATCTTTAAATGTATTGACAGTAAATATTAATACTTGAAAATAATTATAAATATTAAATAAAAATTAAATTACAGTCATATGTTAATATTTCAAGATAAATAATCTAACATAAAACTAGAAAACATAAATAATACATAAGACTAGTATATACTGTTCAACTATAATCTTATCTGGTTTTGTTTTAAGTGATTTGTTGACTTAGAATCTTTTGAGAATATAATCTAGATAAAAACCATAAAATCAAAATTGTACATTAGTTATTTACACGTTATTTAGTAACATAAATTGTATATTTTAAATGGTTAATGAATAATGACACAGGCAGTTTTAGCATGCAATCTTTATTAATAAGTAATAAGTTAAATAATAATACCTGTGATTTGTTGGCTAAGTCCATAATTAAATAAGTACTTAGTATGAATTAATTAAATTTCTGTTGTCATAGAACTTTCCGTGTAGGGTCCGCACTCCGCCTTATAAGTCTTATCAATGTATCAGTAGCCACGCAAATGTGATTTGGCTTAAATAATGATAACATCATATCGAGGAGCCACCGTGACACGATTTAAAATTACGCGCCCGCCACCGCGTTATCAGTTATCACAGTGACTTGAACATATAATATTCCACTGATATTTCTAACAATAAACTTTCTATAATTTAAATAATTTCTATAATTTAAATATAATTCAATAAATTCCAAACGAGTTAACATTTTATTTTGAAATTGATGCATAATGTCATTAATATAATCTTCTTTTTCTAATACCTCCCGTCGTTTTTTTGTTACATTTGAGCTACGAATTTTGACATAAACATCGGTTTGTACATTTTTCAAGATTTCTACAAATTGAAATATATTTGGATACGCAGAGTAAAACATACTGTTTAGTTTCGAATGGAATGACTCGCATGAATTAGTAGTGCGCTGCAATGAGTTAGAAAATTCAGTCCATAATGACGGTGGAAATTTAGAATTTGGTAAAACATAATTTCTTTCGAAATAATTACAAAAATCATGCAATTGCTGATTATTTGGTTTTATGGCCATGAGGTCTTCAGCAAAACATTTATGAACATCCTCAGGTTTTAAAAAAGATAATCCAAAGAATAATTTTAAAATTTTTTCCCACTTCTGATTTATTTTTAAAATTCTTACAAAGACCAAGTGATTGAATTTTTCTCCACATAAACTGGCCTAAGTGAAAACGACAGCCTTTGCGAATTACTTCGGGGAAAATTTCTGAAATTGCTGTGTGTATTGCTTGTTCAAAATCAGCGTAAATTATACCTGGTGTAAAATTTAAATTCAATTCAACCATTTTTTCTATTAACTCGGAAAAAGCATCTTTATATATTTCTTTAGTTTTTCCCGTTAATAAAAAAAATACTAACGGTGTATAATTTGCATTATTAGCTCCATGAATTATGAATAATTGGTAAAATGGTCTGGGACAGCTTTCAAACGTCCCATCAACATAAAAAACATCACATTCAGTTAAATGTTTTAAGTTGGATTGTGTTGAAAATGCTAAAATATTTTTTACTGAATTATTTATGAATAAAAATATTTCACCTCGATTTGTTTTAATTTCACCTAAATTTGTAAGAGCCAAATGTAGTTCTTTGGCAACTTTGGAATAATGCTTGACCGCGCATAATGAATATTTTTTCTTATCAGCGTCGTATCTGCAGTAGTCAAACTGGATATGTCCCCTTGGCGTAATTCTTTATGTAAAATTTTACACGGTTTTTCATACGGATCATTCAGAGCTTTACGTTTTAATTTGTTGCTGACTTTTTGTCGAGTTAAAATATTTATATCATCCTTGTCATGATCGTGATTTAAAACACTAAAAACAATATCACCATTTTCACTTAACTTAAAAAAAGATTTACACAAACGTTTAGTACATGCCCATCTCTGTATGTTGTTATTTAAAAATTTTCGAAAATGAAATTTATACCCGTTAATTATATATAATTTTTTATTTTTTTCGCTTAACATTTGATTCACTTCCATTTTGGTCGCGATTGAGTGTTGACTATCAACTGATATTCAATTCCAATTTCATATAGAATATAGATCGTTTAATATTATTTATCAAATTATCAGCTTATATCTTATTACCGAAAAGTCCCATTCCCTACATAGTACTACTAGTACATACTAGTATTTATAATCAATGATAATACCCATATATAGCTATCATATTAAATACAGATAAATTATTCTCCGGCCGACACATCCAGCTCGGCGAAAACCGGTTGTCTTAAAATAAAATATGCGCACGCAATTCAGCTCTGTCATGAAGAAACCACGCACGCAATTCAGCTGTGTCTCGAAAAAACCGCGCACGCAATTCGGTTGTTGTCAAACATAGTTCTTTTTTTCTGCACGCAATTCGGATGCAGCCATACGAACATACGTCATGCTCTTAATATAATATAAGGTACCTACAACATTACACATACCTATCTACAAATATTATATACTTATTACTTACATATCAATAAAACGCATTGTTAGCATACGATACATAGGTATTTTTATACATATAAATATGATATAACCATAAACATACAAACTATAATATACTATTAAACACCTTACAGTACTCATCAGTTTTCATTCTGAACTTATATAATAATATTTACCAGGCGCCGATCCAGCCCGTGATTATGGGGGGGGGGGGGGCGCGAATATTTTACATACAAAATAAAATATCTAATAAAATATAATATGTGGGCAAGCGCACAAATTTATATTCAAAAATATTTTACACGAAACAGTTATGTTAAATACAACAGTAGTAGTAATTTGGGGAGTCTGAGTTAATTTTTACGGGGAGATGAAAAAAGTTCAAGGGGGAAAGTCCCCCTTGCAGTACATTTGATCACCGTATACCTAAAAATTCTAATATGTATGGTTGGGGAGTCTGAGTTAATTTTTACGGGGATATGAAAAATGTTCAAGGAGGAAAGTCCCCCTTGCAGTACATTTGATCACCGTATACCTAAAAATTCTAATATGTATGGATGGGGAGTCTGAGTTAATTTTTACGGGGAGATGAAAAATGTTCAAGGAGGAAAGTCCTCCTTGCAGTACATTTGATCACCGTATACCTAAAAATTCTAATATGTATGGTTGGGGAGTCTGAGTTAATTTTTACGGGGAGATGAAAAACGTTTAACCAGGAATGTATGCCTTACAGTGTAACCAATATCCCTATAATTTTCTTGGGAAAATTCAAAACAATTTTTAATATCATTTTCTGAAATAAATAAAAATATTTTTTTTCTTATAATCATTTTGTTTATTTATTTTTTAATCAGTTAATAGTATTTTACAACAAATATTAAAATGTACAATTTTGATTTATTATTTAGACTAGTTTCCTTACTTCTCTAGTAAAAGGTACATATTCAACAATTCGATCATGAATTAATAAACAATAAGCAGTTACACCTGCAAGCGATTCTGATGCTTCAATTTCCAACTGAACATCTACTGTTGAAGCTGTGGCTGAATCGTTCTGTTTTGAAGTATCGATAACTATAATTGGTGCGTTTGCTACAAAAGTAGAAGGACTCAATATAGGGTTCCGATTACTTTTTTCATAGTATGATTCTTGAAATGATGTATACATATCATATAATAAGGTGAAATTGTTTTTTGTAAAATCTAAATTCAAATTATCATATGGATAAGCTATCGAGTTCAACAATACTTTAACGTTTGTTAGATTACAATGATCAAATATACTGCAATCTTTTTCAAACAAATTTTTACGTCCTTTTTGTAAACCAATTATGATAAATCGTGGTTTTTCTAATTTTGAAGCAGTTTTCAAATTCCATACAACTTTTTTAGAGGTCCCGAGTTCGGGATATTCAAAAGTTTCAAAAGATCTAAAAGGAATAAACAAACTTTTTTCTTTTTCAACAAGTTTCAATAATTTTAACCTTTCTTCATCGTCAACAGTAATATGTGGTACCCTCCAGACTATTTTGTTTATAACGACTTTGGCTGTAGAAGCAGTTATACCACTTCTAAAGCTTAAAGCATTTAAATCAGAATGACTTCGAGTTAATATTAATTCTAATCTAGTGTTAACTAGTATTTTTTTAAAGTCTTCAAACAAACCTAGCCAATATTTCAATGGAATGCAAGCACTAAATTCACCTTTATCGTTTTCTGATTGTGTTTTGTTTTTAAAATTCCAGCCAGAATTTTCATAACAATTATAGTTGTCTGGTGTACCAGATAAGTAACCTTTCAACGAGCTAGTAATTCCAAGAACACGTGTGCTATCTACTTCTATCCCATTGATTTCTAATCGTATTTGATCGAAGAGGTAAGAGTAACCATTGTTAGTTAGTTTCACTTTTTCATGTTCTGTAATAGTTCCTTCCAAAAAAATAAAGCTTTCGTGTAGATATGGATAAACATCTGTCTGCTGGATTGATATACGTATTTCATCATTATTATTAAATGATGTTGTATACGGTGTGTATGAATGATATTCAATTTTAGTAATTTTAGAATCCGTTTCGTAGCGTGAACTTATATCTAAAATATCACTCTCAGGCATTCTGCTTTAATCTATAACCTAGAGCCTGCAAAATTTTTTTATTTTTCACCGTCAATAGTTTTTTTTTATTTGATGTTGCTGCTAGCACTTTAGTCTTATGACTAGTTGTTCTGATCCGAAGTAGTGGACTTATATTGAATTTTAATCCCATCTCAAGACCCGTAACGTTTAATATGTAACACAATTGTCAATGCCTCATCAAAATTATCAATCGGATTATGATCTTGATCTACTAACTGAACGGTTATCGAGTCAATATTTGTTTTATTCAATTTGTAATATATTAAGTTTGGTGGTGACTGTATAACTTTAGATCCTGTTTTTTCACTCGGGAAAAACTCATAAATCGAATGACTTTGAAGATGGTTGTTGAATGATCCTTGAGCTATATTACACATTACTTTTATAGAATTAATTGTGTTTAAATTGACAGCTTTTTTTGATCGAAGAATTTCATTGTATGGGTTATATACTCGTTTTTCAAAACCCAATACAGGTGCTATGCTATGTAAAATTTCAAAGTGAAGTATTCCATTACATTTTATATATGATCTGAAATCGTTTGGATCAACCGAAATGTCAAATGTTAACTTGGCTTTGAATTTCTCATTATAAATATTTATTTGATCCATAACCCGTTGCTTAATATCTTTGATTTCATAACATCCCTCTTCCAGTTTAATATAACACCACGCACGATCATTATTATTATGGTCAACTACTTGTATAGCAAATTTATTATTATCTTTGTTGATATTCGGGAATGAATTAAATGTCTGCAAACATAACAAAGCTATTTCTGAGTCTTCGTAAAGGTTTATAGACGGAAAATAATTCGCAGATAATATGGTTGTGTTCCCGGTTAAACTTAAAGTAACTGACTCGTACATTCCGAAATCTGAGATACAAATTTAATAATGAGACTCGTGACGTTCAATATGCAGAACAACTGTCAATGTCTCATTTAAGTTATCGATCGGATTATTATTTTGATCAACTAACTGTACAGTTATTGAATTAATATCTGTTTTGTTTAATTTGTAATATATAAGGTTTAACGGGGATTGAATAACCTTTGTTCCTGTTCTACCGCTTGGGAAAAACTCATATATCGAATGACTTTGTAGCTGGTTGCTGAATGATCCATGTGCTATATTACACATTACTTTTATAGAGTTAATTGTGTTTAAATTAGCAGCTTTTCCCGACCGATGAGCTTCATACATTGGCTCATAGGTTCTTTTTTCAAATCCAAAAACAGATGCTATACTGTTTGAAATATTTAACTTTAGTCTTCCATTACATTTAATGTATGTTCTAAAATCGACGGGGTCAATAGATACGTGGAATTTTAGCTGTGTTTTAAATTCATTATTAAAATGAAATAACTCTTTCATAATTTTGTTGTTAATATCTTCAATTTCATAACATCCTTCTTCCAAAATAAATATAAACGTTTTTATGATAAATCTATTACTTATTGAAGGAATAACCTCTATCTCTAACCGATTATTAGCTGAATTTATATTTGGAAATAAATTGTATGTTTGCAAACATAACAAAGCTATTTCCGAATCCTCGTAAACGTTTAGAGATGGAAAATAATTTGTAGATAATATAGTTGAATTTCCAACCAAACTTAATGTAACAGATTCATACATTGTAAAAATTCAAGACATAAATGACCACAGTTAAATGTATTGAAATCTTGATAGTTAGAATAGTTATATACTATTTTAAACTCATGAAAATAATGTTGCAATTCAATTGGTGGAGGTAAATCGCCAAAGCTATCAAAATATACAACTTGTCCTTATTTTTATAAAACGCTACCCAATGGCTTCCGTCGCCTGAAGATGTATCCAAGTTTAATATACCACATTCAATTGTATGCGGTTTCTTAGGTAAGTTATTCCATAGTATTTCCATTTACCTTTACAACCCATACCTATTTTTCTTTTAGCTTTCATTGCGTTTGTTGCGTATGCAACTAATTTCTCTTTTCTAGGAATATTTTTTTCTTTAAATCTTTCCCAAGCACGATTTTCTAGTACTTTATCAGCTTTATGTCTATCGTTTAAATTTGAACTCGATGCATACGCAATATCATGATCTCTACAAGCAGTATCTAATGGGTTTATTCCTTTGTCACCGCGATCTAGTCTCTTTTTTAATTTTGTACCAGGACCACAATACTGATAACCTGAAAAATGTGCTTCGAACGGAAGACTATTTATAATAGAGTTTAGAAATCCTTTACCAGTCTTGTTCAATTTGTACATACGAGTTGAACACACCATCTATAACTGATTATAAATTGAAATTTCTAGAGTATTTATAAGAAAAAATGGATTTGATTGAGCAGAAAGATAAATTAGATATAATAAATGTAGATGTTCAGTTGGTAAAAAAACCATCGAGACATGGCTCGTTATTACCTGATACTATACGTGCTATACTAGTTGGTCCCAGTGGTTCAGGAAAAACAAATATAATGTATAATCTCATTACTCACGAAAACGGGTTAAGATTTGAAAATATTTATTTATACTCTAAAACCTCTAATCAGGAAAAATATGTTTTATTAAAAAAAATAATAGATGATATACAAGGTGCTAATATTTTTATATTTACAAGCGCTGATAAAGTCATAAAACCCAACTTGACTAAGAGAAATTCAATTATAATATTTGATGATGTAATATGCGGTCCACAATCTGTAATCAGAGATTATTTCAGCATCGGCAGGCATTCAGGTGCTAGCTCTGTATTTTATTTAGCGCAAACATATTCTAAAATATCAAAACAGTTAGTAAGAGACAATTCAAACTTCTTAATAATATTGAAACAAGACGATACAAATTTACGTCATATATTCAATGATCATTCGTCTGCAGATATGGATTTCTCAGAATTTCGGAAAATTTCACATTTATGTTGGAATCATAGTGATTATGGTTTTATGGTTATCGATAAAACTCGAGAAATGAATGAAGGAAGATATAGATGTGGATTTCATACGTTTATTAAAATAAATTAGTGTTGTATGTGAACAATATAAGAAAATAATTTTTATAATATATATATATATATATATATACACCATGACACTGATATTATCTACATAATGTTAACAGTAGTCGTACGATACAGTTATATTAAGTTTATTATTTACAATGAATACAGAGAAAGTTTTGTTACAAAATTTAATAGCGTCAAAAAAAAATATTAAACGAAAAATAATGGAAATGAAACGTGGTGTTATAGATTCCGACAATTATTTTCGTGAAGCATTTAAACCAATAATTGAACCATTAAATACACATACAGAACAAAATGCTATATGTAACACACAGTCGACTGAACTAAAAAATAAATCAGAAACCTCATACACTAGTGAAGAAGATGATAACGATGAATTAAATTCACCATACCAACATTTTTAAATAACCGTCCTAAATCAACACGTTATGACAAATCTTATGGTATGCATTATGATAAAGGTAGTGATTCATATAAAATAGGAAAGCATACTGTAACTTTTAACCACGGTAAATTACTGTTGCTTAATAAATACTATCAATTTACACCAGGACTATGGTCTTTATTATGTGAGAAGGAACCAAAAAATACAACTAATAAGATATAGAATCTTATTACAATATTTTGAAAACTTCCGGAGTCCATTTAAAAGCAGACGGGAAGCCTAGAACCTCGAGATACCATAAATGGATGACCGTTGTAAAACCACTGTACGATCGGATGAAAATTGAGGAAAAACAGTTTAATGAAGAAATAGCTAAAATTAATGAGACTGCAACTCCTCGAATTAACTTGACATCATTTAACAATACTTTATCTTCTACCCCTTCTAGCTTATCTAGAGCTAAACGTAGAAAAATAACGAAAGAAAATGAACCATTTGATTTTAATCAAACAGCAAACAGTTCTTCGTCTACGGATCATATGACTGCAAAGATGTTTAATTTTACTTCATCACCTGAGTCTAAGATAGGTAATGGTTTATATAAAGATGTATTGCCACAAACACAATTAGTTTATTATGATGATCCGAATGAACTAGTAACTAGATTAAATCTTTTGTCATCATCAAAAAGTGTTGGTAATACTGGTGTTAATAATGAAATTATATCTATTTTAGAGGAACTACGTGAGAGAAATATTATAATATAATGACAATTTTAGAAAGTATAGCTAACGAGTTACATCAACCAGCGAGAAAAATATTTCCTAGACGTAGTGTAATAACTCGATTTAAAGATGATCTTTGGCAAGCTGATTTAATTGATATGCAGACACATGCTAGAAAGAATAATGGTTTTAAGTTCATTTTAATTGTTATTGATACATATACAAAATATCTTTGGTTTGAAGCACTGAAAAATAAAACAGCAAAGGAATGTACAAAAGGAATAATAAAAATACTAAAAAAAAATCAACCAAAATTATTACAAACAGATAATGGTACAGAGTTTTATAATAGCGAATTTCAAAGTGTTATGAAAAAATATAATATTAGACATTATTCAACATACAGTAGTATTAAGGCAGGGATAGCCGAACGTGTAATAAAAACTATAAAAAATAAAATGTACAAACATTTTACATCAACAGGTTCATGGAATTGGTACAATTCAATTTCAAAATTAGTATATAATTATAATAACACAAAACATTCAACAATAAAATGTACACCACACGAAGCTCGGACCAAGCCGATTACAATAAATAAAAAAAAAATACAAATTAGTACATCAAAAAAATTAAAATTTAAAATTAATGATAAAGTAAGAATATCAAAGTATAAACATAATTTTAGTAAAGGTTATACACCAAATTGGACAACAGAAGTTTTCACTATCTCTAAAGTTTTAAATACAGAAGTAGTATACATTTGTATGTTCACAGTCTACTTTTTGTGTCACCACGGTAATTTCACACCGTTCAAGCGAGGATGTCCCCCTTGGACACAATAATTTTACCGTGTAAAAATTATGAAGAATTTGTACACTTTTTACACGGTAATTTCACACCGTTCAAGGGAGGATGTCCCCCTTGGACACAATAATTTTACCGTGTAAAAATTATGAAGAGTTTGCACACTCAAAGTCAGTTTTGTCCAAATATTTACAGTGTACATGCTAAATGGTTTTTTTCTCAACAAACCTTATTACTAAAATGGAATAATTATTTAAAATACAGAACACAAGTTATGTAATAACAGATTTTTTATTATTGTAAATTAATTCTAAAATATATTTACACAAGTTTTCTTACTTCTCTAGTAAAAGGTACATATTCTACAATACGATCATGAATTAATAAACAATAAGCAGTTACACCTGTAAGCGAATCTGAAGCTTCGATTTCCAATTGAACATCCACTGCTGAGGCTGTGGTTGAATCGTTCTGTTTTGAAGTATCGATAACTATAATTGGTGCGTTTGCTACAAAAGTAGAAGGACTCAATATCGGGTTACGAATACTTTTTTCATAGTACGATTCTTGAAACGATGTATACATATTATACAATAAGGTGAAATTATTTTTCGAAAAATCTAAATTCAAATTATCGTATGGATAAGCTATTGAGTTCAGAAATACTTTAACGTTTGTTAGATTACAATGATCGAATATACTACAATCTTTTGATAACACATTTTTGCGTCCTTTCTGTAATCCAATTACGACGAATCGTGGTTTTTCTAATTTTGAAGCAGTTTTCAAATTCCACACAACTTTTTTAGTGGTCCCGAGTTCAGGATATTCAAAAGTTTCAAAAGATCTAAAAGGGATAAACAAACTTTTTTCTTTTTCTATAAGTTTCAATAATTTCAACCTTTCTTCATCATCGACCGTTATATGTGGAACCATCCAGGCTATTTTATTTAAAACGACTTAACCTTCAGTGGCAGTTGCACCACTTTTAACTTGTAAAGCATTTAAATCACTATGACTTCGGGTTAATATTAATTCCAATCTAGAATTCACTAATATTCTTTTGTAGTCTTCAAACAATCCTAACCAATATTTTAATGGAATACAAGCGGTAAATTCACCTTTATCATTTTCTGATTGCGTTGCGTTTTTAAAATTCCAGCCAGCATTTTCATAGCAATTGTAGTTGTCTGGCGTACCGGATAAGTAACCTTTCAACGAGCTAGTGATTCCAAGAACACGCGTGCTATCTACTTCTATCCCATTGATTTCCAACCGTATTTGCTCAAAAAGGTAAGAGTAACCGTTATTAGTTAGTTTCACTTTGGTAGCATCAGTAATTATTCCTTCCAAAAAAATAAAGCTTTCGTGTAGATATGGATAGACATCCGTTTGCTGGATCGATATACGTATTTCATCATTATTATTAAATGATGTTGTATACGGTACGTATGAATGATATTCAATTTTTGTAATTTTAGAATCCGTTTCGTACTGTGAAGTTATATCCAAAATATCACTTTCAGGCATTCTGCTTTAATTGATAACCCAAAGCTTGTAAAATTTTTTTATTCTTCACCGTCAATTTTTTTATTTGATTTGATGTTGCTGGTAGCACTTTAGTCTTATGACTAGTTGTACTGATCCGAAGTAGTGGGTTTATATTGAATTTTAAACCCATCTCAAGATCCGTAACGTTTAATATGTAACACAATTGTCAATGCCTCACCAAAATTATCAATCGGATTATGATCTTGATCAACTAACTGAACGGTTATCGAATCAATATTTGTTTTATTCAATTTGTAATATATTAAATTTGGTGGTGACTGAATTACTTTCAACCCTGTCCTTTCACTTGGGAAAAACTCATAAATCGAATGACTCTGAAGATGGTTGTTGAATGATCCTTGAGCTATATTACACATTACTTTTATAGAATTAATTGTGTTTAAATTTACAGCTTTTTCCGATCGAAGAATTTCATTGTGTGGCTTATATACTCGTTTTTCAAAACCGAATACAGGTGCTATACTATACGAATGCTCAAAGTGTAGTATCCCATTACATTTTATATACGATCTGAAATCGTTAGGATCAACTGTAATGTCGAATGTTAAATTGGTTAAGTTTTTACTATTATAGTCATCTATTTGCTTCTTAACTCGTTGCTTAATATCTTCAATTTCATAACAACCCTCTTCCAATGTAATAAAACATATCATAGGATCATTATTGTTTTCATTCTCAGCTACTTGTATAGAAAATTTATTATTATTATCATTAATATTTGGAAACGAATTAAATGACTGTAAACATAACAAAGCTATTTCTGAGTCCTCGTAAAGGTTTATAGGCGGAAAATAATTTACAGATAATATGGTAGCATTCCCAGTTAAACTTAAAGTAACTGACTCATACATTACAAAATCTAAGATATAAATTTAATGATGAGATCCGTGACGTTTAATATGCAGAACAACTGTTAACGTTTCGTTAAAATTGTCAATTGGATTATTGTTTTGGTCAACTAACTGAACAGTAATTGAATTAATATCTGTTTTGTTTAATCTGTAATATATAAGGTTTACCGGAGATTGAACAACCTTTGTTCCTCTTCTCCCACTTGGGAAAAACTCATATATCGAATGGTTTTGAAGTTGGTTGTTGAATGACCCATGTGCTATATTACACATTACTTTTATAGAATTAATTGTGTTTAAATTTGCAGCTTTATCCGATCGATGTTCTTCATGAAACGGTCCACAAACTTTCTTTCTATACGCAAAAACAGGTGCTATACTATACGGATGCTCAAAGTTTAGTATTCCATTACATTTTATATACGTTCTAAAATCGACAGGATCAATACGTACACTGAATGTCAGCTTTGTTCCGTAGACTTTATTAACTTGAGATAACTCTTCTACCATATATTTGTTAATATCTTCTATGTCACGGCATTCGACTGGTACAAAAAATTGAATTTTTGCTATTCTATCTGGAGGAATTGATTTTATTCTCAGCCGGTTATTAGTTGGATTTATAATATTTGGAAATGAATTGTACGTTTGCAAAGATAACAAAGCTATTTCTGAATCCTCGTAAACGTTTAGAGATGGAAAATAATTTGCCGACAATACAGTTGAATTTCCAGTCAGATTTAATGTAATAGATTCATGCATTGCAAGAATTCAAGACATAAATGACCACAGTTAAATGTATTGAAGTCTTGATAGTTGGAATAGTTGTATACTATTTTGAACTGTCTGAAATAATGTTGTAATTCAATTGGTGGTGGTAAATCACCAAAGCTATCAAAATATACAACTTGTCCTTATTTTTATAAAACGCTACCCAATGGCTTCCGTCGCCTGAAGATGTATCCAAGTTTAATATACCACATTCAATCGTATGTGGTTTTTTAGGTAAGTTATCACGTGAAAAGACACCACGGAAATGATTGATTTTCAACTTTCCGATATATTTTATAATATCTTGAGACGAAAGCGGTCTATCAGGTAGCGTGATCATCAGTTTTTTTTCCTTAACCTATTCTTGTTTGATTTCAAACCACTGCCTTTTTTTCTTTTTGAATTTTGAACCGCATTATACACACTAGCACCTCCAGACATCAAACTACCAAGTGCTGACAATCCTGCAAATATAGGTATTAAGGGAATTGCACCTCCTGATTGTCTCGGTACTAAAATCAACCTTTTACCACCATTCTTTTTTTTTGAGATTCTTTTTTTTTTCGCTGCTAGTATACAATTTGTTTTTATAGCACGTTTCCGTTTGCAACCCATACCTATTTTTCTTTTAGCTTTCATTGCGTTTGTTACTGCGTACGCAACTAATTTCTCTTTTCTAGGTGTATCTTTTGCTTTAAATCTTTCCCAAGCTCGATTTTCTAACACTTTATCAGCTTTATGTCTATCGTCTAAATTTTTACTTGTTGCATACACAATATCGTGGTCACGACAAGCAGCATCCAATGGGTTTATTCCTTTATCACCACGATCTAGTCTCTTTTTTAATTTCGTACCAGGACCACAATACTGATATCCTGAAATATGAGCTTCGAACGGGAGACTATTTATAAGGGAGTTTACAAATCCTTTACCAGTCTTGTTTGAATTGTACTTACGAGTTGAACACGCCATCTATAACTGGTTATAAATTTAAAAAATCTAGAGTATTTATACGAAAATAATATGAATTTGATTGAACAGAAAGATAAATTAGATGTAATAAATGTAGATGTTCAGGTAGTAAAAAAACCATCAAGACATGGTTCGTTATTACCTGATACTATACGTGCTATACTAGTTGGTCCCAGTGGCTCAGGAAAAACAAATATAATGTATAATCTGATCACACATGCAAACGGGTTAAGATTTGAAAATATTTATTTATACTCGAAAACCTCTAATCAGGAAAAATATGTCTTACTGAAAAAAATAATAGATGATATAAAAGGTGCTAATTTTTTCATATTTACAAACGCTGATAAGGTTATAAAACCAAACTTAACCAAAAAAAATTCAATTATCATTTTTGATGATGTGATATGTGGTCCACAATCCGTAATCAGAGAATACTTTAGCATGGGCAGACATTCAGGTGCTAGCTCTGTATTTTATTTAGCACAGACATATTCTAAAATATCAAAACAGCTAGTAAGAGATAACGCAAACTTCTTAATAATACTGAAACAAGATGATACAAATTTACGACATATATTCAACGATCATTCATCTACAGATATGGATTTCTCAGAATTTCGTAAAATTTCTCATTTATGTTGGAATCATAGTGATTATGGGTTTATGGTCATCGATAAAACTCGGGAAATGAATGAAGGAAGGTATAGATGTGGTTTTCATACGTTCATTAAAATAAAATAATTTTATATATTTATACCTATATAAATATACCGTCACACAGTTATTATCTACATAGTGTTATCGACAGTCATACGATACAGGTATAGTACTTTTATTATTTACAATGAACAAACAAAAAGTTTTATTGGAAAATTTAATAACATCAAAAAAAAATATTAAACGAAAAATAATGGAAATGAAACGTGGTGTTATAGATTCTGAAAACTATTTCCGTGAGGCATTTAAACCAATAATTGAACCATTGAGTACACATGCAAAACAAAAGGAAATATGTAACACACAGTCAACTGTACTAGAAAATAAATCAGAAACCTCATGCACTAGTGAAGATGATGATGATAACGAATTAAATTCACCATTTGAAAATTTTTTAAATAACCGTCCTAAATCAATACGTTATGATAAATCCTATGGTATGCATTATGATAAAAATAGTGATTCATATAAAATAGGAAAACATTCTGTAACTTTTAGTCACGGTAAATTACTGCTGCTTAATAAATATTATAAATTCACGCCAGGTTTATGGTCTTTATTATGTGAGAAGGAACCAAAAAAAACAACTATAGAAGATATAGAATCTTATTACAATATTTTGAAAACTTCTGGAGTCCATTTAAAAGCAGATGGAAAACCTAGAACCTCAAGGTATCATAAATGGGTGACTGTTGTAAAACCGTTGTATGATCGAATGAAAATGGAGGAAAAACAGTTTAATGAAGAAATAGATAAAATTAATGAGAATACAACTCCACGAATTAACTTAAAATCATTTAACAATACTTTACCTTCTAGTCCTTTTGGCTTATTAAACGCTAAACGTAGAAAAATAACACAAGAAAATGATCCATTTGATTTTAATCAATCAGCAAGCAGTTTTTCACCTTCAGATCGTATGTCTACAGATATGATTAATTTTACTTCATCACCTGATCCTAAGACAGGTAGTGGTTTATATAAAGATGTCTTACCTTAAACCCAATTAGTTTATTATGACGATCCGAATGAGCTAGTAACTAGATTAAATCTTTTGACATCATCGCAAAGTGTTGGTAATACTGGTGTTAATAACGAAATCATATCTATTTTAGAAGAACTGCGTGAGAGAAATATTATAGCATAATGACGACCTTAGAGGGTATAGCTAATGAGCTACATCGACCAGCGAGAAAAATATTTCCTAGACGTAGTGTGGTTACACGGTTTATTGACGACCCATGGCAAGCTGACTTAATGGATATGCAATCTCATTCTAAAAAAAATTACGGTTTTAAATTTATATTAGTTGTTATAGATACATATAGCAAATATGTATTTGTGGAACCGCTGAAAAATAAATCAGCAAAAGAATGTACAAAAGGAATGGTTAATATATTGAAAAAAGCTAATCCGAAATTTTTACAGACAGATAATGGTACAGAATTTTATAATACTCAATTTCAAGATTTAATGAAAAAATATAAAATTAAACATTACAGTTCATACAGTGTTATTAAATGTTCAATCGCAGAACGTGTGATACAAACACTTAAAAATAATATATATAAACATTTCACTGCAACAGGTACATGGAATTGGTATAATACAATATCAAAAATTATACATAACTATAATAATACAAAACATAGAACAATCAAATGTACACCTAATGAAGCTCGAATGGATACAAACAGAATTAAATTTAGTACATATAAAAATTTACAAACATTGTATAAACCTAAATTTAAAGTTAACGATAAAGTACGAATATCTAAGTATAAACATATATTTAGTAAAGGATATACACCGAATTGGACAACGGAAATATTTACAGTTTCAAAAGTTTTACATACAAATCCAGTAACTTATCAACTAAAGGATGAATCAAACAATATAATCTTAGGTAGTTTTTATGAACAGGAAATTAAATTAACTAATTTTCCAAACACCTTTCTTATTGAACGTATTGTAAAAAAAGTTGGGAATAAAATGTTTGTTAAATGGTTAGGTTTTGATTCAAGCCAAAATTCATGGATTACATCATCAGATATTTTTTAAATAAAAAATTTTTTATGTATAATATGTAATACTTTTATAATAAAAGTCAGAAAAAAAAGTTAAATTAATCATTTGTTTACAGTTTGTAGTTTTTTTATTTCAGCACCCATTTTTCTAATAGATTTTATTACACTACCGTGTGAAGTATTTTTTCTTTAATTGTATAATATTTTCAGTTTATAGTGTCCATAAGCCAAAGTATTTATCCCATCGTCATTTATATGACGTTTATCATCATTAGCACTTAAAACAAGTTTGTTCATTGTTTTCGAATGAACAACATGTTTGTTTGATTGGATAAAATTCATGGCTCTATGAGTTAATTTATCCTTAACATATAAATGGTTTATAAAAGCATTTAGTATATCCTTATAATTATCGAATTGCATATGTTTTTTAATAATATATTTCTTTACACCTTTCGCTTTTTTTTCCTCAGTACCGTCTACAGTTTTGTACGCATATAATTTCGGTCTTAATGAAACGAATTCTTTAATTATTACTCCTTTTAATTCATCCTTAAAAAAGCCTGGTTGGCTTTTATGTAATTCGTTAAAACAATAATGGTCTTTAGGATAATTAGATGTATCAAAATATGGTAATAAATTATTTTTTAAATCATTGAAAAAATTTGTAGTTTGAATAGCGTATATCAAGGAATCAGTATCCGAATATAAAGAACTAATTTTAGTACCATACATTTTCTTCATAACATTATAATGAAAATCGTACATAAATGTTTTCGAAACGTCTAAAATTGCAAATCCTACATAAATTGCCTTATCGAATTTAATAGTTTCCTTATGTTGGTGAATAGCCATGAGATTCTTAGAGTATATGGTTCTGTCTTTAAAACTAGTTTTTACCATTAGTTTGTTCGCTTTTTTTTCTGATGAAACCAGTTTTATAGAAGTTCTTGCTCGAACATTCTCCATACATTTACCAAAAACACTATTAATTAACAACTTCCAGAAATTTTTTTCAAACTCATTTTTTGCTTCTGCCCTCATTTTTGTACAAAACTCAATATACGATGCCATCCATTTTTTTTGTAAAAAACGGATAGCTCGATGAATTTTTACTACTTTAAGTCCGTGAGAAATCGCTTGTTTTAAATTTTTGTAATGTACAATATAGTTTTTTTTCGATGACAAAGTAGTTAACAATTTCTCAACTTTTGAATTTGGTGGACATTCGTTAAACGGTAAAAACGGGAAATCATTATGGGTTTTATGTAAATGTTTAGGGTACTCGATATCAACTTCTAATATATATCCTACTTCAGAATCATCAGGAATTTTAGTTACATCTATGTCGAGATTATCGACCCATTCAAAATCTTTAAAAGGTAATTCTGTTAACATAGACTTCCCATACAAATTTACACAGTCGAGATATGTAATCCAAGTAATTGGTTCATTCGAATTATAATCCAATCCTTCAATATTTGGTATGTTTGCTTTAGCATATCTTTTAGTTGATTGACAAATACCGCCTCGGATTGATTTTTCGAAGTAGAGTAACATATTATAATCCTTTAACCTCTCTAATTTAACCTTTGTATACTTAAGCATACAATCAAAAGCAAATCCAGGGGCAGTCATATAATGAGCAGGATCTATTCTGAGAGTAGATAAACATATGTCTCTAAAATTTTCGAACACGTCAGCTAGTATGGTAACATCAGTTTTTAAATAAAGATCGCTATATTCACCCAAAGTCTTTACGTCAAATGTATTCCATACATTTTTTGCATGTATGTAATCTTCATTACTTATGTTCTCGTCAGTTAGAGAGTTGTAGAATTGCAGCTTTGTCGGTAAAAAAGCATTGTCTAATTTACTCCAACTGTCAACATATTCATATGGGAAGACTCCTTTCCGGGTAACTAGATCTAACGATTGCATGGAAAATATTTTGAGAGTTTCCCTAAACCTTGTCTTATCTTCGGATAAATTGGTTGCAAGTTTACTCAACGATTCACTCATAAAACGGAACGTATCAACAAATTTTATGCTGAACCTAGGTGCGATTTCCTTGCTAAATGATATATATTTTTCTGAAGAATTTGGGATAATATGAATATCTTTATCATCGCAACCAAGTTCTCGAATAATAAAGTGGCTATCATACGACAAATTGTGGAAAAAAATCGGAACAAATGATGGAGTTGTTATTTCAAAATTACACTGAAGACAGAGACATTGTCTATATTTACCGGTAAAATGACAATGGTCTCGGACTTTGATTAAATTATGGTTTTTAAAATGTTTTAAACATTTTTCGCAAAATTTAGTTCTTTGAAAATGTTCTTCTTCTTTTCCAGTTAATTTTATCATCGGTGTATTAATTTGATAAATTTTATTGATACTATTCCCGATTTCAATCATATTTTTCATAAACTTTTTTGCAGCCTTTTCACCTCTATAAATAATAACCTTCCTCGGAATGTTGAAAAGTTTTACCAGCTCTTTTGAAATAATATTATAGTCAACTTTTACATAAAACCCGTAACTCATAATCTCATGCAAATGCGTAACATGAGTTTTCTGTTTTTTACATTTTTTAATGAATTCATTGGGCTGTTTGGGAGTTAATAAACATTCAAAATCTGCATAAATTACAAATGGAATCCTCTGGGTTTTTTTATAACCTTTGAAATAGATGAAATCATCATCTCCCTTTTCAAACATTATAGGTCTCCCTAAAGGATTCTTTCCACAATTACGCTGATGTTCATTTAATCCTTTCACACCCCAAAGCTTACTTTCACACGGTTGAGTACTAAAAGTTGTAAAACATCTTTTACAAATAATTAATTTTGAACAATTTTTCGTTTTCTGACTTCTGATCAATCTTGAAAAATTTTTAATATAACAATAATGCGATGTATCATAATTATTAAACAAAAATAGATCAAAATGAACATTTCTTTCGGTATTACAAATATACAAAGGAAAAATTGTTTTTTTATCATTCAAACTGAAAATGTTTATTGAAATATTGTTAATACGTTCAAATTTGGGTATCTGACTAATTGGTGTTGGAAAATCAACACATTTAAAATTTAAGCCGCTTTTTACTTCTAACATCTTAAAATATTTTTCACTAAAATTAGTTTTGTTAGAGCGATTATCAAACTTAGATAATAATGCATATTTAAAACATTTATTATCACTATTTTTTACATTGATAATCGCTCTTTTATCTTTAACATGTTTGGGTAAATCAATATATGTTCCTCCTTTGAGAGGATTCACTATATTGATTCTTAACTGCATTGTTTCTATTACCTTAAGCGACCATCCAGAGCCTTTCTGTTTGAAATCTGCCTCTTCCCGTAACAATTTATCGAACATGTCGTTTAGTGTTTTTTTAAAATTAGATGAATAACACACAAGAACATTAGACGTTTTGAATGCAATATCCTGTACTTCTTGCGTGATAATTCTTTCGTAAACACTATCGACGACTAAATTAAATTTTATAGACGTATTTTTACATGATTCTTTTAACTTGTAAATTAATTTTTCTGAAATATAGTTAAAAAAAAGCGTATAATCTATAAAATTTAATCTATTCCTAATGATAAAAGTTTTCGAACATTTTTTGAAACGTTCAATTTCGAATAACTCTTTATCAGTAGAAATTGTTCGCTGACATTTTCTCACCGTTTGTCTTTTCATGATGAAACTGTAAATAGAATAAATAAAAAACAAAATATATAATAATGTAAATAGATCATTTTATTTCAAAAATTAATATATTCAGAATATAAGACATAAAAAATAAAAAAGCGGTTTTGAGATAAAAAATGAATTATGAAAATAGGGAAAATTATGAATAACCATTAACCATTGTTCATATAATTATACTGTGTATATAATATAGATAATCCTTTTTGGATATTTTTTTCCCGTTGTTTATCAATATATAACGAATGTAAATGATCCTTTATATTTTTTTTTTTTTCATTCATTAATTTGTTTTGTTTTAAAACTGCTTTTTTTATTCTTATATCAATTTTTTTAATTTTTTTTTTAAGTTCCACTGCTTTTTCATTCATTCCTCTGTCATTTTTCTCAGCCTTTTGAATTATCTCGTTAATTTTATCCATAATGAATGATTTTGATTCCATTTTTTTTTTTATTCTGTAAATTTTATAGTAGGTAATCTATAGACATTAGTTTATGATTATTATGTTAAACTTGTATCAATTGATAAATAAAAACATTTTTTAGAATGGTCGGTATATTTAATAAAATAGTTTTATTAAATAATTGAATAATAATGTAAACAAAAAACTTATATTATTTATCCAATTATTTTTTAAACATAAGCATAATACTATAATATGTACTAAATATTATTAAAATATAATCCAATTTTAACAGATTTCATTGAACTCCTGTAACTTTAAATTAAGATTTTGAATTTGTATATTGAAATTATTGATACTTTTCCAATAGTCAGAACATCTAGAGCAATGAAATATAATTATCTTTTCTCTCTCTTCTTTTAAAAAAAGCATTTTTTCTTTTAATATAAAATTATTTATATAATATTGATTTATATAAGTTACATCTAGAGAAGGAGAAGTACACATTCTAGCTAAAAACAATTGATATTTTATATTTTTAATATTTTTTTTATTCTGTTTAAGTTTCCATCTTTTCATGATGTGGTCTTTTTCATCCGATTCCGTATAACTTTGAATCATTTGTTTATAATATAATTTCGTTTAAAATATTATTGTGAGAATTCATTATCTGTAAATGTTTTTATGTAAATATAAAAAAATTTTGAAAAAACAAAAATCTTATAATAAAAAATGATTTATATCAACCATCATTGTGTATAATTGTATGTTAGCTAATATGGCTATATTTTATAAATTATAATAATCAAGTTTTTATATTATTATGTTATTTTATAATTATAATCATTTACATACCATGCTGTATACATATATACAGAATTAAATCTTATTTTTCAACTTATTAGAACTTTCTAACATTTTGTAGTCATTTAATATACGTTATGATAATTAACATAACTATATATCAACCAGCATTGTGTGTAGTTCAATTTTGGCTAATATGACTATATCTTATATATTACAATAATCAAGTTTTTATATCATATTATTCTATAATTATAACCATATACATACTGTATAAACTTGTTTTTCAACTTAATAACGTTCTAGCATTTTTTTTTTAACCATTTAATATACATTACGATAATTAAAATGACTATATATTAACCAGCATTGTGTATAATTCAATGTTAGCTAATATGACTATATCTTATATATTATAATAATCAAGTTTTTATATTATGTTATTTTATAATTATAATCATATACAAACTATATAAACTTGTTTTTCAACTTAATAACTTTCCAGCATTTTGTAACCATTTAATAAACATTATGATAAAATATAAATAATGTTTCTGCTATGTTATGTTTTTATTATCGTGTATTATTTTTTTAATTTTTAAAAACTAGTAAAGATGTAGTTTCAGATTCAATAAGATGGTTCTTTTTTAAAAAATATGTAAATAATGGAATAGATAAGTACTTACATAGATAGCTGTACGGTTAAAGTATTTCCCAATTTTCAGTGTCTGTTGATGATGCTGGTGCTTCACTGGTTAACTTTGAAGGATTGAAGTATTTTTTTTTTGATTATGCTGATGATGTCTACGGTGAATGTCTGTCGCCTGTTGCTGCTTGTGGGGAACACAAGCTGAACTGATATCGTTTGACTGACAAACGCTGTGTTATAAAGTCGAGAATCACCTCCTACTTTTCCTAGTTGACGTTTAAAACTTACATTCTATTCAAAGAAACCGTGTAACGTTCTAATGTAATAATAATTTAAAAACAACTAAGTTATTTTGCAGTAATAGTAATTATAATATATAATGTATGTATTGGTGTTGACCGTTACCTGAAATAACCATTTAAAAAAATAGCTAGCTCAAATTTTGGGCGTTGTCCGAATAAAAACTAGTATTAATAGAAGGTTGTATTAAAGCCGCTGGCGGAATAAAACTGATATTAATAAGAGGTCAAATTAAGGGCGTTGGCTGGTTTAATAAACATTGTTATGGATATTCTACATTTCTATGTTACTATAGTAGTGGAAACATTACAGTATATAAGGCTAGCGTATCGACAGCAATATCACAGTCAACATCCAGCAACTTCTGCGTATCGACAGCAATATCACAGTCAACATCCAGCAACTTCTTCATTAACTCAACAATTTCAAGATGTCGTACAGAACTTCTACTGTTGATTCTGGATCAGAGGTTAGTAAATGAATTATTTAATAACTTAAGTGAATTGGAGACCAGTCGTAAAACTATTCAACACTAAAATAACTACTAAAATCTCCACACCCGAACCTATCGGACGGTATTTATATGACAATAGTGTAATAGTCAGAGTATTCCGGCATAACACTGATCATACATTCGTCTCAGTTAATAGGGTAATAGTTAGAGTATTCTGGCATTACACTGACTGACATACCGTTCGATAGATTCAATTCCCAGTCGTGCACACTTTCATACCGAACCCTAAACACCTATTGCTATATTTCTGTTTGTAAAATAATAAAGTGTACACTAGTAGTATATATTTGTATGTTCACAGCCAGCTTTTCCACGGTAAAAATTTTTTTTCAAGGGGGAATGTCTCCCTTGGAGCACTCAGATTTACCGTGTAACACAAAACAGAGATTTTCTACCAAATTTTGTCTTCGTGTAGCAAATTTTTTAGCAAATCTTAAAACTAAAATAATTATTTCAAGTAAAGAACACAAATTATTAAATAATAGTTTTTATTGTTAAAAATTAATTCTTAATTATATTTACACAAGTTTCCTTACTTCTCTAGTAAAAGGTACATATTCTA
The DNA here is from genome assembly GCF_019925205.1 of Metopolophium dirhodum. NCBI lineage: Eukaryota > Metazoa > Arthropoda > Insecta > Hemiptera > Aphididae > Metopolophium > Metopolophium dirhodum. Next base: position 148,079,442 of record NC_083560.1, read on the forward strand.
CAATACGATCATGAATTAATAAACAGTATGCAGTTACACCTGCAAGCGATTCTGAAGCTTCAATTTCCAATTGAACATCCACTGCCGAGGCAGTAGCTGAATCGTTCTGTTTCGAAGTATCGATGACTATAATTGGAGCGTTTGTCAGAAAAGTAGAAGGACTCAATATCGGGTTACGAATACTTTTTTCATAGTACGATTCTTGAAACGATGTATACATATTATATAATAAAGTGAAATTATTTTTAGTAAAATCTAAATTCAAATTATCGTATGGATAAGCTATCGAGTTCAGAAATACTTTAACGTTTGTTAGATTACAATGATCGAATATACTACAATCTTTTGATAACACATTTTTGCGTCCTTTCTGTAATCCAATTACGACGAATCGTGGTTTTTCTAATTTTGAAGCAGTTTTCAAATTCCACACAACTTTTTTAGCGGTTCCGAGTTCAGGATATTCAAAAGTCTCAAAAGATCTAAAAGGAATAAACAAACTTTTTTCTTTTTCTATAAGTTTCAATAATTTTAACCTTTCTTCATCGTCAACAGTTATATGTGGAACCATCCAGGCTATTTTATTTAAAACGACTTTACCTTCAGAAGCAGTTACACCAGTTTTTAAACTTAAAGCATTTAAATCGCTATGACTTCGAGTTAATATTAATTCCAATCTAGAATTCACTAATATTCTTTTATAATCTTCAAACAAACCTAACCAATATTTCAATGGAATGCAAGCACTAAATTCGCCTTTATCATTTTCTGATTGCGTTGCGTTTTTAAAATTCCAGCCAGCATTTTCATAGCAATTGTAGTTGTCTGGCGTACCGGATAAGTAACCTTTCAACGAGCTAGTGATTCCAAGAACACGCGTGCTATCTACTTCTATCCCATTGATTTCCAACCGTATTTGCTCAAAAAGGTAAGAGTAACCGTTATTAGTTAGTTTCACTTTGGTAGCATCAGTAATTATTCCTTCCAAAAAAATAAAGCTTTCGTGTAGATATGGATAGACATCCGTTTGCTGGATCGATATACGTATTTCATCATTATTATTAAATGATGTTGTATACGGTACGTATGAATGATATTCAATGTTTGTAATTTTAGAATCCGTTTCGTACTGTGAAGTTATATCCAAAATATCACTTTCAGGCATTCTGCTTTAATTGATAACCCAAAGCTTTTAAAATTTTTTTATTCTTCACCGTCAATTTTTTTATTTGATTTGATGTTGCTGGTAGCACTTTAGTCTTATGACTAGTTGTACTGATCCGAAGTAGTGGGTTTATATTGAATTTTAAACCCATCTCAAGATCCGTAACGTTTAATATGTAACACAATTGTCAATGCCTCACCAAAATTATCAATCGGATTATGATCTTGATCAACTAACTGAACGGTTATCGAATCAATATTTGTTTTATTCAATTTGTAATATATTAAATTTGGTGGTGACTGAATTACTTTCAACCCTGTCCTTTCACTTGGGAAAAACTCATAAATCGAATGACTCTGAAGATGGTTGTTGAATGATCCTTGAGCTATATTACACATTACTTTTATAGAATTAATTGTGTTTAAATTTACAGCTTTTTCCGATCGAAGAATTTCATTGTGTGGCTTATATACTCGTTTTTCAAAACCGAATACAGGTGCTATACTATACGAATGCTCAAAGTGTAGTATCCCATTACATTTTATATACGATCTGAAATCGTTAGGATCAACTGTAATGTCGAATGTTAAATTGGTTAAGTTTTTACTATTATAGTCATCTATTTGCTTCTTAACTCGTTGCTTAATATCTTCAATTTCATAACAACCCTCTTCCAATGTAATAAAACATATCATAGGATCATTATTGTTTTCATTCTCAGCTACTTGTATAGAAAATGTATTATTATTATCATTAATATTTGGAAACGAATTAAATGACTGTAAACATAACAAAGCTATTTCTGAGTCCTCGTAAAGGTTTATAGGCGGAAAATAATTTACAGATAATATGGTAGCATTCCCAGTTAAACTTAAAGTAACTGACTCATACATTACAAAATCTAAGATATAAATTTAATGATGAGATCCGTGACGTTTAATATGCAGAACAACTGTTAACGTTTCGTTAAAATTGTCAATTGGATTATTGTTTTGGTCAACTAACTGAACAGTAATTGAATTAATATCTGTTTTGTTTAATCTGTAATATATAAGGTTTACCGGAGATTGAACAACCTTTGTTCCTCTTCTCCCACTTGGGAAAAACTCATATATCGAATGGTTTTGAAGTTGGTTGTTGAATGACCCATGTGCTATATTACACATTACTTTTATAGAATTAATTGTGTTTAAATTTGCAGCTTTATCCGATCGATGTTCTTCATGAAACGGTCCACAAACTTTCTTTCTATACCCAAAAACAGGTGCTATACTATACGGATGCTCAAAGTTTAGTATTCCATTACATTTTATATACGTTCTAAAATCGACAGGATCAATACGTACACTGAATGTCAGCTTTGTTCCGTAGACTTTATTAACTTGAGATAACTCTTCTACCATATATTTGTTAATATCTTCTATGTCACGGCATTCGACTGGTACAAAAAATTGAATTTTTGCTATTCTATCTGGAGGAATTGATTTTATTCTCAGCCGGTTATTAGTTGGATTTATAATATTTGGAAATGAATTGTACGTTTGCAAAGATAACAAAGCTATTTCTGAATCCTCGTAAACGTTTAGAGATGGAAAATAATTTGCCGACAATACAGTTGAATTTCCAGTCAGATTTAATGTAATAGATTCATGCATTGCAAGAATTCAAGACATAAATGACCACAGTTAAATGTATTGAAGTCTTGATAGTTGGAATAGTTGTATACTATTTTGAACTGTCTGAAATAATGTTGTAATTCAATTGGTGGTGGTAAATCACCAAAGCTATCGAAATAAACAACTTTGTCCTTATTTTTATAAAACGCTACCCAATGACTTCCGTCGCCTGAAGATATATCCAAGTTTAATACACCACATTCAATCGTATGCGGTTTTTTAGGTAAGTTATCACGTGAAAAGACTCCACGGAAATGATTGATTTTCAACTTTCCGACATATTTTATAATATCTTGAGACGAAAGCGGTCTGTTAGGTAGCGTGATCATCAGTTTTTTTTTCTTAACCTATTTTTGTTTGATTTCAAACCACTGCCTTTTTTTCTTTTTGAATTTTGAACAGCATTATACACACTAGCACCTCCAGACATCAAACTACCAAGTGCCGACAATCCTGCAAATATAGGTATTAAGGGAATTACACCTCCTGACTGCCTCGGTGCTAAAATCAGCCTTTTACCACCATTCTTTATCTTTGAGATACTTTTTTTTTTCGCTGCTAGTATACAATTTGTTTTTATAGCACGTTTCCGTTTGCAACCCATACCTATTTTTCTTTTAGCTTTCATTGCGTTTGTTACTGCGTACGCAACTAATTTCTCTTTTCTAGGTGTATCTTTTGCTTTAAATCTCTCCCAAGCACGATTTTCTAGCACTTTATCAGCTTTATGTCTATCGTCTAAATTTTTACTCGTTGCATACACAATATCGTGATCACGACAAGCAGCATCCAATGGGTTTATTCCTTTATCACCACGATCTAGTCTCTTTTTTAATTTTGTACCAGGGCCGCAATACTGATAGCCTGAAACATGGGCTTCGAACGGGAGACTATTTATAAGAGAGTTTACTAATCCTTTTCCAGTCTTGTCTGACTTACACTTGCGAGTTGAACACGCCATCTATAACTGGCTATAAATTTAAAAATCTAGAGTATTTATATGAAAATAATATGAATTTGATTGAGCAGAAAGATAAATTAGATGTTATAAATGTAGATGTTCAGGTAGTAAAAAAACCATCAAGACATGGTTCGTTATTACCCGATACTATACGTGCTATACTAGTTGGCCCCAGTGGTTCAGGAAAAACAAATATAATGTATAATCTGATCACACATGCAAACGGGTTAAGATTTGAAAATATTTATTTATACTCAAAAACCTCTAATCAGGAAAAATATGTTTTATTGAAAAAAATAATAGATGATATAAAGGGTGCTAATTTTTTCATATTTACAAGCGCTGATAAGGTTATAAAACCAAACTTAACCAAGAAAAATTCCATCATCATTTTTGACGATGTGATATGTGGTCCACAGTCCGTAATTAGAGAATACTTTAGTATGGGTAGACATTCGGGTGCTAGCTCTGTATTTTATTTAGCACAGACATATTCTAAAATAACCAAACAGCTAGTAAGAGATAACGCAAACTTCTTAATAATACTGAAACAAGATGATACAAATTTACGACATATATTCAACGATCATTCATCTACAGATATGGATTTCTCAGAATTTCGCAAAATTTCTCATTTATGTTGGAATCATAGTGATTATGGGTTTATGGTCATCGATAAAACTCGGGAAATGAATGAAGGAAGGTATAGATGTGGTTTTCATACGTTCATTAAAATAAGATAATTTTATATGCTTATACTCATATATAAATATACCGTCACAAAGTAATTATCTGCATAGTGTTATCGGTAGTCACACGATACAGGTATATTACATTTATTATTTACAATGAACAAAGAAAAAGTCTTGTTGGAAAATTTAATAACATCAAAAAAAAATATTAAACGAAAAATAATGGAAATGAAACGCGGTGTTATAGATTCTGAAAACTATTTCCGTGAAGCATTTAAGCCAATAATTGAACCATTGAGTACACATACAAAACAAAATGAAATATGGAACACACAGTCAACTGAGCTAGAAAATAAATCAGAAACCTCATGTACTAGTGAAGATGATGATGATAACGAATTAAATTCACCATTTGAAAATTTTTTAAATAACCGTCCTAAATCAACACGTTATGATAAATCCTATGGTTTGCATTATGATAAAGATAGTGATTCGTATAAAATAGGAAAACACTCTGCAACTTTTAGTCACGGTAAATTATTGCTGCTTAATAAATATTATAAATTTACACCAGGACTATGGTCTTTATTATGTGAGAAGGAACCAAAAAAAACAACTATAGAAGATATAGAATCTTATTACAATATTTTGAAAACTTCTGGAGTCCATTTAAAAGCAGATGGAAAACCTAGAACCTCGAGGTACCATAAATGGATGACTGTTGTAAAACCGTTGTATGATCGAATGAAAATGGAGGAAAAACAGTTTAACGAAGAGATAGCTAAAATTAATGAGAATACAACTCCTCGAATTAGCTTAAAATCATTTAACAATACTTTACCTTCTACTCCTTTTGGGTTATTTAACGCTAAACGTAGAAAAATAACACAAGAAATTGAACCATTTGATTTTAATCAATCAGCAAGCAGTTTTTCACCTGCAGATCACATGTCTACAGATATGATTAATTTTACTTCATCACCTGATCCTAAGACAGGCAGAGGTTTATATAAAGATGTATTACCTCAAACACAATTAGTTTATTATGACGATCCGAATGAGCTAGTAACTAGATTAAATCTTTTGACATCATCACAAAGTGTTGGTAATACTGGTGTCAATAATGAAATTATATCTATTTTAGAAGAACTGCGTGAGAGAAATATTATAGTATAATGTCAACCTTAGAGAGTATAGCTAATGAGCTACATCGACCAGCGAGAAAAATATTTCCTAGACGTAGTGTGGTAACACGGTTTATTGACGACCTCTGGCAAGCTGATTTAATGGATATGCAATCTCATTCTAAAAAAAATTATGGTTTTAAATTCATATTAATTGTTATAGACACATATAGCAAATATGTATTTGTGGAACCGCTGAAAAATAAATCAGGTAAAGAATGTACAAAAGGAATGTTTAATATATTGAAAAAAGCTAAACCAACATTTTTACAGACAGATAATGGTACAGAATTTTACAATGTCCAATTCCAAGATTTAATGAAAAAATATAAAATTAAACATTACAGTTCATACAGTGTTATCAAATGTTCAATCGCAGAACGTGTGATACAAACACTTAAAAATAATATATATAAACATTTCACTGCAACAGGTACATGGAATTGGTATAATACAATATCAAAAATTATACATAACTATAATAATACAAAACATAGAACAATCAAATGTACACCTAATGAAGCTCGAATGGATACAAACAGAATTAAATTTAGTACATATAAAAATTTACAAACATTGTATAAACCTAAATTTAAAGTTAACGATAAAGTACGAATATCTAAGTATAAACATATATTTAGTAAAGGATATACACCGAATTGGACAACGGAAATATTTACAGTTTCAAAAGTTTTACATACAAATCCAGTAACTTATCAACTAAAGGATGAATCAAACAATATAATCTTAGGTAGTTTTTATGAACAGGAAATTAAATTAACTAATTTTCCAAACACCTTTCTCATTGAACGTATTGTAAAAAAAGTTGGGAATAAAATGTTTGTTAAATGGTTAGGTTTTGATTCAAGTCAAAATTCATGGATAACATCATCAGATATTTTAAAATAATGTTTTTTTATGTATAATATTTATTTATTTATTTATTTATTTATTTTTTTAATAAAATAAAATATCAGTTTTTTTTATTAAGTCGAATTAATTATTTCACATGATCTCCTGATCCTCATTAGTCTGTTTTGAAAACTATATATAAATATATACAATCGATAAAAACAAAAAGCGTCATCTAGTGGTAAATAAATAAATGAAAATAATAATACTGCTGTATTTTGTTCCGCTAGATAACGCTTTTAAACTGAGTCATTAAGTTTATAGTGACCATAAGCTAAAGTATTTATCCCGTCATCCATTATATAACGTTTATCATCGTTTGCACTTAGAACAAGTTTGCTCATTGTTTTCGAATGAACAACATGTTTATTTGATTGGATAAAATTCATTTTTCTATGAGTTTGTTCATCCTTGAGAGTTTTATGGTTTATAAAAGCGTTTAGTATATTTGTTACAGTTAAAACCCGAAATCCGTCGAAACTAGTTTTAACTAGTCAAAACTAGTTTCCACAAATCCCTTTAGTCATTTCTGGTTTTAACTAGTTAAAACTAGAATTTACTAAGACCTATAAAATATATTGGTGAAAACTAGAATTATCTAGTTAAAATCCTTAATTTTTATATTGATAGGTTAAACTAGTTTTAACTAGGGAAAAGTAGAAATATAAGTACACATTAGAATAATTATTATAGGAATTTATTATATTATTTATTTTGACAGGACAAACTATTGTGGCATTTAGAATTAGGACAAACTATTGTATAGAATAATATTATATTGTATTTAAACTCGTACTACATAAAACTCACGCGACCACAGACGATCTATAAATATTGCTCGATAATTGTTTGACCGGTCGACTATCAAATCAATTAAGATAACTAGTCGTCCAACACTTAGATACGATATAACTTCGACAGATTATACCTACAATAATATTAATAATAATACGATATTGATCTGAAGGTCAGCTTATATCGTCGGCTGTGTTTCGCCAGTGCGATTGTGTTCGTCGTAGTCGTTGTACCTACGTGTTTTTGTCGTGAATTGCCCGTTCTAAGTTGTTTTTTCGCTCTTGTTGACATTCGCCGGTTTTGAAAATTGTCCTAACGTCACTGTACACTTTGGTATCATGTTGGAAACTGAAAGAGAAATGAGTACCCGAGAACGGTTTTTTAAGAAGCTTATGGAATCGGTGGAAGGAAAAAAAGACAATCATTATAATATCATTACTAAAGATGCTTATGATTCGCTTCTAAAAGAGGTTGAGGATGCGATATCAGCCACTAAAAAAACCTCTGCTCAATATAGAAGGATCAAGCGATTCAATGTTTTGGAATTTGGCGATACAAAAAAGCTGGTAACCCGCGGAGAGCCAGTCAAATATTATTTGCCGATGGAAGACATTTTTGATGTCATTGATTTGTCACATATCGCTGTAGGGCATGGAGGGAGAGATCGTCTGAAGGTTGAAACTTCAAGAAAGTACGCCAACATTACCACTGACATGATAAATATTTTTTTGTCTCTCTGTGAAACGTGCCAGAAAAAGAAAAAACTAGGAAAGAAAGGACTCGTTTCGAAACCAATTTTGCACACTGAATTAAATAGTAGATGTCAAATAGATTTGATAGACATGCAGTCACAACCTGATGCACAGTTTAAGTTTATACTTAATTATCAAGATCATCTGACAAAATTCGTTCTGCTCCGCCCCTTGCAGACCAAGCGTGCAGAAGAAGTTGCAAGCCATTTATTAGACATTTTTTTAACATTTGGTGCTCCGGTTCTTCTTCATTCAGACAATGGGAGAGAATTTGTTAACAGTGTGATTACAGAGCTGACAGGGCTATGGCCAGAGTTAAAAATCGTGCACGGGAAACCTAGGCATTCACAAAGCCAAGGCTCCGTAGAGCGAGCCAACCAAGACGTGGAACGAATGCTCGCTTCTTGGATGACAGACAATAAATCCACTAATTGGTCTATCGGATTAAAGTTCGTACAATTTATGAAAAATAGAGCACACCACGCCGGGATAAATATGACGCCCTATAAAGCAATGTTTGGGGTTGATCCAAGAGTGGGGCTCGTAACCTCTAACCTCCCCAATGATTTGATTGCTACTATAAACGTCGAGGATGAACTGGAAAATCTTATATGTACTGAAACTGGAAGTGAAAATAAGATTGAGCAGGAAGCTGCAGGTAAACATTTTCCGGTTTATTTCTTTGATATGTTTCAGATACCTCTTTTATAGGTGCAATTAGAAAAGAAGCTCATGAAAATTTGGAAAAACAGGCAGCCCGAATGATGACTCGATCAGAAAAAAAATTTCCCGCCGTTGATGTTGGTGTCAACGTAGTAATCCGCATTCCAGATGTTGACAAAGGCAAAACAGATCATCCTAATCTCATCGGAGTGGTGTTAGAAAAAACAGAGCACGATCTATACAGAATCGGAAGTAAGGATGGAATTCTAGAAAAACTTTATTGTAGGTACGTCCATTATCACATTTTCATACACCAAATAAAATATAATTAGTAAATAGTTACTAATCAGTAAAAATTGTTTCAGATCTGAATTTATAACATGCGAAGAAAAATTCATCACAGAGAATCAAGTTCCAAACAATCATATTTCCCTCCGTGCAGCCGCAACAAAAGCATCGACGGGGTCGGGGCAAGGCTTTGTAAGATGCACATGTAAAACGTCCTGCGGAACAAATCGCTGTTTATGTAGAAAAAATAAAATACTATGCAATTCTAAATGCCACAATAGTTTGTCCTGTCAAAATAAATAATATAATAAATTCCTATAATAATTATTCTAATGTGTACTTATATTTCTACTTTTCCCTAGTTAAAACTAGTTTAACCTATCAATATAAAAATTAAGGATTTTATAGGTCTTAGTAAATTCTAGTTTTAACTAGTTAAAACCAGAAATGACTAAAGGGATTTGTGGAAACTAGTTTTGACTAGTTAAAACTAGTTTCGACGGATTTCGGGTTTTAACTGTAACATATTCATATAATTGTTAAATTGCATGTGATTTTTAATTATATATTTCTTTACGCCTTTTGCTTTTTTTTTCTCAGCGCCATCTATAGTTTTATAAGCATATAATTTCGGTCTTAATGAAACGAATTCTTTAATTATAATTCCTTTCATTTCATCTTTAAAGAACCCTGGTTGATTTTTATGAATTTCACTAAAACAACAATGGTCTTTAGGATAATTAGATGTGTCAAAATATGGTAATAAACTATTTTTTAAATCGTCAAAAAAATTTGTTGTTTGGATAGCATATATCAGGGAATCAGTATCCGAATATAAAGAACTAATTTTAGTACCATACCTTTTCTTCATTACATTATAATGGAAGTCATACATAAATGTTTTCGAAACGTCTAAAATTGCAAATCCTACATAAATTGCCTTGTCGAATTTAATTGTTTCCTTATGCTGATGAATGGCCATGAGATTCTTAGAATATATAGTTCTGTCTTTAAAACTAGTTTTCGCCATTAATTTCCTTGCTTTTTGTTCTGAAGAAACCAGTTTTATAGAAGTTCTTGCTCGAACATTCTCCATACATTTACCAAAAACGCTATTAATTAGCAACTTCCAGAAATCCTTCTCAAACTCGTTTTTAGCTTGTACTCTCATAGATGTACATAATTTTATGTATGATGCCATCCATTTACTTTGGGAAAAACGGATAGCTCGATGAATTTTTACTACTTTAAGACCGTGAGAAATTGCTTGTTTTAAATTTTTGTAATGTACAATATAGTTTTTTTTCGGTGATAAAGTAGTTAACAATTTCTCAACTTTCGAATTTGGTGGACATTCGTTAAACGGTAAAAATGGGAAATCATTATGATATTTATGTAGATGTTTAGGATACTCAATATCAACTTCTAATATATATCCGACTTCTGAATCATCAGCGATTTTAGTTACATCTATGTTGAGATCGTCAACCCATTCAAAATCTTTAAAAGGTAATTCTGTTAACATAGACTTCCCATACAAATTCACACAATCGAGATATGTAATCCATGTGATCGGTTCATTTGCATTATAGTCCAATCCTTCGATATTTGGTATGTTTGCCTTAACATATCTTTTGGTTGATTGGCATATCCCGCCTCTAATCGATTTTTCGAAGAAAAGCAACATGTTATACTCCTTTAACCTTGATAATTTGACCTTGGTATACTTCAGCATACAGTCAAAAGCAAACCCGGGAGCAGTCATATAATGAGCAGGATCTAGTTCGAGCGTAGATAAACATAAGTCTCTAAAATTTTCGAACACATCGGCTAGTATGCTAACATCAGTTTTTAAATAAAGATCGCTATATTCACCTAAAGTCTTTATATCAAATGTATGCCATACATTTTTAGCATGTATATAATCTTCATCACTAATTTTCTCGTCTGTTAAAGAGTTATAAAATTCTAGCTTTGATGGTAGAAAAGTATCATCTAATTTACTCCAATTATCGACATATTCATAAGGGAAGACTCCTTTTCGTGTAACTAAATCTAGTGCTTCCGCAGAAAATATTTTAAGAGTTTCTCTAAATCTCGACTTATCTTCAGATAAATTTTCCGCAAGTTTACTTAATGACTCGCTCATAAAACGGAATGTATCAACAAATTTTATACTAAATTTAGGTGCGATTTCCTTGCTGAAGGATATATATTTTTCTGATGAATTAGGAATAACGTGAATATTTTGATCATCGCAACCGAGCTCTCGAATTATGAAATGGCTATCGTACGATAAATTATGAAAGAAAATTGGAATGAATGATGGATTAGTTATTTGAAAATTACATTCGAGACAAAGACATTGTCTATATTTACCAGTAAAATGACAGTGATCTCGAACTTTAATTAAATTATTTTTTTTAAAATGTTTTGAACATTTTTCACATCTTTTAATTCTTTGAAAACGTTTTTCTTCTTTTTCAGTTAATTTACCCATTGGTGTAGCAGTTTCGTAAATTGTTTTGATATTATTTCCGATATCAATCATATTTTCCATAAATTTTTTTGCTGCATTTTCACCTCTATAAATAACCACCTTTCTAGGAATCTTCAACTGTTTTACTAACTCTTTTGGTATAATATCATAGTCGACTTTTACATAAAACCCATAACTCATAATTTCATGTAAATGTGTAATATATGTTTTTTTTTTTTTACAACTCTGAATGAATTCATCAGGTTTTTTAGGAGTTAAAATACATTCGAAGTCTGCATAAATAACAATTGGTATCCTTTGAGTTTTTTTATAACTTTTAAAATAAATAAAATCATCATCTCCCTCTTCAAACATTATAGGTTTCCCTAATTGGTTCTTTCTACAATTATGTTGATGTTCAATCAATCCTTTCATACCCCAAAGTTTGCTTTTACACGGTTTGTTCCCAAAAGTAGTAAAACATCTTTTACATATAATTAGCTTAGTACAATTTTTAGTTTTCTGACTTCTAACGAATCTTGAAAATTTTTTTATATAACAGTAATGTGATGTTTCATCATTATTGAACAGAAAAAGATCGAAATGTTTTTTTCTTTCAGTATTACAAATATACAAAGGAAAAATATGTTTTTTATCATTTAAACTATAAATATTAATTGATACATCGTTTGTACGTTCAAATTTTTTCATCTGACTGATTGGTGTTGGAAAATCAATACATTTAAAATCTAAACCACTTTTTGTTTCTAACATTTTAAAATATTTCTTATTCAAATAAGTTTTATTCGATCGATTATCAAACTTAGATAGTATTGAATATTTAAAACATTTAGCATCGTTATTTTTTACATTTATAATTGCTCTTTTATCTTTTATATATTCAGGTAGATCTAGATACGTTCCTCCTCTGAGAGGATTCACTGTATTAATTCTCAATTGTAATACATCTATAGTTTTAAGGGACCACCCAGATCCTTTCGCTAAAAACTGGTCTTGTTCAGATAATAATTTATTGAACATTCCATTTAGTAATTTATTGAAATTGGATGAATTACATGCAAGTGTATTAGAAGTTTTGAAAGCTATGTCCCGAACTTCTTGAGTGAGTATTCTTTCGTATACGCTATCCACATGTAAATTAAATTTTATAGATGATTGTAAACATGATTCTTTTAACTTTAAAATTAATTTATCTCTAACATAGTTAAAAAAAAGCGTGTAATCTATAAAATTTAAAGTATTCTTAATCAAAAATGTTTTTGAACATTTCTTAAATCTCTCGATTTCGAATAAACCTTCGTCAGAAGATGACATCCGCTCGTGTTTTGTAACCGTTTTTCTTTTCATTATGAAACTGAAAAAATAGATTAAATAAAAAAAAACATAGGTAAAAGCAATCATAATATTGTAAATTTATTATAACATCAACTTCTTTTTTTTTAATTCTTATGCAAGCAATTCAGAATATTGTTTTCAAAATATAATAAAAGTATTAATTCTAAATTATTACAAAGAAAAAAAGAATTGGTTAATATAATAAGAAATTACTCAGATTCTAATTCTCTTAACCGATTGTTTAGTTCTGTTAACCGGCACTGAAGATCTGCTTTACATTCACTTGAATATTTTTCGAAACTATTATGTTCATTTATCAATTTATTTTTAAAAACTGTTTTTTTCTTAATACAATCATTAATTTTTGTAAATACTTTTTGAAATGCTTTCCGTTTCTCGATACAATAGCGTTTATTGTCACGCACCTGCTGTTCTACTTCTAGAATTCTGCTTTTAACTACGTTTATTTCTGAGTTCATGATTCTGAAAATTACATAGAATTTCAAAACTAACTGTTAATTGATACGTTTTTTTAAATCTAAACCACTTTTCCTAACATTTTTATTGCATTAGTTTTATTTGAACGATTATCAAACTTATCCAGAATTGATGATATAAAACATTTATTATTCTTCAACAGATATTATATACACAGGGATGATATATTTTATAATTTATGACAATATCATTCGATATATTTTTATAATATAAAATAATAAATAATAACAAAATAATTTATTTGTAAAAACAAATTTTATTTTTTGGAAAAACTGAATATTATCAATATTTGTCTAATTGTTCATACAACTCACTAAGACCTTTCTGTATATTTTTTTCACAAAGAAACGCTATATAATTTGAATTTTTATAATTATTTATCATCGTTTGTTTTTCTTCTTCTAATATTGCTCGTGTCGTTTTCAATCTTGCTTTCAGAATCTTTATATTTATTTCTCTCAAGTTTTTTCTGAAAGTGACTTTAATTTCATCCATGCCGAGGTTGTTTTCGTCACGTTGTTGTAATATGGAGTTGATTTTTTCTAAGATAAGTGACGACTCCATTTTTTTTTTTTTGTTTTTTTGTTTTTTTTTATTCTAGAAAAATTGAATAGAAATAAAATAATGTACAATAATAATAATAATTTATTATTTTATTTTATATTTAACTCTTTTATATAAGAAAAAATTGTGTTAATCATAATTTACTAACATGTTTAACACTTAAAAGCTATGGTTCTCCTTGGGAAAATAATAATATTTCTGTTTTTACAACATATTTCCAAGTAAGGACTACTCTTTCTGCTAATTTCCCTACGACTCCGCCTCTACTTCTTAATTTGTTGACCACTAGACCAATTCCAGTGGCTTCTAAAAGTTCTATAGTCATCGGTAGTTTCGAAAGTTTGTATACACATTCATATATTTGTTCGTTGTCACAGGCCTCATCAGCTCTTACGATTTTTCTGGCGTAATGATTAATCACTCTGACTGACCTATATATATATATATATATATATTTATATAAATGTTTCTTTATTAGGTTAGTTCACATATAAATGCTTATATTATTTTATGAAACCAAGTATAATATAAGCATTTATATCAAAATAAAAATTAACTATGATGGTAGATCGTGTATAAATTATAGTTTTCAATGATTATATTTAGTTTGCAGAAACTAACGAATAATTTAATAATAACGTAAATGAAAAAAACAATACTATATTATAAACTATAAAAAAGAAAATTACATTGAATACCTATATACATAAATATAAACTTATAATATTATTACTAATTATTCATAACAAATTTAAAAAAAAAAATTTTAACCTGATCTAAATCTTTCGCGCTTAGATTCTGCTGTTGTAATAAAATCTAACCTTTTACCGAAACAGTGTTCTCGCTTACGAAAATTTGTAACATATAAATCACTATATTTTTTACATATATCCATTTTTTCTTCTCTTAATAAAACTAATTTTGCGTTTAAATCTTTTATATAAGAAAAATTTGGGTTACAGTTTGTTCTACTTAAATAAATAATGAATTTCAGGTTTTTAATTTTTTTTTTGAGATCTTTATATTCATATCTTTCTTTAATCTTATTTTCATCAATCATCTTCGTTAAGGTTACAATTTGTTGTCCATAATATTGAATTTGTTCATTACAAAAATCATATGAATACCAAAAATTCATTATCTGTAATTTTTGACTAAATACATTAGTATAAAATATAAAATATTATATAAATCTAATTATTTAAAGTGATTATTTATAAAACAACGAATGTACGTATATACGTATATATAATAATAACTAATTATATTTTCAAAGCTAAATAAAAAACCTTTAAAAATTAGACAATATAGCATTTATATCATAAAAAATAAAATTTTAGTTGCTAGTGAAGCTACGTCACACGATAATAGAAAAAAACGTGATAGTTTATATGTTAGTTAATAGTAGATAGGGCGATTGTAACTATCGTAGAGTTCGTACGGTAACATTACGTTGTCACGAAAGCAACTACGTGTTTACTATCAACGTGCGACAGCAGCTTTCGAATAATCTTAACGTAAAAGCAATAAAAAAAACATTATAGAAAAAAATAATTTAAATTTATATATGTGTATAATATACGTTTTAGGATATATTTTATACAGTCATTAAACATTATTGAATATTTTAATATAATAAAAAAAATTTTTTATATTAAAACATTTTACGTAAGATAATATTACACGTGTAATACAACAATCACGTTATCTATAAAAAATATTTATAATCAGCTATAGTATTTTAACATTGATAAAAACAAGGTATCGTGCAACAACTACTAGATAACGGTATCTATAGTTATTATCATGAAAGAGATTGACTATTAAAGATTTTTGAGGTTAGGTAATAATTATCAATATTATTGATGAATGATAAGCCCGATGTTCTATCTTATCTATGTAAATCTATGATAGTATGGTACATCAGTTATCTTCTATACTGTAGACGTGGTGTAATTCATTTTAGTATTATTACTCTATGGTGTAATTATAACGTATTATTGTTACTTGATCATAACTTAACAAAAAAAAAAGAAAACAGCTTATATTATAGTAGTGACTAAAAGTGAGAGTTGAGAAACCGTCTTTCAACTACTTCTATTTTAATGTTTTTATTTTAAATAATCTATGAAAAAAAATCTTTAAGTCTAAACACTCAATACCCATAGTAATATTATAAAACTGTATTATCATTACAACAATAAATTGTTATTATTCTATTTTATTTTTTAAAAAAAAAGAAGTATGATGTTAAATTAAATAATAACAATAAAAAAAAAAATAGTACTTACATAGCTTGTAGAAATTAAGGTACTTTTTCTAAGTATGATGGCTGGTCTATTTGTTAGAGTTGTTTTGACAATCTTTTGACTGCCCGTTGAAGATGTTTGGTAAACTGCTGGCTGGCTGTTGTTTTGGCGAAGAAGACTGTTCTGCTGCTGGCTGCTCTTGGAACTGCTGTTGCTTGAACTGATGACGATAAGCTAAGAAATTCTGGGTTTTATACCCGAAAATAACCCTCTCTTCTCTCATTAGAATTTTTTGTGATGGATTTAAACATTTCAACTTATTTTACATCCTGTTTTAATATTATAATGGCATTGACATTAAGTAAATGTGAAAACATTTGACTGAGCAGGTTATATTAGCAGCAATTTAGATTCATATAATATAATTGGTTTTTGAGAATGAATGTATACATTCTAAGCATTGACATTTAGTAAATGTGAAAACATTTGGCTGGACAGGTTATGTTAGCAACAATTAAAATTCATATAATGTAATTGGTTTTTGAGAATGAATGTATACATTCTAATTTATTTTAAATCCTGTTTGTAATAATTTAAATTCATGTAATGTAATTTGCTGTTGTATATGAACATGTTTCAGCACCCATCTAAGGTAAGGTTATTGTAGAAATTTATTCAAGGAGGGTATTGACCATGGTAAAAGGTGAATGTCATAAACATTTGGCTGGGATAGGTTATGTTAGCGTCAATTTAAAGTCATGTAATGTGATTTTGCTGTTGTACCTGTATGTTCATGTTTTAGCAGGTTTCTATAATGTAAGGCTATGACCATTTGTATACTTAATTATTGAAGTAGTGGTAAAAATCTGTGTATAAAAGACAGAGGGAATTCTCTAATATTCACCAGTCTTCAAGATTTCATCCCAGGACAAGAAGCTCAGTTCA
Organism: Metopolophium dirhodum; assembly: GCF_019925205.1. Taxonomy (NCBI): domain Eukaryota; kingdom Metazoa; phylum Arthropoda; class Insecta; order Hemiptera; family Aphididae; genus Metopolophium; species Metopolophium dirhodum. The sequence goes on from NC_083560.1 coordinate 148,096,621, forward strand.
ACAGAAATACTACCAAAATAAAATGTCGTACCGTACAATTGCTTCAACTGATTCAGAGGTTAGTAACTACTTAGTAAATATCTTATAACCATAGAAAATTGGAGGCCGGTCGTAACACCACTCAACGCTATGGTTATAATTCTTAAAATAATATTAAATGACTGATTATAACATAGTATATTGGAAGTGCGTCGTAACATTACTCAACGCTTTGGGTATAATTCTTGGGACATAGAAAAAATATATAATGGAAAAAAAACAGTAAAAAATAATATACTATGTTTTATGTTTCACAGAATGAACATTTTAGCGAATCAATTGATATAAGACCGTCTTTTTCAAAAAAAAACCTGGATTAAAACGTTCTGCAGAAAAAACAAGTGTTAAAAAACCTATGAAAAAGAAGCAGAATAAAATGGTAATAAAAATAATATTTTTTTCCTAATGATAGCATAAATAATTTATTTTTTTTATAGAATGCATCATACAGAGATAATATCAGCGAACGCTTGAGATCAGAAGATTTTGATGTTGAAGTATTTAATTCGCTAACATTCAGACAAGGAGATGGCGTTGTGACAATAAAGACGCCTTTTGAAGAAAAAGGAAAGGATCTTTGGGTGCTAAGTCATTATAAGGTTACTAACATCGAGAATGTACCAGTAAAGGACAGGTAAATACATTGGTTTAAATTTAAAAACTATTGCTGAATCTGTTTTTTTTTTTACTGATTTTATTTACTTCTTTTGTTTTTAAATAAAATAATTTGTTGTAATAGATGGAAGTTCAGTGAAGCTACTGTTAGATTGTACACGACCGACGAATCAATAGATCAAACACTTCATACTGGTCTTAATGAGACAATGCAAATTATATTTGATAAATTACTAACCGATCCAAAGCGTCAAACTATTAAAAGCAAGACGGTTGTTTGATTATTATACGGAAAAATGAGTTTCATTTAATAAAACAAAATATTATTATACATGTATGTTTTTATTTGTTCAATACTCAAAGGTCTTGGAAAACATAAACCTATAAACTATATAGTATGTCTGAGAAAAAAAATTTCTAATTGAAACATTGCTATCAATTCTGTACTATCAAAATTTAATCTAATTATTTACTGAAAACATAAAATTTGAAACTAAAACGCATTAAAACTATTCTTTATGATTAAAGGTAACATGTAATTTAAGAAAAAAAAGCAAGTTTATTATTGAATAAAAAAGTTTTTATTTTTTAAATAAATAATTATTAAACATATTTATATATTTTATATTATTAGATCTTGTAAAATCATATCGGACAATGTGTTAAAATGAAATTGTAATATTTCATATAAAAACGATGTGTCATCGTTCTGTAAATGATTATAATAATTAAAATCATAGTTTTGAATATATTGGTTGGTAAATTCGTTCCTTTGGCAAGTGGATGGCAGACCACGGACATCATTTTTAATTAGGTCATATGCAGTGTTGAAAGTAATTTGATAATTTGCTAAACGTTTTTGCTTGTCTACCACATACAAATCAATCAAATTCTGTAATTGACGAAGCCGGTACAAATCTACGTGTGTCAAGGTAATATATTCCTCGTTTAGATGTAGGGTAATTGAACTCTGTTTAACATTAATTGAATATGAAAAGGAATCGGTAATCTTTACACGCCTCACCCTGGTATTTAGGTTATTAATAATTGAATTGTAATTAGATTCAGACATCAGTGTGAACCATTCTTCTAAACTTAATGTAATAATTTTCTTTGAAAGTTTACATTCTAATAATAAAATAATTGAAATCTGCTTATTAATTAGTAATCCAACTGTAATACTTTTCTTGTTAAAAGCTCGGATGTCGAATGTAGACTTACAGACAATTATTGGTGGACTCATAATGAAGTTTTTTTTTGCTAAAAAAGTACACAATAAAAAGTAGGATATAACTGTTAGGAGTTATACATTGGACTGTTAGTTTTTTCCTTTGCAGTCATATTATATACTAAAAACTCGGATAAAAAAAAAATGCAAAAAATGTGAACGTACAGTTAGCGAATTAGTGCATACTAGAGAGGGAATTTACATATACTTACTAACCTGATACCTGAAAAACATTTTAAATTATTATATACGCACTAACCCGCTAGGCTATACGTCCACAAGATATTAAATCGAATAATAAAACATTTAAGATAAAACATTCAATTTTTTTTTTATTTTTTTTTTTTATTCAATACAGCAAATATTATAAACAGAATATTATATAAAAAAAACATGATTTAACAAATGGTGTCGTACGAACCGGTTTCACAATTACAAATAACTTCGGTTTTACAATATTTACTTAAGACTTTTTGAACAAACTGATTACCTTTCATTAATAATACATATAAACATTTTGGTGAGAATCGGGTATGTTCTATAAAACAATTATCATCGATTTCAAAACTATGTAGAATTACTCCACACCAATGACATTGAACTGCGTCATCGAGATTGATATAGTAAAATCCGCATTCTGAGAGCTTGTACTTATTCTGACCGGTATTTGGAGGAAAACTTTTAAAAGATCGTAACCTAGATACAAATGCAGAGAATTCTGGATACGCTGGCGTTGAATTGAATCGTATTTGATCGACCAATGACTGGACATCGTTTGCGCATTTTTGAAAATTCATTTTTGAAGAAATTAAATAACTTATACAATTTAATAAAACTTTGAGAAAATAAAGAAAAATGAGACACGACTTGAGTGAACGATGGATCATTAGTAACTGAATATGAAAAAAATAATCAGCAATCAGCTTAAAATTATTGTAAATAATAAATAATGTTTTTATCATTATTAAAAAAATCAGTGTAACCAACATGAGTAAAAATGAAATACAGTACATTTTTTTGAGGTAAAATTTACTAACAATCAGTGTGAAATGTGTTACACGGTAAATCTGAGTGCTCCAAGGGGGACATTCCCCCTTGAAAAAAAATTTTTACCGTGGAAAAGCTGGCTGTGAACATACAAATATATACTACTTACACTCGTTAGTATGACAAACAAAACCGTGTAGAGTTCTTTCAAAATAAATTACCTACATAATCTAACCTAACCTAACCTACACTATAGTTATAATTCTACGGTAAACCACTCATACATTTATGAAAAAAAACAATCTATCAATATATTAAATTTAATACTATAAGTTTATTTTTATAGAACGACTTTGAAGGATTCGTAGACATGAAAATGAAGCCTTCGGCTTCGAAACAAACTAAGACGGCTTACAAAAGAGGAGCTGAAAAAGCGATTGATAAGAAAAATAACAAAAAAAATAAACAGGCAAAAACAGTAAGATAAATAATAAGTTATCATCTTAATACTTTTATCTAATATTCTAAGGTGATCAATTATAGCATGAATTTATTTTTTTATTTTTTTTTTTAAGAGTTCATCTTACAGAGAAATCTTAGAAGAGAAATTGCGGGCGGAAGATTATGACGAAGAAATCTTCAACACAATTACTTTCAGACAGGGAGAAGGTTTGGCTACCATTAAAAGTTTATTTAATCCGGAAGATATTGGGACCGACTACTGGACAATAACACACTACAAGTGTAAAAACATTAAAAATGTTCCTCAAAAGGAGAGGTAAATACTATACTTTTGTTTACTTTTTACTTATAATGAAAAAAAAAAATAATAATCTACTTCTATTCACTGTTCAGCTGATTGAATAATTAATTTATGTTGCAGGTGGCGTCACTCTGAGGCAACTGTCAAGATAACGACTTCTGATAAGTCAAAAGACCAGGCAGTGAATAACAGTTTGAATGAGACCATGCAGGTCATCTTTGACGTAATATTGAAAGACCCTGAACGTCGGACTATAAGAAGTAAATTAGCTGCATGATAATTGGTGTAATATAAAATAATTTTTATCTAAATAAATAAACAATATATAAATATAAAAATAATTTGTATTTAATAAATAAACAATATATAAATATAAATGAATTTGTATTATATCATACTATTAAGTCCTGTAAAATCATGTCAGACATTGCGTTAAAATGAAATTGTAATATTTCATACAAAAATGAAGTGTCATCATTTTGTAGATGAGAATAATAATTAAAATCATAGTTTTGAATATACTGGTTTGTGAATTCGTTCCTCTGACAGCTGATGGGTAAACCTCGGACATCGTTTTTAATCAGTTCGTAAGCTGCATCGAATGTTGTTTGAAAACTCGGTAGACGTTTCTGTTTTTCTGCGATATAAAGGTCGACACAATGTTGAAGTTGTTTAAGTCTACAGAAATCTATATGCGAGAGTGTAATATAATCATCATTTATATGTAAGGTTATTGAACTCTGCTTCACATTGATTGAATATGTGAAGTTCTCAGTGATTCTTACACGTCTACACCTGGTATGTAAGTTGTTAGTAATTGAAATGTAATTAGATTCAGACATGAGCGTACACTATTGTTCTAAATTTAATGTAATAATTTTTTTCGTTAACTTGCATTCTAATAACACAATAATCGAAATTTGCTTGGTGATTAATAGTCCGACTGTAACACTCTTCTTACCAAATGGACGTATGTCAAATACTGATTTTGACACAATTACCGGTAGACCCATAACGAATTAAAGTTATTTTATGGTTCTTTTCTTTTTAATAATTAAAAAACCTTTCAAACTATAAACGTAATTATTATTTTTTTAAATTTGATATAATATAACCGATGAAGGATATACTTTGAACTGAAAGCATTTTTACTTTGTGAGCGTATTATATACTAAACCTGATAGATAAAAAAAAAAAAAAATGCAAAAAATGTGAACGTATAGCATAGTCGACTACTGCATGCAGTGGAGGGAGAATTATATATACTTACCTGTTACCTGAAAACATTTAAATTATCACTACACGCACTAACCCACTAGGCTATACGTTCACGAGATATTACATCAAATAATAACACATATAAGTTGTTTTAAAAAATCAACATTTATTTTCATTTACTATAACATAATATAATAAAAAAACATGATTAACAAACGGTATCGTATGACCCAGTTTCACAATTACAAATATGTTCGGTTTTACAATATTTACTTAATATGTTTTGAACATATTGATTACCTTTCATTAATAACACATATAAACACCTTGGGCTGAATCTGCAATGTTCAATCCATGGATCGTCCAGCCTTTCCCAGTTATGAAGAATAAGTCCGCAACAAAAGCATTCTACAACATCATCCACTCCTGAATATTTTAAGCCACATTCAGACAATGTATATTTATTTTGAAAAGTATTTTTTGGGAATAATTTGAATGTTTTAAATCTTGATGAAAACGAAGAAAATTCTGGATGAACTGCAGCCGGTTTATTTCGTATACGATAAACTAATGATTGAAAATCATTTGAACATTTTTGAAAGTTCATTTTTGAAAAAAATTTATAAATTGTAAAACAATTTAATGAAATTTTAAGAAAATAAAGTAAAATGAGACACAACTTGAGTAAACGGCGGATCATTGACGACTGAATATAAAAAACGATTAGCTTATAACTCAAAAGTATATAAATTAAAAAAAAATATAGACATTCATTAATTAGATAAATTGAAGGGCTCCGTGCAACAACGAGACAAGTCCACTTTTTGAAATTGTTCAGAAGACATGTTTTATTTCACCAAAACTTTAAAAATTTATATTTTTATTTGTAACTACAACATAAGTATCTTGAATTACATGTAAATGGTTGAGTAAAGTGAATTTGCATTTTAAATAAATTTTAGATCTTATAAAATATCTTGCAAGTATGGAACATATGGACTTACCTGGTTTTTTGCTCATTAATTGTAAAAAAGTTTTCGAAAATTTTATTTGTTTTGTGTTTTACCATAAATTAATTTATTTATTTCTTAAAAACTAAAGTAAAATCCTTTAATGACAGTTTTATAAATAATTATAATACTAATCAATAAAATAAATTAATGAAATTTGATAAAACTTGTATTGCAATATAAAACATATGGACTTACCTGGTTTTTGCTCGTAAGTATGTTATGTAATAAGGTATGCTATAAGGTTTTTTAAAAATTAAATAATAATTTTTTATTCCAATTTTAACGATCAACAGGTATCTATAATCTATAAATATATTCATCAAGTATTATGTGAAATATTGTATTATATGTTTTATTAGAGTTATATTTTATTAAATACCTATAATTTAAACTTTTTAAGATACGTTGTGAAGGGTGTTAAATAACAACAAAGACTTTTTTTTATAATATTTATATTTTAACCAAAAAAAAATAGAGAATAGAAATCACCTTGTAATATTAATTTTATACAGCAAAATAAATAACATAACTTTTAGTTTTCTGAAGTACAAAAAAAAATGATAATAACATTTCAATAAATTTAACAATAACCAATACAATGAAATGCATATTATAACATTTAAAATAGTATATTTCTTTTCCTAGTAATAATATAAATGTTATTATTTAACAGTAAAGACTTATTTTTTATAGTATTTATATAACCATTTTAACAAAAAAAAATAGAAAATAGAGATCACCTTGTAACATAAATCTTAAAAAGCAAAATAAATAACATGATAACTTTTTGTTTTCTTATGTACAAAAAAAAAAAAATGAATATAACATTTTAATAAATTGAACAATAAATAATAAAATGAAATACATAGGTATTATTATTATAACATATAAAATAGTTTACTATTTTCCCTAGTAACAATATGACAAACTAAAAACAAAGAAACATAATATTTCAACTCCTAGTAATAATAAAAACTTAATAAAACATTATATTATTAGGTAATAATATTTGTATTAATATTAATTAATAAATTATTGTATTGCAAGTATACAATATTATTTAACACGAGGCTAATAAAAATAAAAATAAAAGTATACAATTAATGTCAAAATATAAAATATGAAAATTAATGAAATTTATTTTAGTTAGGTAGGTATAGAAACTTACAAATAATTAACTGGGTGTTGTGTTTAATTTTCATAGTCAGAATCATCATTATTATTGGTATAATCTTCATCAGCAGCAGTAAGTCCAATATAAAACCATTGGTATTCTTGAGGCACATATTTGCTCGCTAACTGAGTAACATCCTTGAATTTTGACTGTTTCAGTTTAATAGGTTCATTGTACAATCTTAATAGTTCATTTTCATTTTTAGTTAGCTCTTTACCAGTCTTATTTAAACTGTACTTTTCTGTAGCAGTAGAATTTCCAGATGTACTACAAAAAATACCTTCATTTGTATATTCAACATATCGGTAAGCCATAATAGTAAATTTAGTTTTATCTTTGTTGGTTACAATTTTTTTAACTAGTGGAGTTAGATAACTACTAAAATTAAAAATCATACTTTGATCAACATGAACAACTTTAAATTTTTTATTTGTTTCAGAAACCATTTTTTCATATTCATCTGGCAAAAATACTCTTTCTACTTTTCTCCGTACCTTTTCAATATGTCCAAAGCACCTGTCACAGGGCAGGAAACTATGTCCAGGCTCAGGATATCTGTGAATAATTGATTTTATAGAAAAAGTTGGAGTGTTTACCACAGCAGATAGATATTGAAATAGAGTTTTATTTTTATTTTGAGCACTGCAATTGTCAGAAAATAAATATAACGTTTTAATTCTTGGACTTAGTATGTTTTTGAAATAGTGATGTAAAAAACTTATCATTTCGTTTTGTTCTTTTTTAGCTACTGATTCGTTGTACATATAAAAATGAGATTTGCCTGTACTTGCTGAGTGTATGCAAAAGTTATAAGACCATACTTGCCGTTTATAAAACACATCTCCTGATGGAATGTGTGGGAGGGGCATGTTCTGTTGATAATCAAAGCTTAGAACATCTACTGTTTAATCATTTTATTTGGCTCTAGCTGTTAACTGCTTTAAATAAGTTAAAATACTTCTGCTTTCCGCAGATGAATTTGTTTTTCTACTTCAAGATTAGCTTTTACTTCTGCATTATTTTCAGTGTCAATAATTTTCTTTAAGTTATCACAGGTTTGACAAGTGTCAGATCTGGGATAGGCAAATGAAATGTTGAAATTGTTATTAAAGTAATTAGCAAAATAGTTGTATTTCAATTTAGGTTTCACTTGTTTACAATTTTCACTGTCTAAAACTGCCCATACATTAGGTTCATATTTTTCCAAATATATTCTATACAGTTTGGAAATTGAAAGCTCAGGAGACATATACCTTACATTATTGTTATCAGACCTACTGTAATGAGATTGTCTCTTAGGAAATGAATTAATAAACGTATCTAATTGGAAACATATATTGTCAGGTATCTTATTAGGTCGACTGTGATGCTTACCACGTTTATCTTCTGGGCTGGGAACATGGTTCTGGACACTTTTTATAATTCTTTCTACTCTAGATTTTCCAACTCCAAAGAGAGAACAAAATGCCTTCTTGCAAACAGGGATAATATCTAAACCACTTTTTATCTCATATTTTACAAAACACGTTTTACTTGATCGACTACCATCTCTTTTCCTTTGACGAATAACAGGGTTGACCCTAACTAATCCAGCCAAATATGTATCTTGTTTGTTCTTAACACCTATATTATTAAATATTGCAAGTAAATTTATTTTTTGGTCATCCGATACATTAGTAAAACATTTTTGATTACAGTGACAGTCAGAGCCTGTAGTTCTAGGAGGAACAATTTTATTACGCAAAGAATTATGTTCAACACCTTCAGATCTACACTTTTTTGTAATATTGCGTTGCCAATTTGATTTATTTTGTTTCCTTTTCTTACCAATACCAATAGATGTACTAGATGTAGGTTGTTCATCTTCACTGGATTCTAGTATAATATTAATAATTGATCCTGAGGGTGTCGCTGAAAGTGGTTCAGAATTATTATCTATGATTGATTTATTATTTATTCTTTTCTTACCAATACCAATAGATGTACTAGGTGTAAGTTGTTCATCTTCACTGGATTCTGGTATAATATTAATTGATCCTGAGGGTGATGTTGAAAGTGGTTCAAAATTATTTTCTGGATCAGAATCAAAAGCCAGTATGCCACTGAGATCGTTATATTCAAAAATGTTATAATCTGGATCTCGAGTGTCATCATCTAAATCAAAATCAAATGATGAGTCAGAGTTAGATTCATCATATTCAAGTTGTTTTGCTATATTATCACAGTTCATTTTGAAAAATAATAAAAACTAAATAACACTATGCCCGTTATGGAGCAGTTATGGAGCAGTTTCAAAACAATACATTAAAATGTATAATCAGCCTAATAATTTACAACTAGCAATAGAAACTAAATGCAAGAATTAACATGGTAACATATTTTCAACAATATGTATTATAATAATGATAATGTGTAAAACAATAAATATGACTATCATAATAGTACTATCAATACTACTGTTTACTATTTATAGCCAACTATTCTGTGTAAAAACCAGATAAGTCCGGACTTATCTGGTTCTTGCTCATAATATCTATAACCAGACAAGTCCATTTACTCAATAACTCCGTAAATAATCACTGGACATGTCTCGTTGTTGCATACAATTGTAAAGAAAAAAAATCTGTATATGATAACATCAAAAAGTGACTTTTGAAAAAAAGTGGACTTGTCTCGTTATTGCACGGAGCCCTTCAATTACAGTGAAACCAACCTAAATGAAAAAAAAATGTGAATATATAGTAATATTTAGTAATTATAATTTCAGTTTTATAATAAGGCTTGTGTTCTGTATTTTAAATAATTATTCCATTTTAGTAATAAGGTTTGTTGAGAAAAAAACCATTTAGCATGTACACTGTAAATATTTGGACAAAACTGACTTTGAGTGTGCAAACTCTTCATAATTTTTACACGGTAAAATTATTGTGTCCAAGGGGGACATCCTCCCTTGAACGGTGTGAAATTACCGTGTAAAAAGTGTACAAATTCTTCATAATTTTTACACGGTAAAATTATTGTGTCCAAGGGGGACATCCTCCCTTGAACGGTGTGAAATTACCGTGGTGACACAAAAAGTAGACTGTGAACATACAAATGTATACTACTTACAGATCCATTAACGTATCAACTAAAAGACAGTTTAAATAATTTAATTCTAGGAAATTTTTATGTACAAGAATTAAAAAAAACATTTTTTCCCGATACCTTTCTCATTGAACGTGTAATAAAAAAACATAAAAACAAATTATATGTTAAATGGTTAGGTTTTGACAATAGCCATAATTCGTGGGTAAATGTAAACGACACTTTAAAATAGCTAATAAGTGGATTTGTAATTAAACGAAATATATCAATCAATCAATACCTATTGTTCAGATTTTATAAACCATCTCATCATTACAATGTACGGTATTGATCCAATTTTTATGATTGATTAATTTATTTTATTTTTAATAACTGTATACTAAATGCTGTATATACTTCATAATTGTATTAAATCTGATAGACGTTTAACCACTAAGCCTCTAGCAATTTTCCAATCCTTATACAACTTTACATTACAGTTATCACGTTTTAAAATACAGCAACCTCTATCTAAATCAAAATACAGTTGCCTAAGATTTTCAATATCGATTTCCATCAGATTTGGTATTTTAGGTTTGGATCGAATATTTGGTTTTACATAAAGTAATGGTTTGTGCATTCTGAAAAAAAATATAATGTTATACAGCTTATGTCGTATAGTTAGTTGTTTAAATAGGAATTTTGAAATGATAATAAAAATTAATTAATGTTTTGTTGTATTATTTGTATGTTTTTTTTATTTGATCTATATTTAATTTACTTAGTATTAATTTTTACATTTTTTTTTACATATTATTCACTTTTATTCGATTAAAAATAAAATACAATATGTACTATTTTTTTAAAAGATAGTGGCCATATGCAATAGTATTAATACCATCATGCATAATAATTCTTTTATCATCATTAGTACTAAGAGCAATTTTCTTTACAGATTTAGAATAAACAAAATGGTTTTTTGACTGTATAAAATTCATAGTTTTACATATTTTTTGATCAGATAAATTATTGGTATAAGCATTTAATATTTCCAAATATTCGTTGAATTTCATTTGTTTATCAATTACATACTTTTTTACACCTTTGGCTTTTTTTACTTCTTCGTTATTTATTTTATATGCATAAAGTTTAGGACGTAAAGCAATGAATTCTAATAATATTTCAGACTTCATTTCATCTTTAAATTTCCCTGGTTGATTTTTTCTAAGATCACTATAACAATAGTGATTTTTAGGATAGTTTGAAGTATCAAAGTAAAAAAACAATTTATGTTTTATGTCATCGAAAAAGTTTAAAGTTCTAATTTCATAAACTAGTGAATCAGTATCTGAATATACAATATCAATTTTATTTCCATACACGTTTTTCATTATATTATAATGAAAATGATACATTATCGTTTTTGAAATATCTAATATTGCAAATCCAACATAAATAGGTTTATCAAACTTAATTTTTTCTTTATTCATATGAATTGCCATTAATTTTTTTGAGTAAATTGTTCTATCTTTAAATGTTACTTTACACATTAAACGATGAGCTTTTTTCTCGTTAGAAACTAGTGTCATTAACATCCGTTTTCTAACATTTTCCATACATTTTCCAAACACACTGTTAACCAATAACTTCCAAAATTGACGTTCAAACTCATTTCGTGACTTTACCCTCATATTTGTACATAACTCAATATATGGTGCCATCCATTTTGATTGCGAAAAACGAAGAATCCTATGAACTTTTTTTACTTTTAATCCATTGGCAATGGCTTGTTTTAAATTTCTATAATGAACTACATAATTAAATTTTGATTCTAAAGTTGTTAAAAGTTTTTTTACTTTAGAATTTGGTGGACATTTATTTTCTGGTAAAAATGGAAAATCGTTATGATTTTTATGTAATTGTTTAGGGTAAATAACATCTACTTCTAAAATATAACCATATTCAGCATCATCTTCAATTTGTGTTATATCTATAGATAAATCGTCAAACCATTCAAAATTTTTATAAGGTAAAGCGGATAGCATAGACTTTCCATATAGATTTACACAGTCCAGGTAAGCTAACCACGTTACAGGCTTATTCGAATCATAATTAATATTTTAGATATTAGGAATGTTTGCTTTTACATGTCTTTTAACCGAATGACAAATGCCACCGCGTAATCCATTCTCCAGAAATAATTGGAAATCGTATTGTTTAAGTCGTTCTAGTCGGACATTAGTATGTTTCAACATGCAATCAAATGCAAATCCTGGGGCGGTCATGTAATGTGAAGCATCTAATTTAAGTGTTTGCAAACAAAGATCTCTAAAATTTTCAAAAACGTCAGCAAGTAAACATACATCAGTGGCTAAATATAAATCACTATATTCTCCTAATGTTTTTAAATTAAATCTTTTCCAAATCTTATGAGCATGGGTATAATCTTCGTCACTAATTTCTTCGTCTCTTAACGAATTATAAAAGGATATTTTTGGTGGCAAACATGTTTCATTTAATTTACTAGGATGATCAATATATTCATAAGGAAACACACCTTTACGTGTAACTAAATTTAAAGTCGACAGAGAAAATATTTTTAAGGTTTCCCTAAATCTAGTTTTATCATCAGATAAATTATCGGCTAATGAACTAAGAGACTCTGACATAAAACGAAATGTATCAATAAATTTTATACTAAATTTATCTTGAATTGATTTATTAAACGATATATATTTTTCTGATGAATTAGGTATTACATGAATATCATTTTCATTACAACCAAGTTCACAAACAATGAAATGACTGCCATAGGCTAAGTTATGAAAGTATATCGGTAGAAACGAAACGTTACACAATTCAAAGTTACAATTTAAACAAACAACTGATCTAAAACGTCCTGTAAAATGATTATGATCTCTTAATTTAATTAATTTATTTTTTTTAAATGATTTGGAACAGCATTCACATATTTTTGCATTTTGAAATTTAAGCTCTCCGTTATTAGTTAATTTATTCATAGGTATATTTACTTGATAAAGATTATAAACCTTTGTACCTATATCTATCATGGTCTTTAAGAAATGTTTTGCAGCATTTTGATTTCTGTAAACATGAAGTTTCGTAGGAATTTTATATTTTTTTATTAAATATTTAGGTATAATATTATAATCTATTTTCACGTAATATGCATAACTCATTGGTTTATGTTTATGTGTTATCAGTGTTTTAATTTTACAATTTTGTTTGGTGAATTTAGGTTTTAAATAACATTCAAAGTCAGAATAAATTACTATTGGTATTCGTTGCGTTCTTTTAAAATTTTTAAAATAAATAAAATCATCATCATCGTCTTCAAACATTACAGGTCTTCCTAGTTTGTGCTTTCCACAATTTTTTTTATGTTTTTTTAATCCATTAACACCCCACAATTTATATTTACAAGGAGTATTACTAAAAACTGTAAAACATCTTTTACATATAATTAATTTAGATTTATGTTTTGTCTTTTGTCTACGAATAAGTCTGTCGAAATTATTAATAAAACAATAATGCGATGTTTCACCACGATTAATCAAAAGCAGATCGAAATGATTTTTACTTTCTACATTATTCATATATAATGGGAAAACAACATTTGTATCATCTAAACAAAAAACATTAACTGACACATAATTTAAACGTTCAAATATTTTAATTTGTTTGACTGGTGTCGGATAATCGATACAGTGAAAATTTAAATCACTTTTCTTTTCAAGCATTTTAAAATATTGTTTGTTAAATTGACTTTTATTTGAATGATTATTAAACTTAGATAAAATTGCATATTTAAAACATTTTTCATCATTGTTTTTTACATTTATAACAGCTTTCTTATTACGTATTGAGTCAGGTAAAATTAAATAACTAGATCCATTTAACGGGTTTACAATATTAATTCTTAACTGTAAGACATCAATTGAGTCTAAACTCCAACCACTCCCTCTAGTGACAAAGTCAGATTCTTCCTTAATAAGTTTATTAAACATTTTTTTTAATAAATTTTCGAAATTTGAATTTGTAAACGCTAACATATTTTTGGTTTTAAATGAAATATCTCGGCGTTCCTGTACATGCACGTAAACACAATCAAGATACAAGTTAAATTTAATACTTGATTGCTGCGTCATTTTTTTTAATTTACAAATTATCATATCAAAACCGTAGTCAAAAAATTTGATAAAGTCTATAAAATTATAATCATTTTTTAAGACATAAGTTTTTGAACATTTTTTAAAACGATCTAACTGAATGAGTCCGCTTCCAATTATGTTCATGCGTGTTTTTTTTGTTACTAAATTTCGCTGCATTTTACTGTAATTAAATAAGAAAAAATTACATATTAATATTTAAATTAAACGAGTTTAAAAAAAATGAGTACACTGCATTTATTTTATTTATACCTAATTAATCAGACCAGTTTACCTGATAATAAAATAACCATGCAATATTACACCACATCATAATATTAAACTGATTATAAACTGCAAACAGACATTTTTTCATTATATATATATGTGTAAAAGTTATTTAAAATTATAAATTATCATAGGTAATCTGGTCAAAGGTAATTTATGTTTAATTAAATGTGGAAAGCCTAAAACAAAATGAGTACACTACATTTATTTTATTTATACCTATAATTATCTGACAATAATACATAAACCGATGATCACTTACACACTCATACAACCTTATTAGATTGTATATGAGCAGTCGGTATGCATTGATTATAGACAGTGTTAAATCTCAACATCATTTACTAGACTTGATGCGTCGTCGCTTCACAACATTACAAAACCGCTACAAGACTACATAACAAGTAATATATTTTGATCTGGTACAAGTCTTAAAAACTAGTATATTAAAAATCTTAACTCGTAAATTTTTATTAAAGGTAAAAATACAATGTCTTCATATACCAATGTTACTGACGAAAGCTCATCAAATGAAGATGTAAGTATTCCCATTTGATTGTGTTTGTGTATGTGTGTGTGTGTGTGTGTGTGTGTGTGTGTGTACATTTATTATAATAGATACAAAACATAATTTTATATTTATATTATTGATATTTTATTAAATAATAGCAGGAAAGTTCATATTCAGTAAAACCTGTTAAACCAAAAATCAGTAAAAGAAAAAATGTTGGCGAGTCAAAAACTGGTAGTAAAAAGACCAAGATCGGAAAGGTAATAATTAATATTATTTCTAAAATATTATACACACACACACACACACACACACACACACACACACACACACGCACACGCACACACGCACGCACACACACACACACACACACACATTTTTAATATCAATTGAAATGTTACTTTATTTCATATATCAGCAATCGGAATCATACAAGGATATTTTTATGGATTTGATATCAAAAGGGAAAGTTGAAAATGATGTATTGAACACATTAACAATGAAGGAAGGAAATAATTCATACACTTTTAAATGTCCTGTTGCACCACACTGTGAAGACTACTATGTTATTCAGCATTACAAAATTAGTACAATTCAAGATATTCCGTCAGATGAAAGGTTAGTAAAAAACTATGGACTATAACATGTTTAAAATAAAAAATATAAAAAGTGAATTTTTATACTAGATGGAAACATGCGGAAGCTAGTATTAAAATTCATACATCTACTAGAGATACAAAAGATTCGAACATTTCAAACAAAATCAATGACGTTGTTCGTGAAATATTGTACCGGTTTTCAGCAGATCCTAAGAAAAAAATTATTAAAAATACTAAAAAATAAATTAACAACAATTTAAATGTATATACTAAATTATCAATATTGCAAATTATAAACATTTATAATTTAATGATTGTATAATAAAAATAGTAACATTATAATAAAATAATTAATCTTGTTTCTATTTTTACAATAATATTGGTAATTTTTATTTAGTATTAATGTAATATTATTAATAGTATAAAGTTTAAAGAGTAAAAAAAAAAAAAAAAATAATGTTAGAAAAGTATAATGTTATGATTATGTGCAATACTTACAGAAATAAATCATAGCACTAAAAACACAAAGGTTGTCAATATAAAAATTAATAAGTCATATAATATAATATTGTTATAAATTTATAATATAACAATAGTCAGCAGCTGTATGATCGCAACTCGTAAACAACCTGCTGCTGCAGCTGATGATAAAGCAGTCGTAGATCGCAACGTTATATTTTAATATCATTTAATATTATATCTGATAGTGAATTATTGTGGAATTGAAGCATAGGCGTGCGTACAGGGTGTGCCAGGTGTGCCGTGGCACACCCCGTGGCCCGTGGCTTTTTGTACAACTTTTATTCATTCAGGGACTTCGTTTAAATTTTAAGCTACAAATAGTAAAAATTAGAGAAAATAAATTAAGCGCTGTAGCAAAAATGATAATACAGACAATATGAACGCTATCGCTATGAACAACTTTAAATAACCAATAAATCAAACCATTATCTAACCAGTGATATCATTATGCCGTATCAACTAAATTTACCACCAAGGCGTGTATTGTATATTTGTATCACACATCGATGGTATCACATTGATAATAGATAAATTTTTTACGATAAAATGTCGATTGTCATTTGTCGATATTATCTATACACGTGCTCCCGTATTTTGTTTTTGTAATAAATAAAAATAATAGTTGAGTACTAGACTCAGGAGATAGACATTATGTCAGGAGTAAAAAGGAAAGAGATGGGGGGTGCTGAGAAACTCAGAATTAAGATAAATAGGAAAAAAGAGACTGAACAACTTCGTGGTTCTCTGGATAATTTTATTGTGAAAAAACAACGCACAACTGAAATCATTTCTTCAACAGCTTCATCAGAAAAAGCAGAAAATAGTTTAAATAACACTACTAGCAGTAAAATTAGCATTAAGTATTAATTTTTTTCAATAGTTCCTTGGTGTCTAATCTAAATATTTTTACATTTACATCTATAGATTTTGACACCTCTGATGACAATAAGAAAGACAATGACACATTTTGTAATGACCAAACAAATATACTTGTACCTCTAGACAATAGTAATGATAATGATATTAAGTATTACAATGTTAATAATGATGTTGATTTAAATTTATTAACAAAAGGTAAATTATTATATATAAATAATATTAATATTTTAGTTATAGAATATTTAAATATTATTTTTTGTTATAAATGTATGCATTCCATCAATGTGTAATTCAATGTGGTAGTAAAACATGTAATTAATTAATTACATTTTTATTTAACATGTCTTAAGTTATTGTAAATGTGTAATATTTTGATAAGTGAAAAATGAAATTAATAATGCATGCCAGTGTTAACTAATACAATTTGTTTTTTTATATTTTGATAAGTGAAAAATGAAATTAATAATGCATGTCAGTGTTAACTAATAAAATTTATAAAATTTGTTTTTTTATAATATGAATAACTCTAATACTATACTCTATACTATTATAATATATCTGTGTATGTTAGTAACTAATTATTATGGTGTATTTAAATGTAAATATAATATATGTTTCAGATTACAAATGTCTCTAGAAAATGTTTTTTCATTTATCTGTGATTTCAATGTTCATTGGTTTGTCAGATTTTTTTTTTCATTTGCATTCGTTATGCTATAAATATGCTTATGACTTTACTGCGCTTTATTAGATTGCTTTGATTATAACATTTTAAATAATAATATATTTATTTATTTGATGCTTTATATTTGTGAAGTTACTGAAATAATTTGCAGTTTAGACATAGTAAAACTGAAAAAATGTTTTTTTTTTTTTATGATATTTTTGACTCAGATCCAGATGACCCAAGTAACAAATTACCAACTAATGCTTTAGAACTAAGAAATAGAATACAAAATGGCCCATTTCAGCCAATTTTGAAACTCTATCCAAGAATTAAACAAAGTGGTCGGTATCGTTGTTTTCAATCGAATTGGTTTAAGAATTATCCCTGGCTGGAGTATAGTGAAGTACTTGATAAATGTTTCTGTTTTCCATGCAGAGTTTTCTCTGGTAATCAATTAAATGCAGGTCAGATTGATAAAACATTTTCAAAAACTGGATTTACTAACTGGTACAAAGGTATAGAGTCTTTTAGAAAGCATCAGCTATCAAAATCTCATGTGAATAGTGTTAACTCAATGAACAATTATCTTAATGAAGCTGTGTTACCAATTGATCAATTATTGGATGAAACAAGAAAAGTTATCCTTGCAAAAAAAGAAACTGAACGTATTCAAAACAGAAAATTGATGGAAAGAATAATAGATATAATAATTTGTCTAGCAAAATGTGGAAAGTCATTTCGTGGGCATAACGAATCATTGAAAAGTAACCAAAGGGGACTTTTTTTAGAAATTATCCAGCTTCTTTCCAGATACGATCCAATATTAAGAAATCATTTTGACAATGGACCAAAAAATGCCCAGTATACTAGTAATCATATACAGAATGATTTAATTACTTCCATACATAATGTATTAAAACAGTCTATTAAAACCAAAATTCATCAAAAATGGATTTCAATTATGGCAGATGAGACCAGTGATGTGGGGCATCACGAGCAACTTGCCGTGTTAGTTAGATATTTTGATACTACTAAGAATAGACCCATTGAAACATTTTTAAGTTTAAAGCGTTTAAAATCTTTAAATGCTGTAGATATTTTCAATACACTTTCAGATGTTGTTACTAATTATAATACATCCTGGTCATCTGTATTAGCAGTCTGCTTTGATGGAGCTTCAACAATGTCAGGAAAAATATCAGGTGTACAAGCAAGATGTAAGGCAGAAAATAATAAAATTATATATGTACATTGTTATGCACATTGTTTGAATTTGGCATTAATAGATTCCATTTCAAAGAAAACAGAAAAAAAAATAAAGCATAGAATAGTATTTGATTTTCTTGGAACAGTACAATTCCTATACAATTTTATTGAAGGAAGCCCGATCAGACATGCTACACTTGAAAAAATATCAAAAGAATCTTGTATCAAACTAAAAACTCTGAAGTCGCTGTCAAATACTAGGTGGGCATGCAGAGCGGAAGCAGTATCAGCAGTTCAAGAAAATTTTAGTATGTTGGTACCAGCAATTGATGAGATATGTGAAAATACTCAAGTACCCGATGTCAGGGCAAAAGGATTAGGATTAAAATATCAATTAAAATCATTTAACTTTGTTTTTGCAATGAATTTAATGGAACCAATTTTTCGAGCAGTATTAAAGGTTAGTGCTTCACTCCAAGCTCCTGTTCTAGATTTATTAGCTGCTGTTGAAATTGTAAAAGGACTGAAAAAGTTTTTGAGTAAAATGAGACATGATCAACAAGAGTATGATAACATTTACCAAACCACCATTGATATTTGCAATAAAAACAAAATTGATATTCCAGAAGTATTAAAAAGAAAAGTTGCTAGAAAAATTGATGACAATGGAGAATCACAATTTTTTTCAGAAACTAAATATGATGAAATTAGGATTAATGTATTTTATCCTATTCTAGATGATTTACTAGGAGAAATTGATAATAGATTTTTAGATAGTACTCTAGAAGTAATTACTTCGGTTGGTAATTTAATTAAATTACAACCGACTATTGAAGATTATTCAGTTATAAAAACATTTTTCAACATTTTAAATAAAGATTTGGACTCTGAAGTCAAAATACTTGCATCAATAAAAGATATTCCAATTGGTACATGTACTCACACTATTTATAAATGGTTGGATTGGTTAATGGCTTCAAATAGGAAAAATATTTTTACCAATTTCTACGAAGCCATTACCAAGTTCGTTGTTATACCAGTCACAAGTTGTGGTTGTGAACGGGCCTTCTCCAAATTATCTATTGTTAAATCGAAACTACGTTCAACAATGTCACAAGAACGTTTAGAATCACTTTTATTTTTATTCGTTGAGCAAGAAATGACAAAATCAGTAGATTTCAATACCGTAATTGAAGAGTTTAAAGTTTTAAGTCCTGTAGAAAGAAGATTACCATTATAATATTTTTATTTTTATTTTTTATGTTCTAACGTAGGTTACTATCCATTAGGTATATACTATATAGGTATATACTTTATTGTAAAAATATATCAACATTTTGTGAAGCACAACATTTAATCAATATACATTTTTATGAATTGATATTTTGCATTAAATTTATCCTTTTAGATTCTGAGTGAAACGATGAATGTATTGATTTTACAATGATGTGTGTCTTTTTTTTTATTTTTTTTTTTATTTTTTTTTTTATTTTTTTTTTATTTTTTTTTATTTTTTTATTTTTGTGTCTGTGTACACGATAAGTAGTCGAAATAATGCTTCGATTTTCGACTTCAGTATCTTGTTCGATGGGAAAGTGAATATCGTTGGTGCATTAGGGAGGTCAAAATTTTAATTTCCCAGTAGTTTTCAAAAGTGATGTGAAAAACAAAAGAAAAATTAAGGAAAAACGGGAATTTTTACGCAAAATCGATTTTTAACAAAATCGATTTTGGTTATTGGTGTAACTCTAAAACAAATGACCGTAGATGCATGAAATTTTCACTGGTTGTTTATATTTGCATTTTCTATACACAATACAATTTTGAAAATAATTTGACTTTTTTTGAACTGTTTACGGACATTGTCAGTTTTCAGTTTTTTTAAATTTTTTTTCTATAAATATCAATAAAATTTTATTTGTTGGGTAAAAAAGCTTGAAAATTTAATAGAAGGCTCCTAGGTTATTGTTTCAAAGGCAGATGAAAAAAATTAAAAATCCTTAGTCACAGTTTTTTTTTATACACGTTTAAAGTTCAAATCTTGAAAAAATACGGAAAAATCACGAAAATTTGCAAATTATTTTGAGTTAGAAATTCATAAAAAATTTTCTTTTTAAATCTAAGATTTTAAAATCTAATACAAGATTCCTCATAAGTTTGTCTAACTTTATCAAAAAAAAAATTTCTACAAGAAAGTCAAATTAAATTTTTATGAGCGTTTTAAATTCATATTTTTACAACATTAGATATTCACTCGATTTCTCATGTACCGATTTCCTTATTTTCTTGTAATTCAAAAACGAATAACTGTAGATACATGAAAATTTCACTGAATGTTTATATTAGCATTGCCTATACACCATACAATTTTGAAAATATTTTGACACTTTTTGAGCTGTTTACGGGCATTTTCAGTTTTCAATTTTTTTAGTTTTTTTTTCTATAAATATCAATAAAGTTTTATCTGTTGGGCCAAAAAGTGTAAAAATTTAATACAAGACTCCTGATATATTTTTACAATAGCAGTTGAAAAATATTGAAAATACATAGGCACAGTTTTTTTTTATAAGCATTTAAAGATCAAATTTGGACAGAATTTATCAAAATCTCGAAAATTATCAACCATTGTAATTAATAAATTATAAAATGTTCAGTTTTTATAGCTAAGGATTGAAAATTTAAAACAAGATTCCGTGTAAATAGATAATTCGGTTACCAAAAAATCTAAAAAATACACAAGCACAGTTTATTTGTATAGTCATTTTAAGTTCAAATTAGGACGAAATTACATAAAAACCTAGAATAACTATTTTAGTTATTTTGTTGTGATTGTATAATATTATTCGTGGGCACTTGAAACTTCTAATTTGTAATATTTTCATCGATATATTATGATGATAGTATCACGGTTTGTTGTTGATGTATAACGCGTTATATGTACCTAATGGATATTGTGATATGATTAATTTGGAATTTATTATAGGTCAATTTTTTTTTTAATACCATAGATAAGTGTATAATATGTCTTATACCTAGACTGACATATCGTCTCCACTCAGAATCGTTTTTCTTATACAATGATATATCATTGAATTCAAATTTAATACCATCCATTATACAGTGACCCACTTGTAACCTACAGTACAGCAGAGCGACATCCACTTGCCCACCTTTTTTTTTTTATTGATCTTAAAAACATTTAAGCATTTTTCCTAAACAAAACACAGCTTACGGGGGGGCGGCCACCCCCTCTGCCCCATACTGAATCCGCGCCTGGTTAGGCCCTGGCGTACTTCCCTGCAATGTGCACAAGATATAAATTAAATTGAAAAGAAATATGGCTCCGATAACTTAATAATAATTATCATGTTAGTAGTGGCGCGACTAGGATATTTTTTGAGGGGGTCGTCTGCTCAGTGTCTTATTTACTATTTTTTTAAAAAAAAAATTCAATGACTGAAAATTTCAAATGGTTATATTATATTTAAATATTATGTATTATATTATCTATTTTACCCACCTTCCCATTAAAATATTTCTGAATACACCTCTGGGCTCTGGTTTTTGCCAATCATACATGTATGCATTTTTTTGTTGTACTTCTTTATGGGTAATATAGTTGTTAGTATTAATATTTTATAATATAGACACTGACATAATAGCATTTAAAAAAATACATTCTTTTACTAAATGTTATATGAATTATATGATTACAGTTCTATTTTATAAACTTCTAAATAGGAAATTGTTTTCAATGTTCATTCCAGATAACATTTATTACTATTGAAATCTTTATTTTTCTATATTATAGTTATTACCACTCAAATATCATTTTCAGGTGTTATTTTAAAAATACACCAGCAATCAAATACAATTCAAATAAACAAAGCAATAACTGGATGGCTGAAACATCATTGCAAAGAGCGTTGGGAGCGGCAATTAATGCAAAAAAAAAATTTTGACTAATACAATATATTAAATTAGCTTGTATACAATTAATATATTTGTATTATTATATGTTATATTATAAATAAAATTATAATATAAAACATTTAATTTGAAATATAACAATTTATAAGTACTATTATTGCGGTTGTGGTTTGGTGTGGTGCGGAAACGCTCTGAGTGTACGTATCGGCCGGTGTTGCTAGCTCTCGAATGAATAACCATCCATTTTTATCAACAAATCCTTGCCACACTAACACTTGGGTGTTAAAAAACCTACAGTATCACTGACAAATCACCTCAGTTTTCAAAAAGTTTAAACATAATAATAATAAAAAAAAAAAAATACCTACTATTATTATCCATTATTGTATTTTAGATTCTGAGCAGATTTTCTTCAACAGTATCTTTTCTGATAGGAGAGTGAATCTAGTTGGTACTTTGGGGGGTAAAAAGTAAACATTTTCCAATAGTTTTCATAAGCGCCTTAAAAAGCAAATGAAAAATTAAGGAAAAAACGGGAATTTTTACGCAAACCCGATTTTCGACAAAATCGATATTGGTTTTTGGTATAACTCTAAAAGAAATGATGGTAGATACATTCAATTTTGACTGAACGTTTATAAAAGCATTTTCTATGAACTATAGCATTTTCAAAATATTTTGACTTATTTTGAGCTGTTTACAGACATTTTCAGTTTCCAATTTTTTTAATTTTTTTTTCTATTATCAATAAAATTTTATTTGTCGGGTAAAAATTCTTGAAAATTTAATAGACGGCTCCTAATACATTGTTTCAAAGGCAGATAAAAAATAATGAACACCTAATTATTGCATGAAGTTGAGGTATTATTAAATAAATAATATCAATGTACTTTGTGACTCTTCTATACTCTGTTCAAAATAAGACGATGACCCGGCGGCGACCAGTTTTTGTCGGGCGGCGGTCAGACTCCACCCATGAGCATCGATCACGTGACCGAGGCTCTGGTGGGATGTGCACGCCGCGTGAAGTGGATGTGCGTGCGTGCGTCATGCATACGGCGCTGGCGAATGTGCGTATGTGCGTTGTGCATTATTTGGTGGGTTTTATTGGAATGTGCGTCCCTTAGAGGACAAAAAGAACAACTAAAAGAACACCTGCTTGATATCCCCCTGCAGGATGTGCGTCGGCAGCACTATCTTACATTGTACATTTCACTGATACAACGCATTTGTGCTGTGATCTCTGTTGTAACACCACCGTATTTGCTTATATTTGTCTCTGTGTAATAACTATACCATACTATTTTTTTATTTTTTTTATTACGTTGTTTACAAATTTTACGTAAATCAATTTACAATGAGTGATTGTTTAGATGAGGTTCCTGAAATGGAGAATATGGACGATACTATTTCACCAAAAAGAATAAATGTACCAGGAAAAGTGAGTAGACAATTGAAATTTTCAATTTTTCTAAGTATTTTTTTTTAAATAACGATAAAAATTTTTTGGTTGACTAGAAAATTTTGAAAATTTAATACAAGGTTTCTTATAAGTTGTTCTCATAGTGATAAAAAAAAATCCAAAATCGTTAGTCACAATTTTTTTTTATAAGTGCTTAAAGTTCAAATTTATACGAAGTATGTCAAAATTGCGAAAATTTGCAAGTAATTTTGTGGTTGAAAAATCATAAAATTTTTTTCTTTTAGAACTAAGTTTTTAAAATTTGGTACAAGGTTCTCCATAAGTTTTTCTTTAAATATCTGTAAAAAAAACTCTACCGGACTAAGACAAAAAATTTTTAGGAGTGTTTGAAAGTTAAATTTTTACAAAACCGCGTTAAATAACGGTTTAGCCCCAAACGATTTTTGATATTTGTTATTATTCAAAAAGTATAAGTCGTAGAAACTTGAAAATTTTACCAGTTGTTTAAATTTACATTTTCTTTATACAGTTTTATTTTCAAAATATTTCACTAATTTTTAATCTATTTATAGGCATTTGAAATAATCGATTTTCTTTGATTTTTTTTTTATAAATGTTAATAAAAAAAATTAAGCTGGGACAAAATACTTGAAAATTTAATAGAAGGGTCCACATAAGTTGTTCTAACTCCCATTCATAAATTATAAAAATACATAGGCAACATTTTTTTTATAAGCATTTAAAGATCGAATTTTGACAAAATTTATCAAATTTAAAATTGAATAATTATTTTGTATTTAAAAATTTATAAAATTTTCAACTTTATAGCTAAGGATTGAAAATTTAAAACAAGGTTCCACGTAAATAGGTTATATATAAACTACTTTATTTACAATAATATCATTCAATATACTTGGTAATATCATAGGCTGACTGACCGTTTTCGCTCAGAATCGTTTTTCTTATACAATGATAGTATATTCATTTAATCCATTACAGTGACCCACTTGTAACCTACTGTACAGCAGAGCGACATCCACTTACCGAACTTTTTTTAAAATATTTTTTATTTTAATTTTAGGTGATACTGAGTCGTCAAAAAATGATGATTGTCAATTTATACAAGGACTTAACAATGAAAAACCCAGATATGCAGTACAAGATAATGATGGCTGAAATTTCGAAAACATTGGGCATTGGCTTGAATTCAGTGCGTAAAATCATTTCTGAATATAAGACTACCGGAAGTGTCAAATCTCCTGATAAGAAACGCAGTAAGAAGTGCCTGTTCGAAAAGATTGACGATTTAGATCGAAATGCGTTACGTCAAAAGGTACATAGTTTTTGGTTAAGAAAAGAATTACCTACGATCGACAAAATTTTGGAAGCAGTGAATGACGATCCAGCGCTTCCCAATTACAAACGTACCACGTTGTATACAATTATAAAAAAATTAGACTTCGTCTTCACTAAAAGGAAGAGATGCAGCGTTTTAACAGAGAGGGAAGACTTGCTTGTTTGGCGTCAAAACTACATCTACGACATTCGTAAATACCGAGAAGAAGGTCGCACGGTATACTACCTTGACGAAACCTGGGTAAATGCAGGTGATTGTGTTGAGAAATTATGGGTCGACAAAACCATTCAGTCAAAACATGATGCGTTCAACAGAGGTCTGACAACTGGTGCGAAGAACCCGACAGGTACGGGTAAACGATTGATTGTGTTGCACATTGGGTCGCATAAAGGCTTTTTAGAAGGTGGCCTTTTATGTTTTCTGTCGAAGAAAAATAGTGGCGATTATCATGATGAAATGAATGGTGACCATTTTCATGAATGGTTTCAGTCAATAATTCCTCGTCTCGAACAAAACTCGGTCATTGTGATGGACAACGCCCCATACCATTCAGTAAAGACTGAAAAAATACCGACATCTTCATCAAAAAAGGACGACATTTTATTGTGGTTGAAATCAAAAGGTGTTGTTATTGATAGGCCAATGTTTAAACCACAATTGCTCACAAAGGTCAGAGAAATAAAATCCAAGTATACGTCATATGTTGTCGACAACATGGCAAAAGACGCCGGGCACACAGTATTAAGATTACCACCTTACCACTGTGAGCTAAACCCAATTGAATTAGCATGGGCAATGGTGAAAACCTATGTTAAACAAAATAATACGACATTCAAAATTGATGACGTTAGAGTTCTCTTAAACACTGCAATTGAACGTGTTACCAGTGAAAACTGGCAAAATTTCATTCAACACGTGATAAAGGAGGAGGAGAAAATGACCGAAGTCGACCGAAATATGGACGAAATTATTGACAACTTGGAACCCTGCGTACTCACAATAACAGGCGAGACTTCCGATTCTTCCGATTTTTAATTGTATATAATTTGTAAAAATTGTTTTAATTTATTATGTAATTTATTTTGTATACACATTTGTGATAATTATTTTGACGATCGTTTTAGAGATTTATAATATATATATTAAATACAATTATATTGTGTTTAAAAAATAATATAAACAAAAATAGTTTTAATTTATGAATTACGTATACGTATTTTTTTTTTATATTTATATTACCCTATTGTTAATAAACAAATTAATATTTCAATTATGTTTACTTAATATCATGGTCTAAGTATATGATAAAAAATATACATTAAAATATTATATTACAGTGTTCGTAAACCGCCTGGCGACCGCGGCAGAGACATACAAACAAAACGCATAATGTATTTTAAATTATTTTAACTCATCAACAGTCGATACTAGACTAATTGGTGCTCCCGTCGGCGGAGTCGCGTTTGGTGCTACTATAGAACAAAAGCCACGCCCATGCGCACAACTCGGCCGCCGGGTCATCGTCTTATTTTGAACAGAGTATAGACCTAAATAGGTAGCATAATAGACCATTATGGGTATATTTTAGGATATATAAAAATATATCCTATCTGGTTCCTGTCGGGTAGGTCTCATGAATAGTCTCAAAACGGACATTAGGAAGTCTATAGATCCTCCCCAGACTCTACCGAAAGCATATAGGCCGGAAGCATATTTATGGTCCGCCAGTCTCAATAGACCAGCCTGCGACCTACCTAGGAAGGTCCTTGTGCTATTAGGGTGTACATAAACTAAATATATATGAATACTGCACATACATATATTTTAATAATATTTTAATTTTATAATATGTTTGGGTGTTTGTGATACCTGATGAATGTGTGTATGTATGTATATAATATGCGACTATGTAAGTATCTAAATATGTATGAACTATCCTATGGGTATATGAGTGTATTAGGGTGGTCTAAAAAAACAATGATCATTAATGTTTACCTCCTACCACCTGAAGTTATTCTCTATAGTCTAAAAATAATTTATCTATAAATATTAATACAATATAACTATTTTTGAGTCATCCCAAGCAACTGAAAGTTTGTTTCATTTTACGGTATAAACGTATATACAATACCAGCGTAATGTTTTGTAATTATCTTATTTTATGATATTATATCCTATCTTATTTCTCGGATACGGTCATGTCAACAACTATAAATAAGTATAATATTACATAGTACTGCATTGGCCGAGTTTTCACATAATATAAGGCTTATCGATGGTGTGTGTATGGTTTATTGTTCGACGAATTACGTTTTCAGTTGACTGTGTGTGGTTTTGATCGCATTTTCATTTGTTATACTGTGGTAAATTAGTGATATTTCAATATTAAATTGTTTAATTGTTTAATAAGTATAAAATGACCACACGGAGTCATACTTCTATTTACTTGGTTGAACAGCCTATTCAAAGTATACCTAGTATTCGGTTACCGTCTAATGGTGAAGCATTGGGGTTTTTTTCATATGTACCGAATCGAGTTGTCCACCCTTTGTTTGGTTGTAGAACATTATAACTTCAGGTTTTTTTTCAACGGATTCAGGGTCAATGTCTCCTTGCTCATGCATGGTTGAAATAAGTAACACATTTTTATTTTTTTTTTGGCACATATGATGTAAGCAAAATATCTTCTCCATGTCCAAAAACAGATGAGTTCAATGTTCTTTTTTTTGTGTCCAAAAAACATGGAGGAATTTCACGTTTATTTTTCCGTATTGTTCCAACCATAGTTCGGTTGTGATTTTTCAACAAATCTAATGATAATGGTATCGAACTATACCAATTATCCATGGTTACATTACGTCCCGTTTTTGAAATAGGGGCAACCATTCTTTTTACAATGCTCATAGGACTGTTATCGCACTTATACGGTCCATCCCAATATAAACTTCCATGTTTGCTGTATAGAAAGTACGGGAATCAACTAAGGCCTGAATTTTTATTCCGTATTTATTAGGCTTATTCGGAATGTACTGCCGAAAACTACATCGCCCTCTAAAGCCTTCGAGCATTTCGTCTATTGTGACGTTTTCTCCAACTGTATAATTATTTTGACAGCGTGTTACGAAGTTATCAAATAATGTACGAATGGGTGCGAGTTTGTCAATTTGTTTTCTTGTAGCTCTAGTACCAATATCATCAAACCTCAAAACCCTTAGTAAAATGTAAAATCGAGCTTTAGACATAACTGCTCACAAATATGGTGGTGCTAGGCAGGGCCGGCCCTAGTTTTTGCGGGGCCCTCGGACAAAATAATGTTCTTCGTATTTTTTTTTAAACATAGTCGCGGCAACGAAAAATGAGCGTTGGTACCGCGACCCGTTGTTTTTACCCACTCTTACGGCCAATGATTCTCAACATAGTGCAGCTGTCGTGCTGCTACGCGCTGTACCTACTGTATTGTATTTGAAAAATGAGCGGTAACAATAGTAACCGTCAAGTTACAGATGGTGTCCCTCAGGCAGCAGGAATTCAAACTATAACATTCCAGACCCTCTTTAGTTGGGATATGTTTAGGAGGGGGATTTATATTATACCAGCCACCTTATATAGTAAATTTTTTTCCTTGTCCATCGTTTACACACCTTGATGTCGTAAACACGTATTTCGTGCGCGCCGTGTAATAGTCATTGAATATCGTAGTACGTTTGTTTTAAAACTTAAAAATGTCGTTTAAAGAACGTGATACTCATAGTCAGAGTAAAAAAATCATTTTTAGTGTTTATAATTTTATTAAAATGTGTTCGGAAAAAAAGATTTGGATTCAGATTTTTTTAAAAGCGCACAAAAAATTGCTGCTCAGGCTTGTGGTACTTTGTATATAACCTTCGAGCGGGCGCGCGGACGGTTTTTACACCGCACATTTAAAAATAATCGCGCCCATTCGTTGTAAGTTTCATGCAGCGAACCTATCCATTAGATAATCTGTAATTTCTTATCTAGTCGTAAGATAAGGCAGTTGTTATAATTTTAGCATTTTCGGGTGCGCTGTTATTTAGTTTCAAACACGATTACTTCCAATGCATATGTAACTGCGGTGTAAATACCGTTGTGCGCCTATTACCGTTTCTATTTCAACCTGCGCCTGACACCGCTAATATTTTAATATGTAAGTGTTATTTTATAATTTTATTATGACTATTATTATTATAATTATTATAATTATTATTATTTTTATTATAATTAATTATTATTTATTTTTTATTATTATTTTATAATTTTATTATTATTATTATTATTATGTAGGTACTATATTATTATGTTTATTGTTTGTATCTACCAGGTATCATCGACAGCATAATGAATACTATAACAGACCAGAAGACATTGAAAGGATTATTCAAGAATTGGAAGATGAGGATAATGAATATGATGTACTTGATGACTATGGCTCAGATCATGATGATGATCCTGATTTCGAGCCAGAGGTAATTGAAAACTCGGATCATGACAGTGATTCTGAAGAGGAATTAGATTCACCGTCCACTGCAGATGAAATTGAAGAAAGTGTAGGTAAGAATTTTCGTTTTTTTATTGGTAAAGATGGTGAGACTTTGTGGGCTAACGAACCAGTAGCAAGTATTTCAAAAACGAAATCAAAAAATATAATCAAGATTTTACCCGGCCCAAAAGGAGCTGCTCGTCAATGTAAAACAGAAATTGAATGTTTTTCACAATTTTTTTCTCTGGATATAGTCGATAAAATAGTTTCACACACAAATACTTACATTCAATGGAGAAAACTTGCAAACCCTAATAGTAGGGACCGTGATTTTAGATTGACAAATCAAAAAGAAATACAAGCTTTTTTCGGCGCCTTATTTTTGATTGCCGTAAAGAGGGCTAATAGAACAAATTTGAGTGAATTGTTTACCTCAAATGGAACCGGTCTTATGATTTTACGTGCCAATTTCAGTGAGAGGCGCTTCAGATTTCTTATGAGGTGCATACGTTTCGATGATATAAGTACAAGGACAGATCGGGAAAAAATGATAAATTGGCCCCAATACGAGATCTATTGAATTGCTTTGTAATTAACTCACAACAGTCATATTCTCCCGGCGAATTCACCACTATTGATGAAATGTTAGTCGCTTTCCGAGGCCGCTGTGGATTCATTCAATACATGGACAAAAAACCGGCGAAATATGGACTAAAGATGTATGCACTGTGCGATGCCCGAACGTTTTATACGTATAATTTAGAAATTTACTGTGGAAAGCAAGACACGGGCCCTTTTGTGACATCGAACAAGCCCTATGATATAGTTACCAGACTAACTGAACCTATTCAAAAATCAAAGCGAAACGTTACAACCGACAACTGGTTTAGCAGTTATCCATTAGCTGAAAACTTACTAAAAAACGGATTAACTTTTATGGGCACCCTAAAAAAAAAACAAAAAAGAAATACCTCCCGAAACTATAAGTTCAGCATAGAAATTTGGAACCTGGTACACATCAATTCGGTGCCCAACCAGACATGACGCTAGTATCTATGGTGACGAAAAAGAAAAAAGTTGTACTTGTATTGTCTTCAATGCACGATGAAACCTTGGAAAAATACAAACCACCTGCCGAACCTATTCCTCCATCACAAAGTCGAGCTTGCGTTTTGTGTGGTAAAAGAAAAAACAACAGAACGTCGACAACCTGCTGCCAATGTGGTAATCACGTTTGTAAAAATCATTCAACCAAAACTATTCGATGTAACTCGTGTATGCAACCCGAAAGTGACGACCAAGAATATTTTGAGGACGTATAACTAATTTTTTTTTCTCATTCGTATTTTTTCGTAACAAATATTTCTCATTTTATTTGTTCACAAGAAAGTGATATTTAAAAAATTTAGTTATAGTTTAAAGTCTATTTCTCAAAAACACTTATTTTGTAATTTTGTTTTGTATCTACTTATGTTATATGAAAGTCTGATAAGATTGTTATTGTATCATTTGTTTATTTATGTTAGTATAATAATTTGCCAATGTATTATAAAGTTTTAGTAAGTTATCGTTTAATTAACTCAAAAATGTATAAAAAGGATGTTTATATAATTTATTGTGTTAAAAGAGGACGTCATAGAAAATAAAAGACTGGTTTCAACTTTATTTGTTCATAAATATATGTTTTTTTTAATATAAATGTTCATATTATTTTAATATTCTTTGCATATTAGTCAATAGTTATGTTTCTTCAACATTATTTTCACAGCATTCAATTATTTTTTTATTCCAAATTAACGTACGGATTAATATTGTCTATTGAAAAAACTATAAGATTCATATAAACAATAAACATGAATTCAAATGCGGCTCTAAATTATGCGGTGTTAATACCGTCGCGCGCCCGCGTGTGTAACTGCAAAATGCGCGCCCGCTCGAAGGATAACTGTGCGGCGTATATGTATGGAGGCGAATAAATCTTCAGTGGATAGTGATGAAGAAGTGCAATTTCAATCACCTCGTAAATTGTACAAACGTGCAAAGAAATGCTCCGAGCTGGACGATTTCGATGCTGATGTAGTCCGACGGATCGTACACGAATTTTATGAAAGAAATGAATATCCAACTGCTTTTTCAATTTTAAGCGAAATTAAAAAAAAATTACCACATTATGAAGGATGCGTCTGGTCGGTCAGAAATTTGTTAAAAAATTTAAAATTTACGTTTAAGAAATGCAATAATGGCCGCAAAATGCTTATGGAGCGAAACGATATAGTCGCTTTACGATGTAAATTTTTACGTACAATGTGTACACTCAGACAGAATGAAGACACCCGACCTGTGGTTTACCTAGATGAAACCTGGGTAAACCAAAATCATTCAAGGTCTCATATTTGGCAGAATAATGAAGATACTGAGGGATTTAAAATACCAACCGGTAAAGGAGGTCGCCTAATAATTACGCTGGATCATCGCGTTTCGGGTTCATATAGGGATCGAAATTAGTTTTTAAATGCCGAGCTGGAAATTCTACTGACTACCATTCGTCTATGAATTCAGATGTGTTTAACCAATGGTATGTAGATATGCTAAAACTACTTCCCGAACCATGCGTAATCGTTATGGATAATGTACCCTATCATTCTATGTTGGTAAACAATTATCCAAAATGTAATGCTCGAAAAACTGAGGTGCAGGAATGGCTGAAAAATCAAAATATTAATTTTTTACCTTTGGAAACTCTAGCCGAACTACGCGAACGTGTGAATTTGTTAAAACCGACATTTAAAAAGTACGAGCTAGATGAAATAGCAAGTTCAATGGGCCATGAAGTAGTACGACTGCCACCGTACCATTGTCAGTATAACCCCATTGAACTTATATGGGCTCAAGTAAAAGGCGAAGTGGCAAAAAATAATTCAACGTTTAAAATGGTGGACGTCGAAAGACTCACTCACGAGGCATTGGATTTGGTATCCAAGAGTGACTGGGAAAAATGCGTCAAACATGCTGAGACAATCCAGTATGAAGATTATCAGAAGGAGATACTAATAGACAGTGTATTAGAGCCGGTCATTATAACTTTTCAAACTGACGACAGTGATTTTGGCAATGACGAGGACAGTGAAGATGACGTTCAAACACTTATTTAAAAATTGCTATTTTACTATAATATACTTGTCTTTTATTATTTTTTCCGTTGTAAATATTTTTTAATTGTTTGTATGATAAAATGTAAAATAAATTGATAACCAATAAAAAAAAATCCTATAATTTAAAAAATAAAATAGTACCTATATAAGCGGGCTTTTTGTTTCAAAGATTGATAACCAGTAACCACTGCTAATAAACTGACGCTTGGCGCATGACGGTCAGCGCTCATTTTTCGTTGCCGCGACTATAGGTACGTATATTTGTTTAATTTGTCCTGTTTTCATTATATATATTTTTATACTTTTCCATGCCCTTACACAGATATATATGTAAAGTAGTCTAGTTAATAATTTTTATATATTTTTACTCCGCACTACAATACATACTACTTCTTAGTGAGCCCAAGTAAATAGCGATCTTCATATTATATCAAAAAAAATAAATATTATTAGGTATATTTTTCTATTGGAACATAATAAATAATAATTAAAACCAAATATACTATATTATACTGTTTTATCAGGATACATAAGTAAATAAATAATAGATACGATTAATCCTTTTTATCATTTTGTATTATAAACAATTGTAATAAAGTAAAATTCTTTTTATCAAAATATTATAAACAATTTAAATAAAGTAAAACTCTTTTTATAAAAATATTATAAACAATTAAAATAAAGTAAAATTCTTTTTATAAAAATTAAATATAAAGTAAAATAGAAATTATCATATTAAAACTTAACTAAACATTTTCTTTCTACATTTTTTTGAAGCGAAGATATCGATGAGATGTTTATAGTCGATTGTGGACGATTGTTGTGAACCCCTGTCTGTATGCTATACACAGTATGATATGTAGTAATAGTATAATATAGAATAGTGTGTAAGCATATTAATATGTGAACAGGCAAAGTCACACGGACTAAGGGAATTCGCTGTGTGGACAGTTTTGAGCCTGAGCGAGCCCCTACCGTGTCTCGCTGTCTGTATAAGAGTTAGTGTAGTACTGTCAGACCATCGAGCAGAACCTCTGTTAATCTTTTAAGTCTAATTATTTAAATCTAAGTATTCTGTACAACTGATTATATTAATAAAGTATTAGTGATAACTCATACACCACGTATTTCTTATAAGCGAACAAACTCGGTTTTGGAGACGTCCATAACACGATACTTCTTCTTCAATTGATATTAAAGCTAGTTCAGAAAGTTTGTCTTGGCCTAATCGATTGCGCAAATAAGTTTTTATTAGCTTTAGCTTTGAAAAGCTTCTTTCCGCACAAGCAGATGTCACAGGAATGGTTAGCATTATTCTAAGAGCAATGGTTAGATTAGGAAATGATCCATTTGTTGTTTTTAAAATATTAAGTGCCTGGAGTGAATTTGTATCTTCGTCAATTAAAACTCGAAAAATGATTAGTTCAGAAAATAAATCTAATCCATCTATATCTTTTAGATCGTTATCTGTTAAAATTAATTGCAAATCTTTACAATGTTTTAATAAATCATCATTTTCCATTGTTTTCAACTTGCCATTGCGATGTAAAAATCCAAAATTGTCCGAATAAGTCTCTAACTGTTTAAAGCGTTTCTTAATCGACTGTATTGCATGGTCAAGAATGACGAAAAAATAATTTGTACGAAACCGATCTTCATTGTTGAACACAGGTTCTTCAACATTTTCATAATCGAATAATTTTTTATTTTTTCTTACTCGTGGATTTTTGAAAGCAACTGCAATATCAGAATCTTCAGCTAATTTGGTAGCAGCAATTTTCGCCAAATTAAACCCATTTTCTCTATATTGATGAAAAAACTGTATTAGACTTTGAACCATTTTTACAGAAGTATTTATATCCATGTTCTGATCTTGTGTACTTTTGCTCACAATATTTACTTCTGTTAAAATATCATACCAAGTCACAAGACTTAATATAAACTCATAATTACCAATTTCATTTGATAGTGAAACAGTCTCACTTCAGGCCATCAAATCACTAGCTGTCTCGGAAACTTCTTCTAAAGCATTTAAAATACTTGAAAGTTGAAAACGTAAAGTTTTCACACTATTTATACGGCTCTCCCACTTCGTCTCTGACCATTGTTTAACCGTGAACACTGTACAATGTTTTTTAATAATACTCCAGCGACATGTTGATGCAGAAAATAATGTATAAACACGTCGAACTATACCAAAAAATGTAATGGCTATAGTTGAATTGTTGGCAGCATCACACTAAGTTTAAATTATGGGCAGCGCAAGGAGTAAAAAATGCTCGTGGATTTATATTTAAGATTTGGGTTTGAACTCCTTGATATCTTCCTGTAATATTCGATCCGTTATCGTAGGCCTGACCTCGACAATTTTCAATGTTTATTTTATATAGTTTAAGTTGTTTCATTAGAACGTCCGATAAATTTAAACCAGTTGTAGAATCGACAGTTATAAAATCTAAGGAATATTCCTGTATAGTAGGTGTACTGTATTCGTTTTCTTCGTCCATATGTACTATTCGCAAAAGAATAGCAAGTTGCTCGCTGTGTTCAATATCTGGAGTGCAATCCATTATAATCGTAAGGTACTTAGCAGATTGTATGTTTCTTATTATTTTTTGCTTGATTTCATTGGCCATCATATTAATAATTTCGTCTTGTATTCTATGACCTTGATAATGGACATGTGTTTCTTTATTTTGAATTCTGTAAACGTGTACCATTATTACTGGATCGAATTTCGCCAGCATTTCTATTAAACCAAGAAATTTCCCATTACTTTTAGTATAAAGTACATCTGATGAACCTCGAAATGCATCATTATGAGCAGCTAAATAATGAATGACTGATAAAATTCTGTTCAGTACATTTGTCCAATGAATTTTCTCCTTCTCAATAATAGATAAATGTTGTTGATTAATAAATTTTTCTTTCAAAATTCTTTTTTTAAATTCTGTCCAGGCTTCAATAGATTTAAAATGCTGAACAGAACGCTCATGAGTTATAAGTTTCTCAGGCAAGTGTTTCCAGTCGTTTGTTCCGATAGTACTTAGATGGTTGAGGTGGGGGTTTTCAGAAGAGAAAAGCTTACAACTATAACAAAACACGCAGTTTTTCGTAATCGAATAAACAAACTCTATCAGTTTTTTCACCATTTATTAAATTTCTTGTATACAAGTTTTTGGTAAATTTTCGTTTAGAGCTATCATTTTGAAGAGTCTTTGGAAATTCATAATCCACTAAGCGTATTGGTCCAAACTTAATTATATCATATCTTATTTGACTGTCTAAATGGCTAGGCCAGTTCCAGGGTCACCCCATATATGTGATTGATTTTTTAAGCAAATAATCTTTACCAATAACATTTTTTCCTATACACTTATTGTTACTTTCTAAAATTTAGTTTTCAGTTGAATTTTCATCAATATTGAAAATATTTGGAGTGTTTTCTAAATATAAAGAACTTGATTGTTTTGGATTTTCATTAAGGGGATTCGATACCGATCGTTTTTAAGGAGCTGAGTATAGGCGATTTTAAGGCATTTTCCATAGTGCGTGCGTGCGTGGCGTGTATTTGTGTTAGTAGTAAACGATCATTAGTGTTAGTGCCCCCGCCCGCCCACATGACTACTACAGCCCGCCATTACACAATGATATTTCTTATCTTCGATTATGACGGCGTCCCGTAATTACACTATCTGTATAAAAATAATATAATAAATATACATAGTACATCAATTTATTTATTATTAAAACTAGATAGTATATCATTCGCTGCCTGACGTAATTTTACATTTTCATTTTTTACCCAACAAACATTGATCGCAGGCATTTTTATAATTAAATATAAAGAAAATAAAGTTAAAATAAGTATATAACTATTGTAACTTGTAATGTATTAATAATACAATAATAACAAGCGTTTATTTCAAATAATTAAGTAGTTTTTATGATTATTTTATACGCTTTTTAGACTTAATTTTTTTCGTTTAATTTTTATGTAATTACCTATTACCTACCTGTATACTACCTAAATTGTATTTGTTTGATAGCCAAAAAAATACTCATCACTGCAAAATCTTTTATATTTTACTCAATTTATTGTACGTATTATACATTATTATAATAGGTATCTAATTATAATATTATAAGCCTGTTCTAAGTGGAAGTCCTCGGTCAAGTCGCGAATCAATTATTTCCGGAAGTAAACATTCCATGTATTGCCACGAATTCATGTTCTTTCTGATATGTTTTATTAGACATACAAGGCATATCTAAAATGGCTGAAAATTGATCCAATTGGGAATGCCCTTGCCCTGTATTTAACATGGCAGTGACAGCAGCAGCATTTACCGTTAATTTGTCATTTAAAATTGGAGGTTCAGAATAAATAAATTCTTTTTTACGACACATAGAACAATTAAAATGAAATTCAGAAAAAAATCCTTTACGAATTTCATGAGAAAAAATTAAATTTTTAAATGAACAATCAAATGGTGTATGACAAACTGATGAAATTGATTTAAAAATATAACTAATGTCAACTATTCTTCGGCCATTTAATACATCATGTTCAACTCTAAAAACAATTTTAAATTCAAAATACTTATTTAATAATACAAATACAGGCTATAGTTTTTATATGTATAGGTTTACTAAATAATATTTAGCTGTACAAGACGATGTCAGAGCACTATTTATTTTCTTCTCTGACCCACGCACAACATATCAAATTTTACGTAAACAATAATGATTATAAATTATAATTTAGATATCATAATAACTTCTAAAGTTAGAGTGAAATTACCTCTTAAAGAAATTAACGGTAAGATTATTAGCTAGGGCATAGCATAGCTTTTTATTAAAGTTTGATTTTATAAAATACTCATAACTCGCTTTAAAATTAAAACATAATAAAAAGCCTATGAGATGCCCTAGATAATAATATCTTATATTATTATCTTTAAATTGTATAAAAGGTAATTTCACTCTAATTTTAAAAATGATTATGATTATAATCATTACCTATAATTGTGAACGTAAGCTTTGCTATGTTGCGCATGGGTCAGAGAGAGATAAAAGAAATATTGCGCGTTGCATAATATAATACATAATACATTTCTTACCTTGAGGTCGAATCGTTTTCTGAGATCACGGTACTTAGGCTAAATGTTGGTTCGAATATATTTTTTGAAGTTTCTGGTGATAATGGATAAAAGTCTTGTATCATACTATCATCATCAATCCTTAAATAACCATAAGGGCGTTATTAGGGATCAAAATTACTAATAAAATAAGTTTTAAAAAAAAAAAACTGAAAATAATCTGTTTTTTCTAAACTACACAATATACATATATAATTTAAATTTCAATAATGCTTATAAAAAACCAAAAAAAATGTGTCTATGTTTCTTTGATATATTTTTATTGGTAATAATATAATTTCTTACCTTGAAGTTGAACCGTTTTCTGAGACTACGGTACTTACGTTGAATATTGGTTCGAATATACTTGTGGAAGTTTCTGGTGATAATGGATAAAAGTATTGTACCATACTATGATCATTAACCCTTAAATAATCATAATGGTGTTATTAATAAAATAAGTCTTAAAAAAAAAAACTGAAAAAATCTGTTTTTTCTAAACTATACAAAGTACAATACAATATAATAATAATAAAAAATTTAAAAATATACAAACATAATGTAAAATATCCTATACTGACATATCAGAATCATTTTTCGTATACAATGATATTATATTGTTGAATTCAAATTTAATACTATCCATGACCCACTTGTAACCTATTGTACAGCAGAGTGACATCCACTTATCCACTCTTTTTGTAATTCATATGTATTATTCTATAGTAGAAACTCATCGGCCATCGCTGTATGTTATTATTAAATTTAAATATACACATTTGAGTAATAAAAAAAATCGGGGATGTCTTTCTGCTGTATAGTAGGTGTTGAGTGGACCTCGATCATAGGGAACTATAACCAGTATTAGCAATATCTATTGGAGACCAACGTACATTTGTGCATTATTCGTTTCTGTTATAATAGTATCATCGATAGTATTAGGATGGTACTCCGATGTCGACAGATTATTTATTTCTTCCTATATTATAATCATACGTACAAGATTAAAATCACATGCACAATGCACATACTAAAATTGTATTCCTATATATAAGATGTAAATTATTTTGACTTACCGTGTCACTGTCAGTTTTAAGACTTTTTCGCCATTTTTTTAGTTTATCGACATTTCCCTTGTGTTTTTTGGATAAATATTTTCTTCGTCGTTTTTTAATTTGTAAAACGTTTTCCATTATAAGAAGAATAACGTAAAACGTTTATGAATTATAATTTATTATAATTTAGAAGCCAAAATAGTAGGCAACTGGCAATAATTACCGTAGCATATATTATACGTAGCCGCTAATAAATAATATGTGCAGTGCGCAGGAAATACTCCGGTAATATCGATTGCATAATATGTGTTATTTATAAATTTTAATTTATAAGTTTATGGATATTTTCATTTTTATCGCAGGCGTGACGTCATCGCGCTGGAACTATTATTATATTTGGTTTACTCGTGCGACGTACAGTTTCATGGAAACGGGACACTTTCGCACGCGCAGTCAC
This sequence comes from Metopolophium dirhodum, assembly GCF_019925205.1. Classification (NCBI taxonomy): domain Eukaryota; kingdom Metazoa; phylum Arthropoda; class Insecta; order Hemiptera; family Aphididae; genus Metopolophium; species Metopolophium dirhodum. Next base: position 148,136,578 of record NC_083560.1, read on the forward strand.
ATGTCAAATACGCAGCGTCGCGCGCTTGACGAACAATATATACTATTTTTTTTTGTCTAAAAGTATCTATCTTTTGCCAATTTTACAGATTTTTCTAGTGGTCGGAAACAAATTCTGAAAACATATTTGAATTTGTCATGAAGTTTACTTGAAAACGACTTTCTTACATTTTTAAAATAATTTTTTTAGCTCAATATTACTATTATTTAAAAATTCTTAAAATTCAAAATTTTAGATTAAAATTTGATAGGTTTAAGCGATCAATTTCAAAAATGCTGAAAAGTCGTTTTAAAGTAAACTTCATGACGAATTCAAATATGTTTTCAGAATTTGTTTCCGATCACTAGAAAAATCTGTACAGTAAAAAATCTGTATAGGTATATTTTGGTAAAAATCACGGTCGGGTGGAATCCCCTTAATTTCGATATCTTCATTTAATATAATAGTTGGAGTATTATCTAAATATGATGAACTGGATTATTTTGGCCATTTTGGGTTTTCAGTGATTTCAATGTTATTATTCAATATAATATTTGGAGTATTATCTAAATATGAAGAACTGGATTGTTTTTGGTTTTCAGTGATTTCAATATCTTCATTTAATATAATACTTGGAGTGCTATCTAAATTTGATGAACTTAATTGTTTTGGGTTTTCAGTAATTTCAATGTCATCGTTTAACATAATATTTGGAGTATTATCTAAATATGAAGAACTGGATTGTTTTGGGTTTTCAGTGGTTTCAATATCTTCATTTTTAGATATGGTTAAAAATTTGTTCATGGTACCCCTATGTTTCTGCATAATTTAACTCCTCAACCTTCCGTTTTTTTTCTCGTTTTACGTTTCCTGACTCGTATTTTCTGAACTTATCACGTTCTCGACTAGTCATGGTTAGTAAGCCTATCAATTATAATCGTATGAATTAATTATTATCTATATTAAGAGGATGCCAGCGCACTGTTTGTTTTCTCTCTCTGTCCTACGCGGCCACGCGCAATATAGACAAAATGCATTTACGCAGTATCGTTTTTTTTTATGCTTTTGAGTCATCTTAGAGCAAAATATTAAATAACCTAGCACTAAAATTATAGAGAATAATATTTTTGAGAGCATGATAAATAGATTTATTTAAATATTGTTTCAAAACAATTTTTAACATTTTTTTTTATTTTATAAGTCGAATACAAAGTTATGTAATAATAAAATATAAATCTAAATGTCAAACCCTCAAAAATATTATCCTCTATAATTGTTATTACAAGTAATTTTACTCTAAGATTAATAAAAAATTATACAAATAATGTTAGGTGAAAGTGGTTTATCTATGTTGTGCGTGTGTCTGAAAGTGAAACAAATATTGCGTTGACATTATCTTAAGTTAAATGTTCAATAATTATTTAATTAAATGTAATTGAATAATTAATAACGAATACGATTAGTAAAAGTAGTATAATATTATAATCCGAATGGCAGCGACGCGAGACGCGAGTATGAGTACTTCCTAACGGTGCGTAATGCATATTATCATCCTGAGACGGTAATCAACAATACTACTAAGATACTACTTCTATAATACGTTTACACATTATTACTTATTCTATATACCTATGTTCTACTATTTTCCAACTGTATATTTTGAACAATAACCATGTCCATAACAATGTTCAATCAGAAAATAATAATAATTGTTTATAATTGTTTATAATTTAGTTTAAGTTTAGTACCTATGTAAAACAAGCCAATGATCCCGTCATCGAGGCTTTCTTCTTTAATAAAAAAAAAAAATAATAATAATAATTGTTGTCTTTAATATATTATAATATAGATTATATACGGCTATATTATAAATAATTCAATATTATCGCCGAACGGATGTGGAGGTAGCTAAATAAAATTACAATTAATACAGCCGCGGTGCAATAGTACATTCTACATTTCTACGTATGCGATTTGATCAGAATTTTAGATAGAATAAAATCAATTTATTAAACAAAGGTTGACTAAAAACACTTAAAAATCGAATACTTAACAATGATCTATTATTAAAAATGTTATTCATACCTTTATATAAAATATAACAATCGTAAAAATCAGCTTCCTTTCCTTCGTGTTCGTCCTTTGACGTATGAACTCTGAATACAATTTAAAAGTGAAATTATCAATATCACCCACACCGGGTCGTATTGTCTTCAAATTATATGTACAACAAATAAAAATAAAACGAAATAATCCACTGATTGATTAAGTGTGTATAATTTCGGGTGTCAGCGCTCTGATGCGATAAGACACTTTTAGTATCGATCGTCGAATAGCTGGTATTAATAGAACTATTATTAATACCATAAGTCCATAACGCTATTTATAAATATTATTATTATGCAATATGCATTTGTACAAAATTAAATAAATACTATTTCTCTCCAAAACATATTATAACTTAAACTCTAAGAATTATTATTTTTCAACATAACTGTTGAATATTAGCTACCATCTATTTTTCATGACGTAAGCGCGGGGCCCAGGACAAATGTCCCAGTTGACCTACCCTAGGGCCGGCCCTGGTGCTAGGCCGTCATCTGACCATAAGTCATCGAGATTGAGATGGTTGCTGCGTATTACTCCAGCTAAATATAAAAGTCCGAATAGTGCATTTATTTCAATGTTTGATGTTTCACGTAAGTTACTTTGATTACTATAATTTTGACGAAGTTTATCTAGATAAATATTAGTGCACTTCACTATATTATCAATATCTGAATTTGGAAAATATATTTTCCAACCATCTAAAATTGATACAGCATCGCGAGCAACTCTTTTTACACCTGGTAAATGTAAAACTATATTACGTCGCCGAGTGCGTATTTTATTAGACGATGGGTCAAAAAACCATTTAGTTATATTATCTTTCCCTAAGTAATACGACGGTTCTGGTAAAGGACTTCGACTTCTAGAACGTGATCGCGGAATAATTATTGATCTATTACTATTACTTACATTCGACTCAGAAAAATCATCGTCAGAGTTATCGTATTCATTTTCAATATGTTCATTAGCACAGTCAACATAATCGGGATCAGCAACATAAAATTTCGGAGAGGGCTTTATCAATAGGTTTAAATACGGCACGTATGGCAGAAGGGGAAAGCGTAGCGAAATTCGCGAATAGAATCGAAGAATTATATTACAAATTATGTGCAGCCAGTACCATAGGGTTGAACAAAGCTGAGGAAACTGTAGTGAAAAACCAAACGAAAAAACAGGCTATGATTATATTTATGACGAGGTTACCAAATCACTTATATATATAGTACTGAAAGCAAGAAGTCCTTAGTCTTTGGAGGAGTGTATACAAATGGCTCTAGACGAAGAAATCGAATATAATTCTAGGATGAATATCGAAAATTTGCAGAATAATGCGGGAAGTCAAAATTTTGGTAAAAACGAGAATCAGGGTGTAAATGGGGATAATACAAAACAACAGAATAATAATGGTAAAAATAATACATTTTACCGCAGTAATAACGGGCATATGAATCAAAACGGTAGGAATAATAATTTTAATAATCGAAATGGTTATAGTGACGGATACAATAAATTCAATAAAAATGTTAATCGTGGAGGATACAGTAATTTTAATAATAATAATCGTAACGGATACAGTAATTCTAATAATCGCGGCGGATATAGTAACAATTATAGACAAAATTATAACGATAATAATAATCAGCGAAATAATTATGGTAATAACATAGGCGGAGATTTGATCAAATTTGAGGCGGGCTTAAATGTTGCTTTGCAAAGTATGCCGTGGGCGCTTCGCCCCCACACCACCTCTCTAATATCTATCATACCTTCACTCTTCAGTAAGCATCAACTATTAAATTACTAAATAACAAAACTACTAAATATGAATTACTAACTATATAATATGCACTTCAAAAATTATTAATTTATAATAAAATAAATATTTTATTATTTTAATACAATAAATCTATTTTTATCGGCAAACTTTCTCAATACTGATATTGATATCTCTTTCAATGTACAATATTGAAGAGTTATTAAATTTTTCTTGCAGCATACTCGTGCGCAGCCATGTCTTGACTTTGCGCATTGCAGAAAAGCTTCGCTCACATGTAGCCGAGCTGATTGGTATAGTTATGGCTACCTGTAGTAGCTTGTATAAGTTGGGAAACACACTTTTAGAAATATTTTGTTTTATTGTATTATAATTTATTTAATTTCCTGATTGCAAGATGCTGTTTTTTGCTACGGTCATCTCTGACTGAATATTGAATTTCGATAAATCCAATAATCCCTGAAAACAGTTAAAATGTTTAATGTACTAATGACTTTTATCATAAAACTAAAAACTGAAGATTTACTTGATAATGATGAATAAAAAATTGACTTTCTTCAAATTTTAGTTGAAAAAAATTATCAACAGATATGCCCATTTGTAAACATTCGAAAATCTTTCTTTTAACTTTGTAACTGGTGTGTTAAGAATCACATAGTACGCATTTATTCTGTAGAAATCTTCACTTGTCTGTACGTTACTTTGTGTAGGTTCTGTGTAATGTGCACTAGTGCTAGCATAGACAATGAAATTTTTAAGATCATTTGGTTCTTTCCTTTTTCTTTTATTTCCTACATTTTAAATTAAAATATAATCAATACAATAATCATTTTTATTAATAACATAGTTAAGTAATCAATTAATTAAGGTATACCTTGGAATGGATTTGCAATAGATATATTATTAACTGTTGCAAATTTATTTATATCCAACCAAATTTCAGCAAAACATTCAACGGTTTTATAATCCTCTAAGGACTTGATTGTAGATTTAATAATAATTGCTGAATTTCCAAGAGTTGAAGATTTTTCTTGCAATTTGCATGTTAAAATATTAATTATTGTTAAAAATGTATGTAAAAGAAACAAATATACAACAAATTGTCCTTTCCTCATATTGGTTAAAATTCCTGAAAAATAATAATGAAGAGGTACACATTAACTTCAAATTAACAAAAAGTATCTATAATCTATACATTAAAACATTAAAATATGTGAGGGATGCATTTTCAATTTCAGATTCATTGTTCCAAAAAAATTTTCGTTTGACAAAAAATGCAACTCGTGCTTTATTTGAGATATTAGCACCTCATATAGAAGTCCAACAACGTTCATCATCAATAAGTGTAGAAATAAAGGTAATTAGGTAATTGGGAGTAGGTTATTTGCACCAAAAATGAAATACATACCTAATGTAAATTACATCATGGCGGGATGGCAGGTATTCGAATGATTAATATGCACCAAAATAAATAGGTAGACGAAAGCAAACTCCAAATTGTAAAATATAAAGTTAGCTATAATATAAGCCTATATAAGTCTATAGATAGAGATAAATTCGATGTTATGCCTAATCGGTATATTGATTTGAATCTGGAAAAAACAATGTCATGTTCAGCACTGAAAACTATTTTCTTAAAACATTTATCTGTATCAATAATAATTAAAGAGTTAGTTAGAATGATTCATAAGATAAGGATTCTTCTACATTTGTCTTACCTATAGGTCTTAATAGAATTACATTTTTTTGCGACGGGCTCATACCAATCACCAGTGGGCAATAGTCGGTTTACCGAAGTATCACAGTCCACTACATCTCGTTGTTTAAATGAGGTTGTATCTGCACTCAACCATTCTGAAATCTTTGGTGTTTGGGTTAATTTTCCTTCAAATATGCCAGAGTTAATTGAGAGCCGCAATAAGTAATACAAGTATTAATAATAAACTGTTATTTCTTAGTTTAATACATAAGTCTTTTTAGATTTTACAGGAAATCCGGATTTCCTGGTGTTATTGGCTGCTTGGATTGCACACATGTAGCCACATGTCCCTCCTTCTAAAAACTTAAATTTAGATGAAAATCAATACCCAGAACACATTTATATAAACCGTAAAGGTTACCACTCGATAAATGTTCAACTAGTAATAAATTCATCTCTGTTTTTCATCATTGTTCTATATAGGTAATATTATAATATTACAATATTTGCCAAATTTAGGTTTGTGATGCGAACTTGAAAATTCTTAATGTAAATGCATTATTTCCCGGAAGCACGCACGATTTGCATATATGGAATAATAGTGAAGTACTACCATTCATGCAAGAATTACATGCTCGCCAATTTACAGATTTTTATTTATTAGGTGAGGCATATTTTAGATACCAACCAATTACATTTTAAGTAATTATAATTTTAGGAGATTCTGAGTATACTTTACGACAATGGTTACTGATTCCAATAAATAATCCTTCTACAGAAGCTAAGGAGTACTTTAATGCTAAGCAAATGTCAACGAGAAGTATCATTGAACGTTGCAATGGGGTTTTAAAATCACGGTTTAGGTTTGTTAATTTAATCATTAAATATTTAGTGAATAATTATTTATTTACAAATTATCAATAGATGCTTATTAAAAGACAGAACGTTGCACTGCAAGCCAGAGAAAGTTACAGCAATAATTAATGCATGTGTTGTTCTTCACAATATTTGCATATCGTACAATGTACCAGAGTACACAGATGACATAGAACATTATGATATGGGAATTTACAATGTGACAGCAGAAGAAAATAATAACAACCAGAATAGAGACCTAATATTAGGAAGACACCAAAGGGAAAAAATGTTAGGTTTTTACATAATCGGAGAGTTATGTAATAATATAATATACAGTTATAAAATTTGTTTTATTTAAATTGTGTAGTATAACTATATGAAAAACTTTGTATTTTATAAAATAAAAATATGATATAATATAATGATAATATGCAGTTACAAGTAGCTAACAAAAAAAGAAAAAAAAAGATAAATTACACTGTTTAAATATGTATAACAACTGTTAATAATAGTATTTAACATCATAATACTAAGTATTAAGTAATAAAAAAATTAAAAACAACTAACAATAGGTAGGTGCTTATCACATTCATGTCAATCATAGAATTGTTTCTTTTTTTTTATTAATAGGTTTATAGGTATAGTAAAAAACGAAGTAATAATATTACTATATTATATAAGTATATAAATGTAACACACACAGCCAACAGCAAGTGATTTAGGGACATTTATGCCAGTCAAAAAATTACGTGATGTAATACTTTTAACTACTTATACTAAAACAAAATAATGACTTGTTATTAAAAGATTTTAATGACATATTTATGTCATCTAATATGTCATTTGTTCTTTCCATTACACTTATTTTTTTCTTATAATATTCAGTCTTAAGTTTCATTTTTTCTATGGCTACATCTACTAGATGAGCTGTTGTATTATCCATTTTTTCATTTTTTGAAGTTGAAGGCATTTTATGTACTATGAAGCTTTTATCGACTTCTTCAACATGTTGCTGTTTATCTATTTCACAGTCGTAAGCTAGAGGTTCAAAAATATTATCATCTGCGACAGAAAATATATCAAAGTCAATTTAGATTCGGAATATAGAGTATGTTTAATTTTAACTCAATTTAATTACGTACCATCTACATTGTTCACTATGAAAACTTCTATATTTTCAGCACTTGATGAACATTCCATTCCAAAAAATATTTTGTACATTTAATTTATTTTTAAAGTCATTTATTTATTCTCTGTTGTATTTTCTTGAAAAAAAAAATGATCCCAGAAAATTAAACCAATGAAAAAAAATGTCAAAGCTATTTAAACTACTTTATAAAATTATTTACATCTATACATGTGGTACTTATGGGTTACCGTAGAAGATAATACTGGTTATTGACACTTTATCTCGGGTATTACAATTTTAAGTATTGTATTCTACATTATACTAAACAAATAATATACTATAGATATACAAGCTTCATATTATGGTAAGTTTTCTACCAAGATCATTAAAAACTTTTGGGAGTAATAATTTACCTGTATGGTTGAAAACCATTTCTCTGGTTAATGATTGGCCAGTTTTCTTTGTACCGACGTCATCGAATGTAAACTTTACTACTGATTCGGTACTATTTGAATGTCCACCCACAGCAACTTGGCTCAGTAATGGTAACACATCATTTTGAACATCCGACATTATAACATCACAAGGAGGCCCACCGCCAGTACCTTTTTGATGCCTTTTTATAGCAGCTGCTTTGGTTTTAGGTGTAGCTTTTGTATCTTGCCACGCCTGGAATATATCCTTGGCACATAATCGTTTTTTTACAATATTTTTTTTGTTCAATATGACGCGGCTACGACGGTGGTGGTGGATGGTCCGCGGAGAGCCGGTTGTTGGTGCGGTAGGTCGGGTGACACACTCGAGCGTTAAATTAACAACACAAATTTCGGTTGAAGTCTGAAGAGGATTAATGTTTATTTCCCCGTAACAGGTACACGTATAGAGGTATAAATATATATGTATTGTGACTGCTCGATCATGTTTGTCATGTTCTCGAGAGTCATGTGGCCGCCTCGAACATTTCACGGTCGCCAACCACGGACCGAGACCCGAAAGCCGGAGTGCCGTGGATTTTTTTTTATTATTTAAGAACGTGAATACATTTGACCCAGTAATAGGACAGGTGACCGACGGTGAAATAATAACACCTCAATTTGGGGAAAAATATATATATATATATAAGTTTATTTGAATAAATTTTGGATTGAAGTTGGTGCCGAGAAAGCCGAAGGCATAAAACTCGGTCAAAGTAAAGTTATAAAGATAATAATAATAAGTATAATAATAATAATATAATAATAATAATCTCATAATAATACCCTAAATAAGTATAATAATAATAATATAAAATATAAACATTACTCACCACACGGCTCCGACGGAGCGGTTTACCGGCGAGAGGACAACAATAATGTACCATAATAATAATAAGTATAATAATAATAATATAATAATAATAATCTCATAATAATACCCTAAATAAGTACCGGCCACGGTGAGAATAGTAATAAAGATGTACCAAAACGTTACCAGTAAATTAGTGTGGGTCTTGTGCCGCCCTTCGGCGCATCAGCGAAACGCGTGCTACTCGCTCATGGTACCGGGAGCTCAGACGGGAAAAAAGGTAGTGGTGGCTTTTGCTGGTGTCGGTCAGTACTTTGCGAGCTTTGGTGGCACGGAACACGACAGGTGAGGGAGGGGGTCACATACGTACAGATAACGTGAGTGGCCGGTACTCTGGGCCGTGGGTACTAGGAGGGGAGCGTGTGTGCGACTGCCGGAACGGTGGTGCAGTATTGGATCGGCGGAGACTGGGGCGCGCGGGATAGTATTTCTTATCTATCTCGTCGCATTTCGCGCTCCTACGGTACCTGCTAGTACAATTATAAATTATGGTAATATTGTTTGCGTTGGACGTCACAGTATACAACAAAAAAAAGAATATCAAAAAGAAAAGAAACGAACAACTGACGGCGGCTATATGAGACTATATATGTGTCGTTTAGGTCGTGGTGCGTGTATAGTTGTCGAACGGGTGTCTTTTTACTAGTGACTAGTCTACGACGGCCGGTACTCGTTCTACGCGACTCGCCTTCCCGTCCCACCTTGTGCCTTTGTGGCGTGGTGGGGGAGATGGCGTTGTCGCGCTGTAGCCCGTAGTGGCGGTTGACGAAAAATGTAGACTGGTCGCTGCGGTACCTGTACTTTGTACTGGTGGCCGCTGCGTACCGTGTCATACTCCCCCGCAAAACCGTCACACGGGGTACACTTGTACCGGTTTCTGTGTGCCATTATGGGACGGGGTGGCTTGTACTACCTCTGGCTTTCACTTGAGGTAGACTTGCCCGCGCCCGTGTGTGTTACTGGGGGTGTTTTGGGGACCCTACCGGAGTGTAGAACGAGTGATTGTCGTCCAACTCCGGCATCCCCTCGAACGCCACCAGCCAATCTGCCTCGGTTATGTCTACCGTGGCCTCTGATTGGTCTGGCGACTCCTGGCTGGTGGGCTGTCCCGGCTCCTCGGACTTGCCGTCCTTGGATGCCGGTTTGTCCACCTCCATCGGTGTTGGGTTGGCCGGAGGCGTGCCGGCTGCTTCCGGGTCTGAGGTTGGCGCGAATTGCTTGGCAAGCCGACGTTGTTGGCTTGCCTCGCTTTCCCTGGCCTTCCTCTTTTCCTTCAGCTGCTGGAATTTACGGCGATTCCGTGCCTGCTGCGCCTCCATCCTCACCCTTCCCGTTGGGCTGGGGAGTACCCCGTTTGCCTGGGTACCGGTGCCGGCTCCGCAGGTGTTACGGGGGCAGGTGTCGTTGCTGGGGGTGGTGGCCTTGTCAGGGACGGTGTGCGGCTGCCGGGTGTTGATGTTAATGGTGGTCGGTGTGGCCGCAACCTCCGCTGGATGTCCGTCGTACGGTCCGCCCAGCCCCGGTTGTAGATGGCCGCCCGCACTGGGTCCTGCAGGAGTTGGCGGGTAGTCATCCTCGCGACCTGGGCGGCTGTTCGCGGCTCATCCTGGCCACCGGATACCAGCCCCAGCCGTTGTATGAGCTCGGCAACCTGCTGCCACTTCTCCTGCTGTTGGCCGGTCATGTTGTCTGTAAATGATTGTTATTACAGACAATTGTTTATTTAATGTTGGCCTATCGGTGCCCGTTTTAGGCATGACACATGTATTTTCCGCGGCGGTTGTTGGTCGGTTTGGAAGACTCCTTTCCCGACCTGTTTTGCCAGTCTTACCGGTCCCCACCACTTTGGTGCGAAACCGGCGTGAAAATCTTTGTGTGCCTTAGATAAGTGGTGTGCTTTGTAGTAGACTACGTCGCCCTTGCCGAACTTCACCGGTGTGCCGGTGTTCGTGCTTGGTTTTACCACTACCTTTTTGCCTAAAATACGTTTCTCCCGCTCTACCCTCTCTTCCTGTGTTTTTTTCGATGTGTACCGGCGCCGCTTTAGACAGCGCCCAATCTCCGGGTCTCTTGCACGGATTGTGGCGTCTTCGGACTGCCACTTTTCGAGAGTCGTCGCGGTGAGTGGTGTGTCGTCACTAACGTGGTTATTGAACATGGAAAATATTCGGTCAGATTCGAGGTCAACACTGGTTGTCGGCGCTGTGGGCGCCCCTACCAATTTTTCCTCAAGTCGATCTTCGTCTATGGGTGTGCCCGGTGCCGGGTCACGAGATAACAAATCTGGTGCTTCGTTTTGTGTTCCCGGGACGTGTACCGTACTAAAATCTAAATTAGCTAGTTGTAGTGACCAACGTGTTAATTTTGAATTTTTGTCTTTAGCCCTGTGTAACCATGTTAGTGCCGAGTTGTCGGTTAGGAGTTCGAAACGTCGGGTTTCTAGGTATGGACGGAATTTGTCTGTCGCCCAGATTATCGCTAAGCACTCGCGTTCGACCGCGGCGTACCTTGTTTGCGTTTCGCTAAACTTTTTGCTTGCGTAGGACACTATGCGTCTTTCCTCCGGTCTGTCATCCCGTTGGAAAAGTACCGCACCGGCTCCTATTTCGCTTGCATCTGTTTGCAGACAAAACGGTTTGCTATAATCGGGTGGCGACAATTTTGGTGATGTGACTTGCGCGTTTTTTATTGTTTCGAACGCTCTACCTCTGTCTATTTCCACCGTACTCCCTGTTTTAATAAATTAGTGAGAGGTGCTATGGTATCCGCGTAATTATCTACGAACTGGTTGTACCAGTTGCACACGCCCAAAAATGTACGTACGTCCCTAACCTTTTTGGGAACCGGAAAATTGTCAATGCATACCAATTTTTCCGGTTGTTTTTGTATGCCCTCCGAGTCTACGATGTGCCCTAAAAATGAAATTTCGCGTAGGCCGATTTTACATTTTTTTGTGTTGCACGTTAGTCCAAACCTCTTGAGCCGCTCGAGAACTTTGTCTAAGTGGGCCTGGTGTTCGTACTCGTCCCTTGAAAATACTACAATATCATCCAGGTAAACATGTATGAAATCATCCTGGTACCCCTCATGAGTCTCACGAAAGTCATTGGACTATTCTTTAGACCGAAAGGGAGGACTCTGAACTGAAATAGACCTCTACGTGTTCGGAATGCCTTATATTTTCGTGCATTTTCGTGTAGCGGCACTTGCCAGTACCCCGACTTAAGGTCAAAAATGCTGAATATTTTCGCGCCCCGCATTTGCCTAATCATTTTGTTGAGATCTGGCATAGGGTACGCGTCGGATTCCGTAACGTCGTTAAGCCTCCTGCAGTCGACACAGAAACGAAAAGTTCCGTCTTTTTTCTTTGCCATTACTACTGGTGCGGTCCATGGTGAGGTGCTTGGTTCTACGAGCCCCTGGAGTTCCATATCGCGTACCATATCGTCGATAGCAGTTTGCTTCTGCTGCGGATATGGTTTGAGCGCGATTGGGGACGGGTCTTTTAGCAGAATTTCGTGTTCAATTAATTTGGTACGTCCTACTTTTTTCGCTGAATACTACCGCGTATTTATTTAAAATCTTGGTTAGTTTCGCGCGTGTTTCGGGGTCGTTTCCGAATTCTAATTGTGACAGGTCGGGACGAGTGGCGGGTGGCTGAGATTTCCCTTTCCAACATGTCGACGTACGAATTTGCTTATTACGCGGCGTAATCCCAAGAGACTTCATTGTTAACAAGAAAGTCGTGTCCTAGTAACGCGTCGCAATACAAATTGTCTAGGATGGTCGCTTCGAATTTTATATCGAGTGCACCTATCCTAGCTTCGAATGTGGAGGTGCCACTGGTTGTTGCAGTGCGACCGTCCGCCATCCGGACTGTGTTTGTTGGTCCGTGGGTGGGTGTTTTGCCGTATTTACGGGCTACTGTCGGGTTTACGTACGATTTTTGTGCCTGCGAATCTAATAGGGCTGTTAATACCTACCAACTCCGATTCGGATAGGCCGGTATTTACGCGGCGCGCCAGCTGGTTTTTAATCAGCACAAATTCCGTTAACGACTGTCTGGGCGTTTGACGTGTTGACACGATGTCGGCGCGCAATCGAGACTGAATTTCGGCGTTATTGAAATTTTCATAAAATTCTTCCCTAAATTCTGTCCAGAATAGGTCGAGTGCCCTAATAGAATTGTACCATGTACTCGCCGTTACTTTTAATTGCGGCTCGACCGCCCTGCATCAACCCGATGGGTGTATACGAGCTTGCGTCAAAATCGACTCGGTATTGTCTATAAACCGTACGGGGTCCTCGGCCCTAGTTCCTGTGAACTCGGGTAACGAGGCTCTTGCTGTACGCAAGTCCTCGTACGGTATTAGTACCGAACGTTCATGTACGCGTGCTTCGTATGACGCGTGTTGTGACGCGCGTGTGGTGTGACCCGTATAGTCGTGTTGACTGTCGCGCGTGAAGAACGGTCGGTTGTTCGTGGCGGCAGTGTGGCTGGCGCTCGGCTGAGCGCCGCCTTCGTTGCGCTCATACGACCTACCCGACTGGTAACTATCGTGTGTACGAGTTGTTATGTGTACGGGTGACGGGTGGTTGGTGTACCGCGGGACTGCAAAGTCGTGTGACTGCTGCGTGGCGGTCGTACGCGATTCCGTAAAGAACCGCGTCATGCTTGTCTCAAGCGCCATTAGGCGTGCCTCGAACGACGTTGTGTCGTTCGTTTGTGGCAACGTCAGTTTTAACTTTTGTAGTTGTTCCGCTGCGGTTTTAAAAATGTCGGTATTTGATGGGTGTGCGGACTGGTCCTGTTGCATGGTCAGCTGGTTGTCGTAGTCCTCTGGCCGATCGTCCGTTGGTCCTTGACTTGCCGTATGGCTTGTCGAGATACCCCTAGTCGATGGTTCGAAGAGATCAGATGACTGACGTCCGTGCTTAACAGCGTTGATCGAGCGTGTGGTTGCTGTCCAGTACCGTCCCCTAATCCTGTGATTGGGGGCTGCACTGGTTCGAACCTCACGTTCTCGGGAACTAGTCCGCTAGAGGTAGCTTGTGCTTGGTGTGTGTACGTGGGTTAGAGATTTTTTTTTTTTGTTTTGACGTAAATTCGTGCGCTGCCTACGGATGTTTACGTGTTCTATTTGGCGATTTCGGTAATAGGTCAGCTGTTGACGGTACCGCCGTTGCGTTCCCAGAATAGCCGAACTTTTTTTATTTTTTTTTCTGTTTGAATCGAGAACCGGAGGAGGAACCGCGTTAGCATTACTTCTCCTCCGGCCACCATCGTTTATTGCACATAAAATAGGTTAATTAAATTTACAATAACTTCGTCCTTAGGCGCTCCCACACCACCACCTAGCCGCCCTTCCTCAGCGAGTGCTGGTATAATATGCGACTGCCAGGAGGTGATGTTTATAAGCTTACAGTCAAATATCAAAAATACAAAATGCTTAGGGCGTTGTTTTGAGACGGTGGACACTGCGCTCCCATCATTCTTCACGACCCGGCCGGAGCCAGCCGGTCTCGAGTCCCGTACCTGTCGACGCCTGGCGTGGTTTTGAGACGGTGGGCACCTACTCTCCCATCGGTCTTCTCGACCCGGCCGGAGCCAGCCGGTCTCGAGTCACGTACCTGAAGACGCCACTGTCACGCACGGTCGAACGCCTGCCTAGCGCGCTCCTCCTCCTCCTTGAGGCTCATGATGGCCTCTACCATCCTGTAGAAGAGGCGGAGCCTCTCTTCGGCCTCAGCTAGCAGGGCCCCTCTCTCCTCGGGGTCTGTGGGGAGGGTGTCGAATTCCGGCCCACACAGAATGGTCAGCGGTTGTCAACTGATGGCCGAGCCGAGATCCCAGCTCGGCGCGGTGCCCGGTCCAGTAATCACATGACAGTAACGTGTGTTCCGCCGTGTCAGAGTCGGCTGGGCAGTGGTTGCACGCAGCGCTGGGGGCCCTGCCTCTCTTCGCCAGGTACTGCTGGAAGCACCCGTGGTTGGTCAGCGCCTGGGTCATGTGGTAGGTCTTGACTGTTTTGGTGGTCCATCTCGTCGTCCTGATAGGAACCGGAATCTGACATGATTCCGGGCCGTTGCCCCGAAGGGGGGGTGATGCCCCTGTTCGTGGACCCTCCCGAATCACTCAAAATTTGGCAGGCGGGGTGCTGGGGGGGTCCCTGGCGGGTTCCCGAAGTTTCAGCCGAGTCGGGTGACCGGGGCCTGAGATCCCTGCGAGTCCCTTGGTAGGGTCTTCCGACGCGGGCGGCGGAGGGGGACTTGTAGGGGACGTAAATCGAAAATCTTTCGTGAAGGAACTAGGTCCCTAGCACGAAAACTCGCGGAGTTATACTTAACTCAAAAAAAAGAAGCGGGGGGGTAACTTTCAGTATGTATACTCTGTTCAAAATAAGACGATGACCCGGCGGCGACCAGTTTTTGTCGGGCGGCGGTCAGACTCCACCCATGAGCATCGATCACGTGACCGAGGCTCTGGTGGGATGTGCACGCCGCGTGAAGTGGATGTGCGTGCGTGCGTCATGCATACGGCGCTGGCGAATGTGCGTATGTGCGTTGTGCATTATTTGGTGGGTTTTATTGGAATGTGCGTCCCTTAGAGGACAAAAAGAACAACTAAAAGAACACCTGCTTGATATCCCCCTGCAGGATGTGCGTCGGCAGCACTATCTTACATTGTACATTTCACTGATACAACGCATTTGTGCTGTGATCTCTGTTGTAACACCACCGTATTTGCTTATATTTGTCTCTGTGTAATAACTATACCATACTATTTTTTTATTTTTTTTATTACGTTGTTTACAAATTTTACGTAAATCAATTTACAATGAGTGATTGTTTAGATGAGGTTCCTGAAATGGAGAATATGGACGATACTATTTCACCAAAAAGAATAAATGTACCAGGAAAAGTGAGTAGACAATTGAAATTTTCAATTTTTCTAAGTATTTTTTTTTAAATAACGATAAAAATTTTTTGGTTGACTAGAAAATTTTGAAAATTTAATACAAGGTTTCTTATAAGTTGTTCTCATAGTGATAAAAAAAAATCCAAAATCGTTAGTCACAATTTTTTTTTATAAGTGCTTAAAGTTCAAATTTATACGAAGTATGTCAAAATTGCGAAAATTTGCAAGTAATTTTGTGGTTGAAAAATCATAAAATTTTTTTCTTTTAGAACTAAGTTTTTAAAATTTGGTACAAGGTTCTCCATAAGTTTTTCTTTAAATATCTGTAAAAAAAACTCTACCGGACTAAGACAAAAAATTTTTAGGAGTGTTTGAAAGTTAAATTTTTACAAAACCGCGTTAAATAACGGTTTAGCCCCAAACGATTTTTGATATTTGTTATTATTCAAAAAGTATAAGTCGTAGAAACTTGAAAATTTTACCAGTTGTTTAAATTTACATTTTCTTTATACAGTTTTATTTTCAAAATATTTCACTAATTTTTAATCTATTTATAGGCATTTGAAATAATCGATTTTCTTTGATTTTTTTTTTATAAATGTTAATAAAAAAAATTAAGCTGGGACAAAATACTTGAAAATTTAATAGAAGGGTCCACATAAGTTGTTCTAACTCCCATTCATAAATTATAAAAATACATAGGCAACATTTTTTTTATAAGCATTTAAAGATCGAATTTTGACAAAATTTATCAAATTTAAAATTGAATAATTATTTTGTATTTAAAAATTTATAAAATTTTCAACTTTATAGCTAAGGATTGAAAATTTAAAACAAGGTTCCACGTAAATAGGTTATATATAAACTACTTTATTTACAATAATATCATTCAATATACTTGGTAATATCATAGGCTGACTGACCGTTTTCGCTCAGAATCGTTTTTCTTATACAATGATAGTATATTCATTTAATCCATTACAGTGACCCACTTGTAACCTACTGTACAGCAGAGCGACATCCACTTACCGAACTTTTTTTAAAATATTTTTTATTTTAATTTTAGGTGATACTGAGTCGTCAAAAAATGATGATTGTCAATTTATACAAGGACTTAACAATGAAAAACCCAGATATGCAGTACAAGATAATGATGGCTGAAATTTCGAAAACATTGGGCATTGGCTTGAATTCAGTGCGTAAAATCATTTCTGAATATAAGACTACCGGAAGTGTCAAATCTCCTGATAAGAAACGCAGTAAGAAGTGCCTGTTCGAAAAGATTGACGATTTAGATCGAAATGCGTTACGTCAAAAGGTACATAGTTTTTGGTTAAGAAAAGAATTACCTACGATCGACAAAATTTTGGAAGCAGTGAATGACGATCCAGCGCTTCCCAATTACAAACGTACCACGTTGTATACAATTATAAAAAAATTAGACTTCGTCTTCACTAAAAGGAAGAGATGCAGCGTTTTAACAGAGAGGGAAGACTTGCTTGTTTGGCGTCAAAACTACATCTACGACATTCGTAAATACCGAGAAGAAGGTCGCACGGTATACTACCTTGACGAAACCTGGGTAAATGCAGGTGATTGTGTTGAGAAATTATGGGTCGACAAAACCATTCAGTCAAAACATGATGCGTTCAACAGAGGTCTGACAACTGGTGCGAAGAACCCGACAGGTACGGGTAAACGATTGATTGTGTTGCACATTGGGTCGCATAAAGGCTTTTTAGAAGGTGGCCTTTTATGTTTTCTGTCGAAGAAAAATAGTGGCGATTATCATGATGAAATGAATGGTGACCATTTTCATGAATGGTTTCAGTCAATAATTCCTCGTCTCGAACAAAACTCGGTCATTGTGATGGACAACGCCCCATACCATTCAGTAAAGACTGAAAAAATACCGACATCTTCATCAAAAAAGGACGACATTTTATTGTGGTTGAAATCAAAAGGTGTTGTTATTGATAGGCCAATGTTTAAACCACAATTGCTCACAAAGGTCAGAGAAATAAAATCCAAGTATACGTCATATGTTGTCGACAACATGGCAAAAGACGCCGGGCACACAGTATTAAGATTACCACCTTACCACTGTGAGCTAAACCCAATTGAATTAGCATGGGCAATGGTGAAAACCTATGTTAAACAAAATAATACGACATTCAAAATTGATGACGTTAGAGTTCTCTTAAACACTGCAATTGAACGTGTTACCAGTGAAAACTGGCAAAATTTCATTCAACACGTGATAAAGGAGGAGGAGAAAATGACCGAAGTCGACCGAAATATGGACGAAATTATTGACAACTTGGAACCCTGCGTACTCACAATAACAGGCGAGACTTCCGATTCTTCCGATTTTTAATTGTATATAATTTGTAAAAATTGTTTTAATTTATTATGTAATTTATTTTGTATACACATTTGTGATAATTATTTTGACGATCGTTTTAGAGATTTATAATATATATATTAAATACAATTATATTGTGTTTAAAAAATAATATAAACAAAAATAGTTTTAATTTATGAATTACGTATACGTATTTTTTTTTTATATTTATATTACCCTATTGTTAATAAACAAATTAATATTTCAATTATGTTTACTTAATATCATGGTCTAAGTATATGATAAAAAATATACATTAAAATATTATATTACAGTGTTCGTAAACCGCCTGGCGACCGCGGCAGAGACATACAAACAAAACGCATAATGTATTTTAAATTATTTTAACTCATCAACAGTCGATACTAGACTAATTGGTGCTCCCGTCGGCGGAGTCGCGTTTGGTGCTACTATAGAACAAAAGCCACGCCCATGCGCACAACTCGGCCGCCGGGTCATCGTCTTATTTTGAACAGAGTATAGTGTAGGGAGGTCCCCACTACAGTACCGCGTCGTCCGCGCTTCTTTCTGATGAGTCCTCGTGGAGATATGGGCACTCAAGCAAGTGCCCGCACGCGCAGGGGCGCGTCGCAGTCGCGGCCGCTGTTGGCCGGGCGGCGCGTGGTGCGGGAAGCGTTGTCGTGCGGAAAGCACGTGTACGGAGTATAAGGTTAGGTACTCACCACGATCCGGCGGCCAGCAAAACCTAATGGCGAAACTATGCCGAGAGACCCACGGGGGTTATGATTATCAGGCCGACCTAAAAACGACACCGACCTGTAACGCGAACTTGTTAGATAGTTAAATCGAACGAAACACACTTAACTAGTTTAATCAGGCCTTAGCCGAAGAAAACAAAATGCTGCCACTGGGGGCGGGCCTCGGAGCGTCGGTCGTGAAGACACGTGTGACTGGTGTACGACCGGCGCGCTAACTGAACGACCGGCGCGCTAACTGACAGAATAGCCGAACTGGGTCGACGTACTCGGCGGCGGCAGTTGACGGCTGCAGCGGCTGAAACCGGTTTTGGCCTGCGCGCTGTGCTGTTATCGACGGTAATGTCGCGGGACGAATGGTAGGCGTTGCGGAGGGGTGGTGGTTATTATATAACTACTTCCCAATCCGTATCATCCTAAGTCCTAACCGTTATTGAGCAACCTGTTTACAAGTACCTATAAATAAAAACAATTATTTGTTTTATTATTTATCAAAATACGCCACTACTAAGTCTATAAAAATGGGAAGGAAAATGTTTTTTTTTCTTTTTAAGTTTGACGGGACTCAGTTAGTATTAAAACATGGACTTAATTAGTATTATACCCTAAAACAACCCGGGACTCAATTCGTCAAAAAAGGTTATACTGGGACTTAGTTCGTATGCAGCCTACAAAATAACTTAAAATTTTTGTAAATAAGACCCTGCCTGTGCGTAATCTAATTATTATTATTTACACATATTATGTTCTGTATTAATTTGTACGACGCGCTACATTATCAATATTGTTCGTTTTAGGAATAGATTTACAGAAGGAGTGGAAAAGTCTTCGAGATGGTTATGTCAAGGAACTAAAAAAAATAAAAACTGTTAAGTCTGGTTCCGCAGCACCTGTCAAGTCGTCGTATTTATTTTTTAGGAGACTACAATTTCTACAACCAACTGTTCAAAAAAATTCTACAGAAAGCAACTTTGAAACAGATTTTGACAGTTATGAAAATCCAGAAACTGAAAACCTAAACCATGAGACCAGTTCTAATACACCAAACCAGGCAGAAAAAATTCAAACCAACAGCAACAAAGAAAAAAAATTAAACTCCATCCAACCGACGAACATTTTGCCAATATCATTGAGAAAAGTCTAAACAATAGAAATAACTCCGAGAAAAAGGAAGACGATGAACTTTTTTGTATGTCGTTATATAATGAAATCAAAAAAGTGCCTGAGGCCATGCGTTTGAAAACAAAGATTGACATTTATAATTTAATTTTACAAAAACAAACTATCCAACAAACACAATCTCCAAGTCTTACAGTGTTGTCTCCAACTAACCATCCCTCCACATCATTCGTTCAACCACCTCCTCGACCATTTGGGTATCCACAATATACGTATGCTATGCAACAGAACCATGGCAACATAACCTACCAAAATAGAGTACCTACAAATTAGACAACTGTTCCTTATGAAATGCGTCAAAATTATGTTCATACACAAAACAACCAAAATTTGGACTCTCCCAGAACTCCGTCGACTTCATCTGGTATCACTGAGAATTCTCAAGGGTCATCCGACATTGATTTATTTTAATGAAAAATAAATTAATTATGTTGATTATTTTTACTATGTTTAAATTTTGTTAAAAGGTATTGATTCTTTTTTTTATTATTTGTTTACTTTTTTATTATTTTTAAAGGTATACCTACCGACCAATTTAAGAAAATATTTTTCAGTTAAAAAAGTTTAATATTTTGTTTTGTTTAATTTGAATTAATAAAATTATAATTTTTAAATTTTTGTTTTTATTTGTATGAATAATAATGTAAATGGCCTTACCTCAATGTAACGATAAGTTTTTCTTGTGGTGAAATACAATATCTTACAGTGTGTTCATTTGCTTCCAGGTCATTTTTAACTGTATCCAACAGGTCATCAAATGATTTGATGGACATACGGAAATAGTTAAAAAATTTTTCCTCGTGATCCCTAAGCTTCGGATATAAGCTAATATAATGGCTTGAAGAAAGTCTAGTTTTTAAAATGGGATGAACCCAATACTTTCTTTTTTCTTTTTGTCTTCGTCTTCTCATTCTTTGATATGTGACCCACAAACACACAGCATCTGACACGTCCATTCTCGTTGAATGTATAATACAGACTATGTTATATTTTAGATGTTATATGGCTGAAATTAAAATGTTCCGCACTTGACGCGCGTCCATGTGAATGATCATTTAAAGTTAAACGCGCGTTGGGCGATTCACTGCCGTGCGTGTACGCGCGTCCATGTGAACCTAGCCTAATTGCTGCAGCCTGCAGGTGGAAAATATAAAACTATTATTGTCAGTGTGTCACATTGTTCTCGGCAACGTTATTGTTCTAGGGTAAAAGGTACCTACATAATATAATACGTCGTCGCCTTATCAAGTACAATCCCACCCGCCGAAATCAATTGTCAAATGTGTGCGTGTTGCGCACTATAATATCTATTTATATTTTATAATATCCACAATGTCCACTAATATCCACAAAGTAAAATTATAAATACCTATTATTTGTTATTAATATTTGTACACCAGTGTCGACTATAGTACACGACAGTCATTCAGTGTAGTCAGTCAGTGGTGTAGTTGAAAGGAGCTGTCGCTACTATTACAAAACTGTTCATTTCGCACATTTAAATACTTGACCTAATTATCATATTATTCTCAACAATTATAATTATATATTGTTTTATATATTTTATAAATATTTGGTTTTGGTGTTAATTATTTTTTTTTTGACAATGGAACATGAAGGATTTATGTACAGAAGTAACGGCTGTAAAAATGGAATCTCGTAAGTATTTATTAATAATAATTAATATTAGGTAATCTGTAGGTATTTAAATAACATAAATAATTAAAACAATCAAAAAAATTCCTTCTGAAAACTCCTTCCTTCTAACCTAACCTAACCATCTGTTTTTAATTTGTCAGTTAATGTATTAATGTTTGTAGATTACACTAAATTGTATTCAGTTTGTTAATAATCAGAATGATGCAATTATTCTTCAAGAGATTTTAGATAGATTGGAGTAGATTAGATTCTTTTTTCCCTAGAGCTCTTACGTTATGTAAATGTAACCTAATTTGTAATGAGTTTGATTTTTTTTTTTTTTTTTGTCTCGTGATTGTATCAGAATAATGAAAGCTTTGTCATTATTTTCAAGTTAAAATCATTATTATTATATTTTTCACAATTTGTGTATTATATTATATCATTTAATTTAAACTAAAATTTATATTGTACCTATATATTATTATTTTACTTTATGTTTTTGGATGTCAAGATTATTATTATATCTTCTATGTTAAAGGGCTTGTCCCATAAAATTGTTATTAAAAAAAAAAAACATATTGAATTCTTCAACCTTGAAATATGCTTTTTATGTGCTACAGAATGTTGTGGAAGCTGCATATTCTCAATAAAAATGTTTAAAACTATTCTCTAATTGTAATTGTAAATGTGTAAACAAAAAAAAATAAGAAAATTAGATAAATACAATTCCAACATAACAAGACTTTTTTTTTAGATACTTTAAATGTAATAAAGCTTCATCACATTTATGCACGGGATCAATGAAAAGATTGAGAGATAACAGCATTGTTATAATTCAGCCACATAGAAATCATGGGGGGGATGCAAACAATACCGTCCTCATCAACAGTTTTAGAAATGTATTAAAACAAAGAGGATCAACTGAAAATATATTGTTAAAAACCATTTATGATGAGGAAGCAAGAAGGTAACTATATCACATATAATATAATAAATTGAACATTGTGTAATAATAAGTATAATATAAAGGCATTTGGTAGCTGCATCTTTATACCCCTGGTCATCTGCAGAGTCTATTATGCGTTTGGCCAGAAGAAAATCATTGCCCAGATTACCGAATAATTTAAGGGAATTTGCCACACTGTTTGATGACGGGCAACTTGAAAGATTTAGTTGTTGTGAGGCAAATTTTTTCAGATGTTGTGTACAAGACACTGATGGTAAAACAAACATCATATTTGCTTGTACTCAACTTATTCATACTGTGTTACTGAACGATGTAAATGAAATCCATGCAGACGCCACCTTCAAAATAATCCCAGCTAATATGGGATATCAATTATTGGTTTTGCATTGCATGATTCAAAATTATGTAAGACAGACAAAATTATGAATGTCATTATAAAATAATAATACTTTAAAACATTTTTATAGTCCATACCTATCATTTACGTTCTGATGGAGAGTAAAACGAGAAGATCGTATGAATGTGTCTTTCAATTTGTAAAAAATAATTTACTACCTACATTAAGACCAAGTATAATCATAACAGATTATGAAAGTGCTTTGAGGGATGTACTATTATCAGTTTTTCCTGGAGCCCAATCTGTTGGGTGCTGGTTCCATCACAACCAAGTAAGAGTTACATTATGTTACCCACTTTTAAATTTTTGATTATCATTTATAACATATAGGCAGTGACGGACTGGCATGGGTTGCCAGGATGTGATCGCCCGTGTACACTTAAAATTATTTAAATTAACTGCTTATAAGAATTATTTTCATTACCTAATCTATATTTGTTTCAATTTTAAAGGCTGTATGGAGAAAAATGAAAAAACTGGGTTATTTAAACCATATCAATAATAATGACAATGCTCTAAAAGCGTAAAGACTATTCAGTGGCGCTGAACCCTATATTGAGGTCGGGCCTTGGCCCGACATCTTTTGAAAATTTAGCATGGGGCCGCTGCATATTGGGCCGAAGTTTATCTGCCAAACCGTATGAAAACTCCATTACAAAATTAAAGCCTACATTGCCTACTATTCTAATGTCTCTTAACTACAATATTTTGTTCATTTATTGTGTGCACTGTGCACTGAAATGTTTAATATATTATGTAGACATTTAACCAGCTATATTTACTTGAATGCAGAATGGTTATTGGTTAGTGCATACGGTAGTGAAGTCGTACGCGATCTACCCAAATAGGCGATCTCGACACAATTGCCGTCTCTACTCGTTAGACAATAGTAAATAATATTTCATTATGAGTTCAAGAATCGGACATTTCTATCGTAATATTATTTGTGACGAACAAACATGTGTGAATTATTTAAAAAGCAAACAGTTGTTACCTCAAAAGTCAAAGGCTCGAAATGAAGAAAATCATTTAACGTGCAATAAAGTGAGAGAAGGCGTCAGCTGTGGTGGAGATATTATTATGATATTATATTTTTACAATAATTATTATTTTTTTATCAGCATCATTATCAAGTAAGATATAAAAAAATCATAGACCTTATACTAGTATAAGGTCTATGAAAACTTACGGAAATTAAATACTATTTTTAGTGGATTTGGGTAGATCGCGCACTACTTGAAAACAAGTTTGGTAGATCGCGTACGACATCACTACCGTACATACAAATAATTAAGATATTATGAGAAAATAGTTATTACCTACTTATTATTGTAGATTTTTATAAATAGTACTAAATAATAAATACTTTCACGGCTACGCATGAGCGTCAAACCGATACGTGAACAGTACACGTAATATTATTATGTCGTTGCCTGTTGGTGGTTGCTGGTCGGTTTATTGATAGCGCGATGTTGGGCGGCAGGGAGGGTAAACGAATATCTAAAATAGTCGCTATTAATAAATTATTATTATTTACTGATGTTGGATTATTGTCATTTATTTTGTAATGCTGTATTGGCGTATTACTGTGCGTCAACGACACTCGGTGTCACTACAGTGTAACAGCGCAAGCGCAAGTTCGTAACGACTAACGAGTTCGAGACACGAGTTACAAAAAACTTAAAAGTTAATAGAATTTGGTACTATCATAAAGAATAAATTATATTCATACAGTTATTATATTTTTAAATTCAAATCAACATGAATAAAAATAAACACAAAGGTGGAGCAGAAAAATTACGGCTAAAACGGATCGCAGAATTTAAAGCTGCAGGAAATGATCCTAAACAGAAAAAATTGTCATTTGGTCTCCACTCAGCCTCAAAAACAAGTAATTAAGTTTCTATATTAATTATTGTGAATTGTGATATTGGTGGTTTTTAAATATTATGTTAATAAAAATTGGTATTTTCATGTTCAGAACAATAGAGCATATTGATATACCTAATACTTATTCACTTTAATCA
Organism: Metopolophium dirhodum; assembly: GCF_019925205.1. NCBI lineage: Eukaryota > Metazoa > Arthropoda > Insecta > Hemiptera > Aphididae > Metopolophium > Metopolophium dirhodum. Next base: position 148,161,720 of record NC_083560.1, read on the forward strand.
TTTTTTTTTTAAATTAAAAATATTTTTAAAACAAAATCTTTGTGGATTTAAATATTATTTTACCCAATGTAATATTGGCCATTGAATATGAAATAACATATACAAGGATATACATTATTTTTCTTTTAATTTGTAAATAAATAAATATAAAATGTAGACTGTTTGATACCTACTTCTTGCATTCTTGAATTACATAAAAAATTAAAGTAAAATATAGTAAAATTTCAATCAGTTTTGAAAAGTAGTAACGATTTTCTTGAATTTGTTTTTTACATCCATCTGATAACTGACTTACAACTGATCCTTGTAATTTTGAACTTCTATAGCTTTCAATTTTTGATTTACTTATAATATGGTATTTTCGGGTAGAATGTAATTTCAATTTTTCATTTGTCTAATAATTTGAACCTTAATTAAAATAAAATTATTTACAACAGTCAACAAATATTCATATTTCATATATTTCTATCTCTAATTAGAAATAATAACCAGTTGGTAGTTATTGAAGAACAATTAAATTAAGTATAACAAAACTATTATGCATAAAATATAATACTTTTCTCCAATTTTGAAAGCCTTTCTCTGTGAAAGTGTCTTGACAATTATTTCCCAAACCAAATTAATAAACATTTATGTTTTAACAGATGAAAGTTTATTGTCATTTTCTATAAATAAAGAATTAGATTCTCCAAACATTATAGAAACAGAGTCCAATAGTAATCAACATTTAACCAATCAACCACAACTCCAATGTCCTCAACACTCAGCTTTAGATACGGTTTGCACATGCAATATTATAATTTGAAAATTAAACTATTATAATAAGCAATAACTTTTAGAAATCTAATCAAGACATTTTGACAGTTGAACAAGAAATTATACCATCAGAAAATGATAATATGGATGTTACACCCATTGGAATATCGTCAACGTTAGAATCGGTACATTAAAAAAGTTAAATTAAATTAATTACATTTTTCAAAAATATTTTATAATCTAAACTGAATGGAAAATATTAAAAATGTCCAAAACTTTTGTTAGATTTCACTCTAGATAATTATTTATCTACACACTTGTTGAATGTTTATGCCTGTTTTTATGTTAATATATTTTTATATACAATATATTTTTTCAGAGTGATAGTTCTTCAACCAAAGAAAATGAATACCAATTATTAACTGAAAATTCTAGATGGAAAAATGACCCTGCAAATTTTAAACAAATCAAACAATTAACTCCTGAGTTGAGAAATATGATTTTAGAATGGGGACCTTGTCAACCTAAGGAACATGAATTGCCTCATAATGAATATCCAAAAGACAGCTCCAAAAGAAGTTTTCATTCATCTTGGTATTCAAGAAAATTATTAGATAGCACATTTGAACAACGTAACTGGCTTACATATTCTCCAAAATTAAACAAAGTGTTCTGTTTGTATTGCATAATTTATGGAAATAATTCAAATGATGCCTGGGTGAAATATGGTTTCAATCATTGGAAAAATGGTCATATGGCTTTAATTAAACATGAAACAACCTCTGCTCATATAATGTCATCATTAAAAGTTAAACTAAAAGGATGTTGTTTACCACTCTTACCGTCATTAGTAGAAGAACACAATAAACAAGTATCCTTTAATAGAGAATTGGTAAAACAACTAATTGAAATAACAATATTTTTAGGACAACACAATCATTCCTTCAGAGGTCACAATGAAAATTGGAAAAATAACACTACAGGAAATTTTAAAGATATGGTTGTCTTACTGAGTAAACATTCTCCTATATAGTCAGTACACATAGACCAACTTAAAAGTAAAGGCAAAAAAGAAAATTCTTTTATAACATGGGACCGACAAAACCTATGAATAGAGTCTATTTCAGAATACATATTTATTTATTTATTTATATATTTTTTATAAACGGACATGAGTCCTTAACAAATTTTTATCTGTATACATGGTAATAATAATACATTATATAGTTACAAGTTACAAATATAGACAAGAATATTAAAAGAGTAAATAACAACAAAGAAAGAAGTAGGGCGAGACATGCTAAACAAAATCAAAGGTAATGGAATTACCCGCAGCTATTAGGGTATTAGAAGGACAGTTCATCATATAATTTGTTTTATATGGGACGGGATGGAATAAATCATTGCATCTTGTGTTACGGTGATTTACTTTAAAACGGATAAGGGAAAGAAGCTCATCACAATCGATATTCCCTAAGAGTAAATTGTGTAAACATTTTGATAGAAGTAAAGTGCGTCTAGTTTTGAGCGGAAGGAGATTGATAAATGATAAAACTGAATCATAGGAACTATGAGGTGGTCTATAGATACTAAACTTGAAGGAGATGAAACGGAGGAAGTTATTTTGAACTGATTCGATCGCATCAATCTGTTTAGAAGTGTTGTTAGTCCAAATTAATGGACAGTATTCTAGGTTTGAGCGAACAAGGGCACAGAATAAAACTTTTAGAGATAGTGGATCATTGAATGATCCACAAGTTCTTTTGATAAAACCCAGGTTGCGCATTGCCTTATTTTTATCATTTCAATATGGGCCGAAAAATTTAGCTTAGAGTCGAAAATGACACCTAAGTCTTTAAAGTTTGTTAATAATTCAATAGGAGTGCCGGAAATTTTGTAATTGTAATTGATGACATTTTTACTTAGGCTAAATCGCATAAATTTACATTTGTTAATGTTTAATAACAGGCGATTAGTTGAGCACCAGGATTGAATGTTATCGATATCGTTTTGTAAGTCGAGAGCGTCACCTTGATTGTTAATTATTTTTACCAGTTTAAGGGTCATCAGCAAAAAGAAAAACACGAGAATTTTTTATAACATCCGGAATGTCGTTTATAAAAATATTAAAAAGTAGAGTAGAGAGGTGATCTCCTTGCGGGACCCCGGATGGTACATTGAATTGATCTGATTCAAAGTTCAAATGTTTAACAACGATATTACGGTTTGAGAGAAAAGAGCGAAACCATGAAAGCAGAGGGTCAGAGAACCCAAACAATTTTAATTTCATAAATAATATTTCATGGTTTATGCAATCAAATGCTTTAGACATATCAGTGAAAATGATATCGGTTTGCGTATGGGCTTCGAAAGAGTCAAGTATTATTTGTTTAGTGATAGCTAGGTTACAATTTGTTGATCGCTTAGGTCTAAAACCATATTTACGGAATATACCGTTTAGGAGTGATAAGTTAAAAATATAGGTTAATGTTGGCGCTAGTATAAATCTACAATTATAGAGGAAGAAGGCTGGAATGTTATCGGGACCGATGTTAAAATTGATAGGGAGAGCGGTAAGCTCTTTTAAAACATCGACCTCCGTGAAAGATAAAGACGAAAAGGAAAATGAATGATTATTACTTAAAGAATTTTTAATACAAGGATCCAAAGTGGTTAGTTTGTCTGGCTGAGGGTAATTTTTAAAGAAATACTTAGCAAATAAGTTAACAATATCATATCCATTATCAGCTGACGTTGTGTCGAGCGTAAGGAGGTTTGGTATAGAATTATTATTACGACGATTGTTAACATATTTCCAGAGAGACAGGGTTTAATTTGACAGATAGTTGAACTTTATTAGTATAGTTTTTATAATCGTGTTTAGCAGTTCTCTTACAATTAGCTCTCAAACGGGAAAAGTTATTATAATCAGATGGGTCATTAAATTTTTATACAAAGAGTGAGCAATTTTTTTTTTGTGTTAACAATATTTTTAACTCAGTAGAATACCAAGGGGGACATCTGTTTGATGAGACATGCTTTTTTGGTACAAAGGTACAAATTGCTTTGTTTAAACAATTATAGAGGTGGTTAATTAATTCATTAAGACTAAGGTTAGTAAAAGTATTAGAAGATAAATTATCTGCTAAAAATTTAACAATATCAATATAATTACAATGTTTAAAATCATAATAACAATCTGTTGGCTTAAGTACATTAAACTGATTATAATCAATAGTAACATTAAGAGCTGGATGATGCTTATCTAATGGTAATAGTGGGTCAGGATCATTAAGGACATTAAGGTGAGCGTTTGATAGGACTAGATCTAAAGTAACATCATTTTCGTTACGAACATGGTTAAGCTGGTTAAAGTTGAAGTAAGATAGCATATTTACAAAATAAGAATCAACTTGAGAAGTGAGATTAATTGGAAGCGATAAATTAGTCCAATAAATTGATGGTAAATTAAAATCCCCTAATATTATAAATTTTGCAGATGGATAGGCTAAGTATAGGTCATTTAAAGCGGAAAAAACATTTTCATACGTTATAAATGGGGAACAGGGAGGTATATAAATGCAGCCAATAATAAAAATTGTGTCACCTATCTGTAAATGCACAAAAACAGCTTCAATATTATTGATAGAAGTATTTAACATTTTACACTTAATTGTATTTTTTACCGCAATTAAGACGCCCCCAACCGTGAGAGCGGTTACTGTTTAGCGGCGACCTATCACAACGAAAAATTATAAAATTAACAAAGTGCAATTCAGAGTTACATATAGCAGGTGAAAGCCATGTTTCAGTAAATGTAATTAAATCAAAAAGAGAGGTATTAAGTGAAGGGATTAAAGTGCTAATTTTAGGGACTATAGACCTAACATTTTGATAGTAGAGTAGCAGGCTTGAGTTGGAGATTAGTTTTTTTGAACCGCAGAGGAGACGATAGTTGGTTGACCCTTATAGTATTTTATTGTCAGATTTGGCTCACCTTTTGATATTCGAATATTTAACTGATTGCTTAGATCACGCAGAAATTCTCGCTGATAAGGTGACTTATCACTCGTGAGTCTAATGTCTTTAAAATGCTGATCAGATTTCAGGTTACGCGATAACCCGAGAATTTTGAATACTTCTGAGGCCGCTTGCAGTTCTATTTTCAGTGGACGAGACTTATTATTAGGTTTGCCTAGACGACTAACTTTTATTGGTTTAATGTCCGTTCCGAGTTTATCAAAGATGCGAGTTATTGAATCAGTATCAGTGGTATTATTGTGACTAGATTGTTCATGCACATTAAAAATGATAATATTTTTAGAACGATTTTGCCGGTCGATAAATTCGGCAAACATATCACGATTATCATTGGACTTTGGAGCAGCTGATTCCAACAGGTCAACACGGTTTTTGATAGCAGTCAAATCATTACGAAGCACACTATTTTCATTTCTGATACTTGTTAGTTGAGAGAAGATATCGTGGAATTTATTGTCAAAAAAATTGAGTTTTTCGTTTTGCGCATTGACCAGATCAATAAGCTTAGTTTGCTCTGCGCGTAAGTTATCAAGATGGTTGAAAATTAATTTCAAGTCGGGTTCGGTAATAGAAGGCGAAGTAAGAGATTGAATAGAGTTACCAGCGACAGAAATAGTATTTTTAGATTTTTTAGCGCACGTAACACAAGACCATGATTTATTCAAACTATTTAAATAGTCAATATCATCTTGTTTTAACGAAGCACAACTAAGGTGGTATAATTTAGAGCAGGAGGAACACGTAATCGAGTCGTTTTGACCGCGTTTAATACTCACGGCACAAGTATCACATAAACCCATATTATATGATTGATATAGCGATAAGAGGTAATTACCGGTAAATACTTATAGAAACACGGAGCACAACGAAACGTAGATAACACACGTGCGTACGCTGTGGCGGCTGATATTAAACTGATATTATCGACTATTAGATCACAAATATTATCAGCTCGTTATTTTAGTATTAGTACTGATTCCACATTTGACATTTCACACAAGGAACAACTATCATTTGTAGTCAAGTATTTATTCAATTCCAATATATGTGAAAGGCTAATTGCATTATCTGAATCATCAAATACTACAGGTCAATCACTTTTTGAACTTTTTAAATCAGTTATGGAAAAAATTGGATTAGATTGGAATCAACATTTAATTGGACAGTCATATGATGGTGCAGCGAACATGAGAGGACCATATAGTGGACTTCAAGCACATATTATTAAAGAAAACCCAAAAGCTCTTTATGTTTGGTGCCATGCACATAGATTCAATTTAATAGTGTTATCTGCCGTTGGCTGCTGTAAAGAAGCAGTCGATTTATTTGGTTACATGGAAAAACTATATTCTTTTATTGTGGGTAGTAAAAAAAGATCAGATATATACAGAAAAAATCAAAGTGAATTGTATCCAAAGAAACAATTAAAGGCAATCAAAAGAGTCGGAACTACTAGGTGGATGTCCAACTCATTTGCTCTATCTACAGTTCTTGAAACATTAGAAGCAATTTTAGATATGCTTGAACAAATAAAAAATGTCGAAGGCCCAGTTGATTTTAAAACTGGTAGTGAATGTAATGGGTTACAATCATATTTTCAGTCATCACGTTTCATACTAACTGCGTTTATATTTAAACATATCTTTGAAGTCATGGAACCTTTAAGTAAAATACTTCAATCTCGTGATTTGGACTTATTGACAGCAGTGAATTATTTAAAAAAGGTGGAACAAAAAATAACAATGATGCGTACTGATGAAAAATTTAATACTATTTTTGAGGAAGCAAAACAATATTCCGAAGAACATTTTGGTGATTTTAATATGAATAATTTAATGTCATTTAGAAATCGAAAAAGAAATGTAGTTCGGCTATCATGTGAACTCTGCATAGATCAATCCATTCAAGATTCTAAACAATACTATAAAATATCAGTTTTTTTTCTAGTAATTGATATTATTCTTCAACAACTTAGCGATAGATTCGATAAAAATACCATATCTGTAATGAAAGATTTAGGTTTATTATCCCTAAAGCGATTAAAAGAAGTTGGCCCTGTGCCCCAAGATGCATTCAGTAAAATATGTGATGTCTATGGAATTAATCAGGAGTCTGTAAGAAATGATTACATACTATTGAAAAGTGTTATCAAAGATATAGATCTCAATTTACTGACTAAATTACCAGCTAAATTACATGATGACTGTGAAGAATATATAAGAGGTTCAGATGAAAGTAATATAGAAGATGAAGAAGAACGGCAAGATTTAAACAATGTTGGAAGCTTAAGAAATATTTTTGAAATAATTAATAATATGAATATTAAATCGGAATTTGAGCATTTGTACACAATAATTAAAATAAGTTTAACATTACCTACATCTAGTTGTACTGTAGAACGTAGTTTTTCCAAATTAAAAATCATAAAATCCAGACTGCGTTCCACTATGGGTCAAAACAGACTGGAGAATTTAATGATTATTTCATGCGAACAGGATATAAACATAGATGTGTCAAAGGTAAATATGATACAAAATTTGTATTTGTTCTTACTCAATAGTAGTATAAGTGTGCCATTCCTGGCGCAGTGCCATATATAACAATAAAAGTTCAGAAAAACACCCAATATACAAAAAGTTCAGAAAATCGAAATGTAATAATAATTAAAATATTTTTTGCAAAAATCCCCCCAAAATATTTTTTCACAAATCTAATTGTAATAATAATTGAAATATTTTTCTGAAAATCTAATTGTAATAATGATTTAAATATTTTTCTAAAAATCTAATTGCAATAATAATTGAAATATTTTTTTGCAAAATCCCCCCAAAATATTTTTCTCAAAACTTATGTCATTAATAATTAAAATATTTTTTCACAAAATCTGAATGCAATAATAATTAAAATATTCCCCAAAATACAGCATTTCAATGGAAATATTCCATTGAAAACAAACACACATTTCCTTAAAGTCGACAACTAGGGACTTGTCAAAGTATACTCAGATGAGGAAACTCAAGTCGAAAATACACACGATAACAGGGTGGGCGTTTCGCCCCCCCCCCCCCCCGGCTTAAACGAAAAAAACAGCATTTCAATCAGGTTTATATTCTCTTGTCTTAATCCTTCAAGAATATTTTTCTAATCTTTTTGGTTTTGATCTATAATTAGTTTATTGAGGTGGTTTACAAAGTCATTTCTACATATATTTGTTTTATAATGTCCCCAAGCTAATGTGTCAATACCTTTTTCTAAATTAAACCTTTTATCATCATAAACACTCAAAGCTTTTTTGTTTTGTTTTACAGTAAAGACATCATGTTTCTTAGTTCGAAACATAATTTGTTTAACATATTTTGGTTCTTTTGCTTGTAAACAATTTTCAAAATCGTTAAAACATATTTTTTTTTCCACAACATTTTTTTTAACACCTTTGGCTTTTTTAATTTCTTTTTCACTATTGAAGGTTCTATGTGAATATAATTTGGATCTTAAACCTATAAATTCAGACATAATTTTTCCATTTAACTCATATTTAAATTTACCTAAGACTTTTGTTAACTAAAGGTAAACCATATTTATTCTCTTGTGGATAATCTGACGTGTCAAAATGACCTAACATAGTTTTCATATCCTGGTAGAAATCGTCAGTTTTTATTTCTAATATTAGTGAGTCTGTATCTGTATACATCAATCTAACTCTATTTCCGTATTTTTCCTTTATTGTATTATAATAAAAATCGTACATTAACAATTTAGACAAATCTAAAACACACATTCCTATATATATTGGTTGTTTGAAATTTATTTTTGTTCTTTTCATATGGACTGCAACTAAATTCTCTGTAAAAATGGTTCTTTTGTCAAAATTTGGTTGTGAAATTAAAAGTTCTAATTGATTTGCATTATTACATAATCTTATGTCAACATGAGATCGAACATTCATCATGGTACGTCCATAAACACTGTTGTTCATTAATTTGAAATACTCTTTTTCAAACTCATTCTTAGCTTGTGCTCTGAGATTAGTATTAAAATCTATATACACTTTTAACCAAGGGGATTGACTAAATTCTAAAACTCTGTGAATTTTCTCTATTTTTAAACCTAATTTAATGTATAATTTTAATGTTTCATAATGTATTATGTATTTTTTCTTGTCATACAAAGTTGTTAATAATTTTGGGAGTTGTTTACCATCAAAATGTCTTTCCGGTGCTAAAGGGAAATCTGAATGTAGATCATGAAGTTCTTTAGGGTAAGTTAAATCGACTTCTAAAATATAACCTTTAGGTGATTCATCAGAAATATTCATTACATTAAAATCCTCCAGATTGTCAATCCATTTGAAATCTCCAGTTTGTTAAATTTACAATATTTTATAATATTTAATAATTTATAATATTCAATAGCGTCTTTAATTATTTTAAGTTTATCTTCATACAATTTAAATTTTTTAACATCATCAGTATTTTTATTATAATCAATAGTGTCTTTAATTATTTTAAGTTTATCTTCATACAATTTAAAATTTTTAACATCATCAGTATTTTTATAAAATTCAATAGTGTCTTTAATTATTTTAAATTTTTTCTCTAACATTGGAGGTAAATCTGATAAATATCTTTCACAAATATGACATTTATTAGATTTATTATAATAATTATTTAATTGTTCTGCATTCAATGATTTCATAGGAACTATTTTATCATATATTTCAGAAATACATGCTTCTTCATTTAACATACATTTATAAAATTCATGAGCTACGTTTGGACCAGAATATTCTACAGGTGGTTTATAATCTCCATTACTATATTTAACATAATAACAAAAATTATTGGGTATATGTTTCTGGTAACAATTAGTAAATGACTCTACATCACTTGGTTCACATGTGTAGATTGGTTGTAGTGTAGTTTCTAAGTCAGCATAAATTGTAAAAGGGACTCTTAACGAATTATTATATTTTTTAAATTCTAAAGTTTTATTATAAGGTTTGGGCAGAACTATTTTCGCTGCTTTATTATTAGAACAATAATGTTTATGTTCATTTAATTTTTTTTCTTCATCGAAACTACTTAAACACATTTTACATAAAAATCTATGATGCCCATTTTTTGTCATTTGTCTTCCACAAAGTGTCCATAAATCCTTAATCCAACAATAATGACCTTTATTCTCTTTATTCTCTTTATCCTCACTTAAATACAACAAATCTATATGATTTGTTTTTTCGTTTGGACTTATTTCTAATGGTACAACTTCGTGGTAATCTTCACTTTTTTGTTCTAGACAGTATATATTAACAGATAAATTGTCAATTAATTTAACAAATTTTGAAACATCTTTGGTACTTACTGGAAATTGTATTTTAGATTTTTTAAATACTTCATCATAATCATGTTCCCATTTTCTATATTTACTTACTCTTTGTCCATCTTTTTCAGCAGGATGTAAGGCAGAGAGTATTGCCCAAAGAAAAGATTTGTTGTCTTCATTTTGAACATTTATAACAGCATGTTTATCTCCAATGTCTTTAGGTAATTTAATATACGAAGAACCTCTTAAGGAATTGTATTTATTTATATTTATTTCCAAACTTAAAATTTCATGAAGTCTCCATTGTGAATGTTTCATTACAAAATCTTCTATTTCGTTTACAATTTTAATTTTTGCATTTGTATAATATTCCCTTAAGTCAGAATTTTTTGTTAAAATTTTATTTTTGGATTTAAAATTACATTCTTTATATTCCATATTTTTTTCATCATTACCTCTATTATATTTTGCATAAAACACAATATTAACTTTTAAATTTTTATTTTCTAATGCTTGTTTAAGTTGTTCTATTAATGGATTATCTAAGCAATTTAAAAACACTTGTACATCTTTTATACCCATATTTTCATTTGTAACAATATAAGTTATACATGTATTTTGTTGTGCTGTTTCTTTAGTTTTAAAAATAGGTAATCTTTTAACATTGTTTATATGACGAATAGACTGCAAATGTTTAGACCAACTCTTGTATTTAATTGTTAAATTACAAATGTCACAAGTTTTATCTGTTCTCGGGATTCTCTCTTGTCTTGGTCTTATACCATTGTTTTGATGACGATAAGATTTCAAATGAGTAGCCCAATTTTTACAACCAACTGTTAAATTACATTTAACACAATATTTGTCAGGACGTGTTTTTTTAATTAATACATTCATTTTATTATATATATTAGTTTCTTTAATTAAAGGTTCAATTTTGTTTAATCCTTCCATTCTTTATTACATTCTTTTTTATTTTTTTTTTACAATCAATTTTTTAATAAAAATAATTTTTATTAAAATTAACATTTAAAATTTTGTTTTTTGTAACTCTTCGTTATAAAAACTCCCTTCAATCTCTTCATTGTTTAAATCTATAATTTTATAAGTAATGGGATTTGTGTTTAAAATGTCATTAAGTATAAATATTTCTCTTGTCCAATTATTACTATATTTATTACCAAATGTTTTTTTATATGCTTTTATTCTTACTCTGTCACCTACACTAAATTTAATTTTTGGATTAGGTTTGTTTTTTGAAGAAAATAATTTGTGTAGAACAACATCTTCGTTAGATTTATTTACTTCACAAGGTTTCATACCAATAGATCGATGTATGTCTTTGTAATTATATTCATCGATTAAACTTTGTAAAATGTTAATCCATTTTTTAGAATTTGTGACTTCAAAATGTAATCTCATTTTCCCATTTAAGGTTCTGTTAAACCTTTCAATAATTGACGATTTTTCTTCATTTTGGGTGTGGTACATTTTAATTCCATATTCTTGCAAAACTTTTTTGTAATGTTTATTTTCAAATTCCAAACCTTTATCTGCGTGAAGTAATTTTGGTGCTTGATGATTTTGTGTTTTTGCCAGTTTTATTATTTTTTCAAATGTTTTTGAAACACTAATTCCATCTTTCTTTTTGAGTGGTACAGCCTAAGAAAATTTTGAAAACGTATCTATAACAGTTATTATATAAGAATTACCTTCATTTTCATCTGAATAATATCTCATTATAACTAAATCAACAGCCCATAAATCATCAATACCTTTAGTAAAAATTCTTCTTTTAGGAAATCTTATTCTAACAGGTTTATGAAGTTCTTTAGCCAATACAATTTTATTTGTATTATTTAATTTTTTATTGGGAATATTATGTCCAATTGTAGGATTTTTTATAAATTTACTTTTATTTGTGTTACAAATGAAACATTTTGATGAAATTATCCATGTACCATTAACTGTTTGAATTTTAGTTGCATCAATATTTTTTGTTTGAATTTTACATTTAAGACAATGTATTAGATCATCACCATTCATTTATATATATATTATTACATTTTAAATAAATTGTTTATAGTTTAATATAAATTCTAAACATAAATGTCCACATATAGGTGGATCGTCATAATCTTGGATTTTGTCATCGGACCACTTAAGATTATCTTCACCTAAATATTTTACAAGTTCTGGTGGAGGAGACATTCCAAATGAATCGAAATAAAATTTTTTATTTTTTATTTTTTTCCATGCAACCCAATGTGATCCTTCTTGAGTAGAATTATTTAAATTTAATATTCCACATTCATTTAACCAAGGTTTAAGAGGTAATTCATCTCTCATGAAACAACCTCTGAATATTTTTATATTACGTCCAAATTGTATTATGTCAAAATTACTCAGTGGTTCGATTTTTAGATTTTTTTTTTAAAATTTTTTCATAAATGATGATTTACTGAAATTGTTCATTTTTTTGATTTTTTTTTTTTTTCAATCCAGAACCTTTATTTTCCATTGCTTTATTATGACGAATTGTTTCTTTTTCAACTGCTTTTTTATGTTTGTAATCATTAACACTGTTTACAATTGATGTTACACCTCCAACTAACGCACTAACTGCACCTATCCCTGCAAAAATTAATGGTAAAAATCCACCTTTTTTGTCTTTAATTTGTGAATTTCGAATCTCTAACCTTGTTCCAGATTTTTTTTCCTTTGCCTTTTTTAATTTTTCTAATAGAATTTTATCTAAATAATAAATATTTTCTCCTTTAAATATTTTGTCACTTGTAATTTGAAATGTTGCATTAGTATTATTTTTATGAGCTTCTCGTAATTTTTTAATTTGGTAATTATTTAATTTGAAATAGTACATTTTATAATACAAAATATTATAAAATTTATTCACATATTAAATTCATTCCTAAACGTCTTTTTCCTTTCATTGCACATGCAGTTAAAATGGCCGGAATTTTTTCAGACATAGAACACTCAGAATCTTTACATCTTTCCCAGGCTTTTCGTTCTAAAATTTTATCTGCAATATGTCTTGATTTAATGTCCTTATGATTTTTGTAAAAATAATCATGTTCTCTTGCAGCTTCATCTAATTTGTTTATTGGTTGTATATTTTGTTCTTCATTTTTCTCTAAATTTGTAAATGGTCCTAAATAATTATATTTAGGATAATGCATTGGAGGTAAAAAATTACAATTCAAAAAGTCATTAAAAAAACCTGCACCTTTTATAATTTTCTTTGGTAAACTTGAAATAAATGACCATAAATATATTGGACCTTTATTAGGAATGTCAATTACTTTTTCCATTCTTTTAATACAAAAATTAAGAATTTCAAGTTTGTCATCATGGTAATAATTTTTCCCCGCTCTTTCTTCACTAAATATATAATATATTTTTTCTCTTAATTGTTTTATATTATACTCTATGTCATTTGTTATTTCATTTGGTAAATTATTAACATATTATATTAAATATTCAACCCCTTTACGATGATCAATTAAATGTTCCATTTTTATTTTAAATAATTTAAGAATACCAAGTTTTTCATTATGAAAACCATAATTTCCTGCTTTTTCTTCAGCTGCAATTAAATGGCATCTTTCATATAATTGTTTCATATTGTCAATCCAATGAAATTCAATTTCGTTATTTGTATAATTCATTAAACCTGCTCCTTTATTTTCTGTTGCTTTTGTAGGGTTTAAAATTTCTGTTGTTGGTATTGTAGGATTTAAAATTTCTGTTGTTGGATTTTTATTTTCTTTTGGTATTGTTGGTGTTTTATTTGAATTCATTTTTTTCCAAATAGGACTAATCATTTTAATGTATTTGTCACCTTTACTTGATTTCGGTTTTCCAGTCGATTTGTCATTATTTTGGTATATTGCATCTGTTTCAATTAATATTTTTGCATAATTTTGGTAATCTTCAGTTTTATAAAATTCTGGTTTTGTAAGATCTGAATGAGTTAACAATCTCCACATACCTGGAGTTAATGTATGTTTTTTTCCGTTTAAAATTATGTCATCAAAGTCAAACATTATTGGGTATTTTCCAATCATGTGTCCAATATTTTCTTTAAAATGTATTCCAAATGTATTATTTGGATCTAAAGTTGGTAAATATTTTTGAGCATTTTCCCCTATTATTATATTTGGAGGCATAGGAGAATTAATTGTTGTTTTTTTTTGGAGAACTTTTAGGTGTTTCGTAATCCTCTGTATTTAATAATCGTAATACCTCGGGATTACGAGGTTTATAAGGAGTTGTAGGTATTAACATTTTTTGAATATCATGATCTGTTTTAATTGCAACAGCTTTAACATTATTAACAGAAGATTCAACTTTAGACAAGCCTTCTAATATTGGTTCAAAATTTTTTACTTTTTCTTCTGCTGAATGTTTGTCGTGTATAACTCTTTTTCTATAGTTACTTTTTAAATTGTTTTTAACGTTCATTATTTTTTCTAACTTTGCTGGTGAATATTCTTTTCTTGTAATTTTTTTATATTTTTTTCATCTTCATCTTCATATTCATCTTTTTTCAAATTATTTAACTTTATTTTAGAATGTAATAAATCTGACTTTTTAAATGTATTTTTTAAATTTTGTTCAAGATGAATTAATTCTTTAATATTTTCAGGTTCGTTTTCTAAATTAGTTCCTTCCTTAAAATTGTTTTGTGTTTCTGATGGCTCTGAAAATTTGACTTTTTTTTAATTTTTTTTAATTATTTTTCTTAAATTCTTTGGATTTTCTTTAACATTCATTTAATATATAACATATTATTTTTTTATTTGTTTTTCAAGTTTATAGTAGAAACGGTTATTAACCAGATCGATTGTTATAAATCCATAGTCATTTTCCCAACAATCTGAACATAAAGTTTTAAAATCATTTAATGAAATAGTATTACTTAAAAAATCCTCCCAAACATTTTTTATATATTTTGTTGATTTAAATGCAATTAAAAGAGTTAAATTTTTTCTTATATACTGTTTATTTGCTGAACTATAACATTGATTTAAATAAATAACTGAAATGTCTTTTGGTCTTGATCTATTCATATATTCATAAATAGTTTTTTGTTCATCTAAAGGAATGTCATCGAATACAACTAAACTACCACGTTCACATTCGTCTACAGTTATTATGTCTGTACTAGAAATATAAAAATTAATCTCAGGTATACCTTCAAATATTTCTACTAGTTCTTTATAAATTGGTTGATCAATACTTTTTGTAAAAATATATAAATTTTCATACTTAGTCCAATGACTTAGAATTATACTCCTCAACACAGTTGTTTTACCATAACCTGATGGACCAAACAACATAAGTCACATAGGTAAATGAAATAAAGATTTATTTTTATTTTTTATTTTATATGGTTTTATTGCAATAAATTCCATTTTTATAATACATTTTTTTTATTTTTACTTATATAAATAATGTATAATATTTTTAAAAAGTATGACCCTTTTATTGAAAGAGTTCAAACTAAAACATGGATACCTACGAATAACATTCAACTTAATACACCTAATAAAGACACAATTTTTAAAATAAATAGTATGGACAGTTTTCTGGACATTAGAAAAACAAAGTTTTTTATGTCTGGTAGATATTTGCAAAAAGATGGAAAAGATTATCCTAAAGATTCAAAAATAGAACTAGTTGACAATTTTCCTCCATTTTTATTCAGTAAATGCACAGCTAAAATTCGTGGTAAAACAATAAATGAAATCGAGTATACAGGAAGAGTAAGTACAATTAAAGGTGTAATAAGCTACTCTCTGGATTTAAATGGACCAACTATAAACTCAAGTTTTGTAAGTAATTTTAAAGGTGGAGGTCATTTTAATGTTATAGGTAATTTATCTCAATTTGGCATGCCATTTTTCAAAGACCATCCATATCCTGTTTTCAATTGTGACATGGAATTATGTTTTATTAGAAATACAGATGATGATGCATTATTTAAAAGAGTTGTTGCAGGAACAGAAGATGGTAAAATTATTATTGATGAATTTACAATTAAAATTCCAATTGTAGAATACAATCCTTTGCAAAATGTTTTATTGTTAAAAGAGTTAACTGAACTTTCTCAAGAAAAAAAATATACTTTTAATTTTAAAGCGTGGCAATGTATTGAGGAAAGAAATATATCTGGAAGAACTATAAAAATTGACTTAAAATCTCAATATCGAAATGAAAATCCTCCTGTGTTTTGTGGTTTTGGATTACAAACAAACAAATTAAATACTCAAGTTCATGATCCTGGTGAATTTGATCATTGTTATGTTAGAAACTATTGGTATGAAATAAATGGAAAACGTTATCCTGAAGAATGTCAAGATGAAGATTTTAAGAATAATAAATTTTGCCAATCTTATGAGAATTCAATGTCTTATAAATTAACTTACCATAAAAATCAACAAGAACTTCCATTGATGTATAATGATCCAAATGACTTTAAATTATATAGGTCAATATTTCTAATTAAAACAGTTTACCAACCGATGAATATTTCTGCAACTAAAAAAAATATAATTTTACATATTGAGTTACATGAAGATTTACCTAAAGATACAATTTGTTATATTTTTTTCATACGAGATGATGAATTTTTGTTTGACATTGAAAAAGGTACTATTGAAGAAACTTTTAGTGGTTAAAATATACGTATAAAAATATGTTTGTATGATTGAAATGCTGTATTTTTCGTTTGGAGTAGAGAGGGCGATTCGCCCTCCCTGTTATCGTTTGTATTTTCGTCTTGATTTCCACATCTCGTAAACATCAGAGTATACTCTGTATAAATTCAGACATATAAAAATGTGTTTGTTTTCAATGGAATATTTCCATTGAAAAATATTTTAATGTTTATTCTTTAATTAAATCAAGATAAACAATGAAATCATCATCATCAAAATAAATTTTTTTTACCATTTTGGTCTATAATATGTATTTCTATAGTTTGAAAATTTCCTTTAACTGGTATGTACATTATTGGATTAGTTTTTATATAAGGATTAACATCATCATAATAAAAATTATACAAAAGATCTTCCTCGATGTGATTAACATTATTAACAGTTTATTTATATTATTAGTTAAGGTTTCTCCAATGTGTTTATATAAATAATTTATATTGTCAATCCCTAAACTTAATTTAAAATTTTTGTCCATTGAAAAATAATCTTTTGTAATTACCATTATTTTCCAACTTCATAATTGAAGAGAATAAGTCATTTAAATGCACAATTGAATAATTTCCTTTTAATTCGGTTTTACTATTTTTTGTAGAAATAATCCCTTTAATATTTTTTATAAAACCTTGTGTATAAATCATTGCTTTCTTTGTACCTCTTATTTTATAAGCAATATCTGGTGCTACTTCGTATGAAGCAGGCCATCTTTTATTTATAGGGTTTGCTTCTGTTATAAAATCTCCAATATAATCAAAACCTAAACATTTGGATAAATATTCATCAAAACAAAGACCGATTGAGACTGAAATATTTATAAAACCATCAATTAATTCAAGACTTATTTTAGGAAAATCGTAACTATTCAATAAATTTTCAATTTCATTTATTGTGTATATTCCTTTAAAAATTGTGTCCATTGGTATTTCACCATTTCTACCTAATCTAAATCTACAATCTTGTTCTATATTTATATAATTGTCATTAGAGTTAGGGTAATAAATTAATGGAATACTACTAACTATGGAAAAATTAAATTCAGTGTTTTGAAAGCCTAAATATTTTTTAAACTTTTCATCCAAACTATAGTAACATGAAGATACTATTTCAATTTTTTTATTAACAAAAGTTAACACTAAAGGATTAATTAGTCTGTTTAATTCTGTAATACTATATTCTCCTTTTTTTATTTGTATAATTTGTTCAAGAATTTGTATTTTACAATCTGTTTCAATATTTATTAAATTTAAACCTTTAAAAAATATAGAATCCACTCCTATTTTATAATTATTATTATTGTAATATTTTTCTGTTAAATGAATACAACCGTTTTTAACTTTTATAAATACCGTTTATAAAAGTAATTTTATTTTTTTATTCAAAATCAATCAAATGCATTGATTTTCCATTATTTATTTTTTTCATTCCTTTATATATAAGATTCAATTTAGTTTTTGAATTTTGATTATACAATGTAATTTGTTCATTTGTAAACACCTCTGAAAATCTATTTGGTAAAAATACTCTAATTTTATTTTCTAATACAGCAGTTAATGTGTTACCATTCTTTGTATTAATATAGTCGAAAAATGTTATTTCATATTTTTTTCCTTGTTCTAATGAATCTAATTTTACAAACTCATATTTTTCATTGCATTTATTTAAAAGTGTTTTTAAATTTTCATTTCCATTTCTTTTATTTATTATAAAAAATAAAAAAAAATTTTTTAAACACGTATTTAAAATTATATTAATTTTTAAATAACGTAACAACGTGTATTATTTACGTTAGACGTTCGACGTTAGACGTTCGATGTTTATGTTAGTTTTTACATATAAATCTCATTAAAATTATATTATTGACAACGTAACAATATAACAACGTAATAACGTAACAACGTAACAACGTGTATTATTTACGTTAGACGTTCGACGTTCGACGTTCGATGTTTATGTTAGACGTTAAATGTTTACGTTAGACGTTATTATGATGAATAATAACAATTAAAGTGTAATGACCTAGTTTTAATAATAACGAACGAACGACTCATGACGAACGACTAATAATAATAATAATAATATGTAACTCGACTGATTATTTTTTAACATCCTGTTGTGGAATGTTATCTGCTGACTACTATACAATGTGAAGTATACAGTGTGATGTATACAGTGTGAAGTATACAGCGTGGTATAATTATACTAGTTTAATTTTATTTAAATAGTGTTACATAGTATACATTACATGCCTAAGAATTGTGGCGCGGTGGGTTAAGGCGTGTGTTTTGAAACTGAACATATTAGGTTCGAATCTGACTGCAGCAGATTTGTTCCTACTGTGTTTGTTCTCGTAGTGGGATTTGAAATTAGGTG
This sequence comes from Metopolophium dirhodum, assembly GCF_019925205.1. Taxonomy (NCBI): domain Eukaryota; kingdom Metazoa; phylum Arthropoda; class Insecta; order Hemiptera; family Aphididae; genus Metopolophium; species Metopolophium dirhodum. The sequence continues at coordinate 148,180,949 of NC_083560.1, forward strand.
GGGGGCATTATAAAGCCGGCAATTGTAGCGCTTCGGGCGATTGGTGATTTACATGCGAATGTAGGTTGTCACGTGGTGCGGCCTATGTTGTCACCTTGATTTGTATCTGCCTCAGTCTTGTTCCAAGGCTGACGTATATAATGTCCACCTCTGACTTTAAATTCTACAAATAAATACATGTCTAACCCACCACGTCACAGTGCTTAGGTAAAAAAAAAAATAAAAGTATCTCTGTTGTACAGACAACCAGTTAAAAAAAAATAAAATAAAAAAATAAAAAAAGTGAGAGGTGGCCACCGTTCTGGATGTCTGTACAACACAGATATTTTGCAAATTTTTTGCATTTTTTAAGAGTTAAATATTAAAAGTGCTATATTTCATTTATTATTTGGTATTTTCAAGTCGGATCAACACAGATATGTTTTATATGCTTATCTACACTACATATTAAAAGTTTACCCCCCGTTTCATATTTTTCATTTAAGTATAACTCCGGGAATATTCATGTTAGAATGTTTATTTTTACGTCAAACATTTTTAATTTTAATTCTTTATAAGTCCCCCTCATAGTAACATAGTGTAAAATCGTTTTCAAAGATTTTTGGATTTTAATTATTAATGACATAAGTTTTGAGAAAAATATTTTGGGGGGATTTTGCAAAAAAATATTTCAATTATTATTGCATTTAGATTTTTAGAAAAATATTTCAATTATTATTACAATTAGATTTTTAGAAAAATATTTCAATTATTATTACAATTAGATTTGTGAAAAAATATTTTGGGGGGATTTTTGCAAAAAATATTTTAATTATTATTACATTTCGATTTTCTGAACTTTTATTGTTATATATGGCACTGCGCCAGGAATGGCACACTTATACTACTCTCAATTATTAAGTATAACAATTTATAACATTATTATTAAATTAAAATACCTATGACCTAATATCTATATTGTTTTGTTTGTTTTAGGTAATAGATATATTTGCGAGAAAGACACCAGTATTAACTAGGTTATTAACATTTTAATGTTAATATTTGTAATTCGGACGATAACTGGTGTATTCAACGTGGTATGGTCGTTGGCAAGATTTTTAATATTTATATCTACGATTTGAAAATTTAATATGAAGTTCTATAAAAATGTTACTTTAACAAATTATAAAACAAGTCGATCGTAATTCAAAACATTTTTGTTTGTTTGTACGCTTACTCAGTAGTTGTAGTATGTTCAGATGATACACCATCTTCAGATTCAGTATAAATAACATTCAAGTTATGGTCAGAAATTTCTCTACAATATTAGGTATATTAATATAATATATTTTATTATTATGTCCACATTTATTTATTTTTAATTTTTTTGTAAATACTTACTCAGTTATGCTTGTAAATTCTGACGATAAACTATCTTCTGTAGGTGTAGTATCAATACTGCAAGGCAGGTTGAGATTATCTCTGTTAGTATAGTATAAGATATGTAAGTATATTCGTATATTTATTTATTATTACAATTGTTAAACAATGTTAATCATACTAAGACCACAAATACCATAATAATTATTGTATCATTCACTATAAACTCACCGATTTAAAGAACATGATTCTTGGTTGTTTATTGAATCTATACTTATTGATGATACGTTTAAACTTCTTCTATAATAATAAGTCAGATAGGTACGCACATGGCAAATAATTTATAAAATAAAGAAATAATATAGAAAATATAAGAATATTTATTACCTATTATAGACTAATTATTTAACTTATACTTATACAGTTATACTTACTCTGCAAATTCACTGCATTCTGTATCCGATGTTATGTCTATATTACTATATAAACATACAATTAGTAAATAGTGATTTTCATTTTTTAGTAGTTTTTATTTTCAATATAATATTTATTACAAAACATGTAGGTATTGCAGATTTGTAGCACTGCATAAAGTGCAGTAGCCAGTATAATAGTTGAAATAGTAATTATTTATAAATGCAGATAGACTAATCAAAATTTAGAACTCCATTAAATATTAGGAAAGTATTTAAAACTTGAAAAAAATGGACAGGACGCCGGGGTGAAATTGTTGATTGAACAGTTTCAGTAGGTATTTCACTAACACTTCTTCGAAAATTATAAAAAATAAAATAAAATTGGTGGGGGGGGGGGGCTATAATGTTAAAAGGATTTTTTAAAAGAATATTTTTTTGATGTTTGTATGGAATTTTTTAGATTTTTTTGGTCATAAATGCATTTTTTGAAAGGGAATATATTTGATATTGATTTTTTGATATCAGCATTCAAATTTCAAACCCGTGCCCTACTTATGAGGAACCTCATGTGTTACATAACAAGTTCCAACTTCTAAATTCCAGAATTTGGTTAAGAATTTTGAGTTTATATTCAACAATTTATTTTTTAATAAATATTTTACTTTACATGATAATATTAAATTGCATATATTTTAATATTTTATAAAATTAATAATTATAAAAATAACATTTTAGATAAAGTAAAGTTCAATTATAAAATATTAAAAATTACTTACGATTTTTTATTTTTTAAATTTTTTAACAATTTACGTAAACCTTTTTTTCCAACAGCCCTTTTTGTTGTACGAAATTTTTTTGGCGACATTTTAATAAATAACACAGTCACAAAATAAAAAACAACGTTAGTCGTTGACTGTTGAAAGCTTGAAGCATAACTAGCATTTAGCGAAACAGTAATTTGGTAACACATATTTTATATTTTTAACTTAGTATTATACCATTATAGCTATAGATAGGTACAATTACATAATATCGAACCTATTTCTGGAATAATGTTATTATTACGGGCGCTGTGACCAAAGCGCGCGACGCGGCTCAGATACGGGCAAATATAATTTCACTGTAGTGGGGGATATTGTAGTCGTTGTGGCAACGACCGTAGGCTGCAGCACATTACAGCCATAAATATTCGATAAAATTGAAATCTTTACGTTAAAACTATTTCGCCCGGGAAAGAACCGAGAAGGCTACAGTCATAACTAAGGAACGAAATTCTCACCACAGATAAAGGGGAATTTTGACTGTGCAACGTTGTTTTTATTTTTTTGATATCAGAACTGAAAAAAAAGTTAATCGAGTTTGAAAAACGCAAAAATAATGAATTTTGAAACAATAAGAACTTTTTTTGTATTTGTGATATCGAAAAATTAAAAACAACGTTGCACAGTAAATGTTCTCCTTATTATGTGGTGAAAATTTCGTTTCTTAGTTATGACTGTAGCCTTCTCGGTTCTTTCCCGCGCGAAACGGTTTTGACGGACGAATTTATACATGTGTAGCGTCCTCTTAAATATATTCAAGTAAATTATAAATTGTTAGATTGTATTATATTATTATGTTACTATTAATTATAAGATGACAAAATAAAAGATTAAATGTTGTCATAAGTTACATTTGTTTGTTATCTTAGTAATATTTTATTTAACTTGGTTTCACAGAAAATATAGTATGGCAGTATATTTATTTTACTTATTAGTTATTGACATTAGGAAAAAGTATAATAATAATTTAAGCTATTTTTAAGAAATATAGGTATCTGATTTAATCACTTTCATTAACTAACATTAATTTGTCAATATTTGCCAAAAGTAGTAGAACAAAAAACGTATTTAGTATTAGATTTTTCCTTACTCCTAGTATTATATTTATGATTACATTTTGCGTCATCAAATTCAACAGAGTACATTTAAGTAGAATATTCTTTTATAAAAATGGAATTTAAACTATCAACTGACAGTTTGGAATAAAGATAATAAACTGAGTAAAGTCTAGGTCTATTTAAAATTATTATTAACAAGTTATTTAAAGTTATGTTTAGTGGGTAAAAGTTTGATTTAAAATCAGATCCCCAAATACATATATTCTATAGCTAATTATAGATTGAGCTAGTGCAATGTAAATTATACGATTATTACAAAGATTTACTTTTTTTTTTAATATTTTAAATTTATAAAATAATTTTCTAATACAATTACAAATATTGTATGTTATGTACGTGATCTTTTCAATTAAGATTATGATCAAAGATAGGTAATGCCTAAATATTTTATTTTGGAAACATTTTCAAGTAAACGGCAATCATAAATTCTATTTTACTTACACAATTTTAGCTATGAGCTATGACATCTTTCTAAGGTACCTACTACCTACATTAGTATTATTTATACTAAAAAACATAGATTTAGATTTGTTAATACTAAGTTCAAGAAAATTGTTATCTAACCAGGCTTTAATGTTGTTGATACATTTATTAGCTAAGCTACATAGATTGTCAATATTATCATGTTCAAGGTAACACTAATACAGTAAGATACACAGTAGGATACACTAATGTATCATCTGCAAAACAAATTACCTAGCCATTAATTTTCAAATTAATACGTACATTAATGTATATAAGGAATAGTATAGGACTATATTAGACTATAGGTCCTAAGACGGTACCTTGAGGAACACCACAGTTATCAGAAATCGAAAAACTAAAGCACTCATTAATTTTAACTACCTGTGTTGAATGTTTTTTGGAAAGGTAAGATGAGAATAGTAATAGAGCAATTTTACGGATACCGTAATACTTTAATTTCTTTATAAAAATATTATAGTTGACCGTCGAATCAAATGCTCTTTTTAAATCAAGGAACATGCCTATTACCTTATTTCCTTTATCCAGACTTTAATGAATGAATTTCGAAGTCTGTAGTAGATCACCATTAGCAGGTGTAAAGTGGGGAGACGCAGGAGGACCACTGATGGTGGTTAAAAAGCATCCCCTTTAAAGATTTTATACATTAGACATTATTCATAAAATTATATATGGAACGCTTAAAACTATATAGAGACATTAGTCCCCTCTGGAAATTTTTCATACTTTAATCCCTGACCATTAGTTAGATATACCTTTCCTGAACCCACACTGACTATAAGAAAAAAAAATTATGATCATTTGAGAAATTTACTAATCTATTTTTAAGACATTTTTGAAATAGACAGTGTGAACTAAGAGAGGTAGGTCTATAATCAGTAAAATTTTCAGAAGCCCCTGATTTATATGAAGGAATGATAAGGGATATTTTAAAATTTTGTAGGAAAATATATTCCAGATGCCTTATCATAAAAAAATATTTAAACGTATCGATGTAGTTCTCCATGTATTATATTTACCATCAAAAAAAAGGAATTTTCTTTTATGTTTATAATATTTTCTTCTATTTAATTTACAGTAATATGTGTTAAGAAGATTGAGTCACTAATATGACATTTATCATGCATAATAAACCCATGTACATTTCTGTAACCATAAAATAAAAATATGAAATATTATTAATTCCAACATTGCTAAAGAATAAGTTAAATTCATAATACCATTAATATGTTTATAGTCACAAGAAAAAGGATTAGCAACATCTTTGATTAGAGACCAGACCTTTAAGCAATAAGTTCCTGTATTTAATGTAATAATTATTAACTTTCATATCAAATGGATTTTTTAGTTTTTTGGAATTTAAACATTAGGTACCTATACGGCATAATTAATATGTTACGTCGCCGTCGTCACGATATAAACTGTAAACCTATTTATTTTTTTTATTAAACATGACTATTATTCTATTTATTATTGTTTGAATAGTTTTAAATTAGTATCTTTAGTAGTTAGTAGCTGACAGAGATCAAATGTTGGTAGGTACCTAATAATAAATTAACATTTAAATTGCTTTATTTAAAACCCCTTAAGAATGTTTTAAAATTAGGATTCCGCGATTATACGGTCCGGCCTAATATGGTTTGAAGAATATTTTAAATTCCGCGATTATACGGTCCGGCATAATACGGTATGAAAAATATTTTATTCCGCATTTCTACGGTCCGGGACTATACGTTTTTGTTCCGTATTTATACGGTCCATGTGAATACGTTCCGAGATTTTACGCCCCCCCCTCCTTTATTAACGATGTTTTCGTTATTAAACGGAGTTGTGGAAATTTTTGAAAAATCTTATAAGCTTAATGAAAGAATTATAGAATACAGAATTTGTTATAAATTTTATAATCAATTGACATCGTTGTATACATCTAATAAAATAATGGAGGATAGTATATGTTTAAAAGAAGCAGATTTTAAAGAAACTATTAACTTTTTCCCTAGAGAAAAATACTTAAAACAGACACAACTTAACGGTTACAAGTATACTGCATAATTAAACATTATATTAATTTAATTTCTTATAAATGGGAAATATATATTGTGTTAAATGTAAACAAAAAACGGATAGTATTAATCCACATATAATTATAAGTAAAAACAATTTGAAAAGAATGTCTGCAAAATGTAAAAAATGTAATTCCTTAAAAAGTTGTTTTATTAAAACATAATATTAACTAATTTCTAATTTAAAAATTCTATATAATTATCTTTTTAAAAACGGGAATTTAAAAAAATTGAACTTAGCATTTTCACCTTTTGTTATCATATTATTGTTTACAATTTATTAAAAAAAATCCGATTTAATTATAGCATATATAAATGTATAAGTTTGTGACGCGTCTACGCGTCACCGACCTATTGGAATAATCTCTGTTGATGTGTATACGCGTCAGCGGTGTTGAAAGTGTTAAATATATTATATTATATATAAAAAAATTATTTTGTACTTACATCACTTTCAGTCATTGATTCTTCGTAATCACTTATGTTTGAATTAAAAATGACATTTTTACGTTGAGTGGATTTAAGTTCTACCTCTAAAAGTAACTTGCTATTTTGTATTGACTGATCAATTTATATTATTTTTGAGACTGATAATAATAATAATAATAGTAGTAGTGGTGGACAGCGTCTGCAATAACAAGATACAGTAGCGCGGTACTTTGATAGTTTTTTATTTTTTTTTATCAACGAAACGCCTTTATGACAGTGTTATCCCTGTTTTTTTTTTTTAAAGACCGCGACAGCTCTGTTCATTGATGTAACAGCGATAATATAATTTTAAGTAACTACCTATGTAATAATTATTTAAGTCACTGTTACGTCCAGTGGCGAAAATAACAAACTTACAATTTACACACCCACCCACCCACCAACTTACCGGCTATAGGTACCTATCATATTATATTTAAAATATTTTTTGTTCAATTAATGTATATATAGTATATATATATACAGGGTGATCCATTTAAGTGGGTACACTAATTATTTCGAAAAGTATTAACTTTTTTTGATTTTTTGTTTTTTTAAACTGTTACATTTATGCTTTTCTAAAACTGTATACTATTTTAATTTTTTTCACCCTTATATTTATTTGTGAAACCACTATCAACTTTTGATTTTCAAATGGTAACATATAGTAAAAAGATCATGAATTAATAAAACCATTTTTTTTATGTATTTATGCGTTAACATTTTTATTTTTTGTTTATTGGTTTGCGAGATACAGCTCCCCAAAGTATTGGTGGTTGAAGGAGGTGTTATAGTCGGTACCGCTGAAAAATTTTCATTTGTAAAGCCCAGAAGCTATAACTGATAAATTCGATACTGTTCGACCTAACTACCTAAGGTACCTAACATTAAACATATTGATAATAGTTGTACTTTGAAGCTGATTAATTGAATGTCCTATTAGTGCTATATTATACCTATATACTAATTTGACCATTAAAGCTAAGTTTTGTTGACCTTGGCTGTCGCACCAGCTGATCCCCTCCATCCCACATAGCAATTTGAAAATATATAGATTTCCAAAATATTTGAAAAAGGTTTTACAGCCAATATTTGTTTTAAAATATTGTATCAATATTTTGTAAATATTTAATCTACAAATATTTTTACCCAAATATGATGAACGCATTTTGAAAACATGATACACCAAATGTTTTAAAATAGTGTTCCATTCAATGTTTTGAAAATGTTTGATTTACAAATATGTACCCCCAAATATATTGAACGCATTTTGAAAACATCGTATACCAAATATTTTAAAACAGTGTTCCATTCAATGTTTTGAAAATGTTTGGTTTACAAATATGTACCCCCAAATATATTGAACGCATTTTTAAAACATGGTATACCAAATATTTTAAAACAGTTTTCCATTCAATATTTTGAAAATGTTTTATTTGCAAATATGTACCCCCAAATATATTGAATGCATTTTGAAAACATTATATACCAAATATGTAAAAACAGTATTTCATTTAATGTTTTGAAAATGTTTAATTTACAAATATGTATTCCCAAATATAATTAAGCCATTTTGAAAACATGATATACCAAATATTTTAAAACAGTATTCCATTCTATGATTTTAAAAATGCCTAAAAATGTTAGTAGTGATGTACATACTAGGTACGACGTCGTATGCCATCTACCAGAAATCCCAAAATTAAAATAAAATGTATTATATCTGGATTCAGATTTGCATAATAATATAATATATGTTTATATTTATAGATAAGTAATAAAATATTTTTGTAATATAGATTAGAAACTTTGGGTACTTATTAAATTCATAAAATAAAAGTTTCGAAGGGTATAACCTTGGCTTGTCAAGGATTAATCTCAATAGATTATTTAAAGTGGTAATCAGAGCTTTTCATAAGTGCCACCAATATGGCAATATAGAAATTCCATAGGAGGAGATTGATTGAATTATAACGAAATAAATAGTTCTCATTAAATTGACATTTACAACATAAACATTTACAGTTAAAATATTAAAATATATTATATTTTAAATTTGTAATGTAGCTTCCTCAGTATCAATGATGATAATTCATTGTATATGTGTAGATCCCATTTAAGTCCTTTATCAATAACTATAAACCCAAGTATATATTTAACATGATCTACTTATGGATTTAGTATTGAATACAGTCACAGTTTTAGGTTTTGGTTATACAATTACAAGAATGAGTACATATATATGAACTTTATCAGAATTATCAACATAATATATAATTGTGTTTTTATTAAATTTAAAATATATATTATATAATTAGATTCATTTAAATTTAAATTTAAATTAGCGTATAATATATTAAATTATGAATTATAAATTAATTTATACTAAGGAAATTATTATCATACCATGATTTAACCATATAACTAGGCAAGTATTGGCATTTTCATATAACATGTGTGTTATTTTAAGAGCACACTAACTATAGAATAACAGTGTCATCTGCAAATATGTATATTTTTTCAGGTAGATTTGGAATATTTAGTAAACCATATTAACATACATATTAAATAAAATTGGGCCCAATACAGTTCCTTGATTAACACACCATATGTGATAATATATATTATAATATATTCAATGAGTTTATTATTTATTCTAACTTTGTGTATTCCATTTGTTATATAATATGATTTAAATAGTACAGCAAATGGAATATCTCTTAAAACCGCCAAGTCTTTTTTTTAAGCAGTATACATTTTGATTAATAGAGTCAATAAATATAGAAATAACTTTAATTTTGGTATCCATATATTTTCTATACATATATAAATATAGTTAACTAATTTTTAATTTAGTAACATATTGAATAATGCATCACTATGTATATATATATTTATAGTGGACAGTCCTGGTCGGAAACTAAATTGATTTGATGAACAAATTTATGTTTGTTCAAAAATATTGAAATAGTTCAATTAAAGCATAATTGCATGTATTATCTATACTAGCTGTTTACAGTTTTTCACCATGATTAAGTTAGCCGGTTGATTAAAATCGTTTTTGAGGAATCAACAAGGAAATGTTGGATGGTCAGGACTTGCTTTGATGACTTATAATAAATTGACTTTGATATTAAATTCTTAGTAAGATATAACATTACAATATATAAATAACACTATCAATATTTTTTACAAAAGAATCAAAAAATTAATTTTACATAATAATTAAATTGCGTAATTTTTATTTTTACTGTGTATGTCATAATTATAACCACCCAGCTCCCTAAAAAATGTATAGTTATAGCTATGTTAGTACCTACTTAGATCGTGCTATTCTTGACTATAGTGATAACTGATAATTTGGCCCATAGTTATTATAATAACAATTCATATGTACGCCACTGGGTATAGTTATAACTTTCTTTTTTTTTACCACAATTTTATTGATGGAATGATAATAGATTTTGAAATTGAGAAGGATATATATATACCAGCTTTAGTTAAAATGTTATTGAATATAATACTTATTATAGTGGGTAAGAAATGTCGTACCTACTGTGTATTTTAGGAACTTATTTGTTATCTTGTTTGTATAGAATGAGGATAATGATGATCTTTAAGTTTTATAATATAATTAGAAATTACGGTTTCAATTATTTGTAAGAAGGTGTAATTATTCTTAGGTGTAAGAAAAATTGATTACCTCATGTGACATTATAAGAATTTAAAAAATTCTCATCTTTTATAAAAAAATTTCTTTAAGGGTATTCGATACCGTGATTTCCTGTCTTTGTCTAACACACGCGCAACATATGAATTCAGACGTGTTTTTTGGCAAACGTACCGAATGATTATATATAGTATAATAGAATATGAATACATTAACAATTAATTGTTTAGAATAATATTCTACAATCTAAATCAATAACAATGCTAACTAATACGCGATTAATACGAACATTCAACATGCTTGTATTTTTGTTGGCTGGGCAATAACACGTAATGAGAAATCGTATAATAGACCTTATAAGTTATAGTACATATTATATTATATTATATAGCCCCGCCGTTCCAGCCAAGTCAAGAAAGTGATCGCCGCTAAAAATAGTTCACATATTGGTATAATTCCGTGAAATTACGTAATAATGTTATTTATCAGTGAATCCAAAGCGATAACGACCGCGCTTTTCAACGCCACCGCGCGCTGCTATCGCCACCGGGCCACCGCGGCATCCTACTATTCCTACATTCCTACACTACACGACTACATACCGACATCGAATATTCGAATCGACCTGACTAAAATATTTAAATACTGATGTGAACAATTAATACGGGTCCTATAGAATTGCTAACATTATTATTATATATATTTATATTGCACACAATACGAATAGCGGCTGTTGTTTGTGACTTACTGCCTCGAAGTCAAAACTTTTGGAGAGCACGCTAGAGCAGATTAATAAAACGCGTAAGTACCTATTATAATTGTATTATACTTGTTCATTTTATTATAATCATCTACCTTCACATTACCTATTGTCTATTGACAATATTACAGTCTATCTAAATATTTAAATACTGATGTGAACAATTTAAACCGCGTGTTATATAACTGCTAACATTGTTATATATATTTATGTTGCACAGTGCACACATTACGAATAATTGCTGTTGCTTGTGACTGTGCCTTACTGCCTCGAAGTCTTTTGGAGAGCACGCTAGAGCAGAATAATAAAACGCGTAAGTGCCTGTATTTTATCATGATATACCGTTTTTATGATCTACCTAGGACCTAGCTATTAAAATGGTGTTTTTCCACCTTTGTCTCATGCTCAACAAAGGAATAAAAATACAAATAGACCTAAAAGACTTAAATATAGAACTTAATTTATAGTTAGTATTAATATTTAGTCAAGAATTTTATATATTTACCTTACTAAATTAGGTTAATAAAATAACTTATTTGAATTAAACCTAAACAAAACCAATTATAATATGTATTATGAAATACAAAATAATTAGAATGATATAAATATTATAATGATCAATATAAACTACCTATATGTATATTTGTGCCTCGCTATAAAAAGTTTAATAACTGCTGTAAGTCCTTAACTGTTATTTATTAGAAAAAGTAAACAATATCAAAGATCTTGGGCTGTATTATGATAACAAATTTAAATGGAATAAACATAGGTATAAATGTTTTGTTAAAACCTATAAGAAAATTATTTTATATTTTGGAAAAAGTTAGATAAATATGTAATATTAAACTCAAACATACCTACTAGGTATTTATTTATCATTAATACAAACTAGGTATTAAATTTTGGCATTGCACTTCTACTAGTCACTTTAACATTATATTAAAAAGAATACTCAATAGACTAACAAATACATTGCAAATGATCCACCAATTAAATAATTATTTAATATTTAAGTACTATTATTGTGTTTTTTTGAATACATTCCAAACCGAACTCACGTCCACGCATTACAAGCAATAGCTATAGCTTACAGGGTATTAATTAATTTAAAAAATGTTTGTATATATATGTCATTGTTGGTTAGTAATTATTATATTGTTATTATTATTATTGTTATATTATAACTAGGTATATCATTCTAAATGTAAAATATTATGATTTATGACCATTACTTATATTTTTTTATAAATAAAAATATTAATTTAACATTTTTTCTTTTTTAATTTATTGTTTACCTATATATTTTTAAATTTGATTAATGTTTTCAGTTTGTTTAAAATGAAAAAAGTATTTTGTACTAGAACAAAAAAAAGAAAAGTGCAAAGAGAGTTGGATGCTTTGGGTGATTGGTATACAGGTCATTTACCAGATGATTTAAATAGTACTTATGACATTTACCCGTACAAGAAATATTACCTAACGCAACTCCTATTTCAAGTACTGTTAAAAGTACATTAAACATTTTTAACTCAGTTATGGGCCAGTCTGATCAGCTAATAGTAGAACGTAATAATATTTCAATTCCAAATATAGTTATTGAAAATGTACTAAAATCCAGCAATGATGAGTTTATAAATATTTATAAAAGTAAATATAACCGCCAGGAAGATATTTTACAATCATTGGCTCATTGGGCTGTAGATTATAATGTCCCTCAAAATACAATTAATAAACTTTTAGAAATTTTGAAATATAAAGCAGAACTTTCATTTGTACCTAGAGATTGTCGAACACTTCTTCATTCTAACTCTACAAAAGTATTGCATTTAAGAGAAGTACACCCAAATGGTATGTATTATCATTTTGGCTTACGTAATGGAATACTAAGGTTTTCATCAATTTTACCTTTGCAAGAGTCTATTCAAATTGCAGTTGGGATCGACGGGTTACCAATATCGAAAAGTAGCTCCAGTCAATTTTGGCCTATTTTGGCCTATATTATGCCCTATCATAAATATGTTTTTCCCGTTGGAATATTTCATGGAAATAAAAAACCATCAGATAGTAATAACTATCTTTCTGATTTTATTGCTGAAGTGTTAGAATTAAGTAGAAGTGGATTAATGGTGAACAATCAGCTTAGAAAAATTGAAATTAAAATGATTTGTTGTGATTCCCCTGCTAAGGCCTTTATATTAAGAGTAAAAGGACATTCAGGTTACTTTTCGTGCACTAAATGTTTACATGAAGGTGAATATTGCATAAATCATGTTTGTTTTCCTTACAATGAAAATGGCAATGAAAAAAGAAATCATGAAGATTATGTTATGATGAAGAATGAGCAGTATCATGTTTCACCCACAATTTCATGTCTTGCATTGATTCCCAACATTAACATTGTTGATTTGTTTCCGTTGGATTATATGCACTTGGTGTGTCTAGGTGTCACAAAACGACTAATAACCTTATGGTTAAATAAGGGGCCATCTAATGTACGCTTACCAAGTTGGAAATCAAAAAAAATTACAACCAATCTTTTAAAAATAAAGACATGTATCACAAATGACTTTGCTAGAAAACCCAGGGGACTTGAAGAAGTGGGACGATTCAAAGCAACAGAATTCAGACAATTTTTATTATACACTGGTCCTATAGTATTAAAAAATGTTATATCTGAAGACTGTTACCTCAATTTTATGACCCTCAGTATTGCAATGAGAATTTTATTGAGTTCAGATCACTGTAAATATTTGGAGTATGCTCATCAACTTCTTGATTATTTTGTTAAAACTTTTCAACAAATTTATGGTATTGAATTTATGTCACACAATGTTCATGGATTACTGCATTTAGCTGATGACTATAAGATATATGGACCTCTAGATAGTTGCAGCTGCTTTTATTTTGAAAACTATATGAAATATTTGAAACGGATGCTACGAAAACATGATAAGCCTTTACAACAGGTGGTTAAACGATACAAAGAAATTTGTGATAGTGAAAATATCACATACGACAATCATCACGATCAATTAAATTTTTCAACACATGAGCCAGATTGTTTTATTCTTACAACAGGAGGGGAAATAGTTAAAATAATTGATATATTATCGCATATTAATATAATTATTGGTAGGAATTTTTTATATAAAGAAAATTTGTTCATTAAACCCTTAAAGTCATCGAAGTTAGATATTTGGATTGTTAAAAGTCTCTCAGAAACGACAAAAGAGTGGAAGATAACTGAAATAAAAAAAAAAGTTGTTATGATCAACTTTGATGATAATTTTATATCTATACCCATAATTAGATAAGTTATGATACATTTATTATGTAATTATGTAGATATCATATTTATATGTATAATATTTATTAAGTATTAGATTTAGTGCAGTAGAATGTGTAAAAAAATAAAACAACAGGTATTTTAAATTTGTATAAACATAATGTAAATAGTTTCTATATTTTATCATGTATATATTGTATATGTATTGTTTGTTTTGAAGGATGTGGATAGTTGTACTATTTGAAGCCGACAGCACATTAGCTGCTGTACCTGCATTTTGGTATAAAGATGGCCTCTGTGCATGGCCCAACAGCAAAATTAGTAGAAACATAGAAAAAAGAACTGCACCAAATGAGTTAGAATTCTCCAGTTATAAGGCAAAAATATTATATGAGCATGTTGGTAAGTATACAAAATAGTAAATAATAATAATATTCATGTAAATATCAAAATATGAAATGTTACCATAATTGCAATTACAATACCTATTTATGTTGCATTTAATATTTTTACTAAAAAAAGTACTATGTATTTAGGAAGTTATTTAGAAGCTCGTACCTTGGCTCAAGATAATTCAGAGGCATCATCATGCGATAACTTATATGAAGATATGCGCTTAAAAAAGAAGAAAAACTCAAGATTTGTATCGTCTAAAAACCAAACAAGGCTTCTTTCTCCACCACTAATCGATTCTGAAGGTAAAATATTCTAACATTAGTAAAAGTTTGGTGTATGTATATTGTATATTGTATATTGTATATATCACTATAATAATGTTAAACATATTTTTGATAGTTATTACTAGTACCTACCTATAGTTATTACTTATTACAAGTACCTATATTTATCAAATATGTGGTAAAATTGGTAAATTTCTATTAAAAATTGATGTATAGTTGAATTTTAATACATTATTTAAAGAATATAAGTAATACATATTTTATTGTGTACTTAAATTAATTAATAATAAAATATCATGCCCAGAGCTCTTAAAAATAAGATAAACTTCAAACTTCCTGCTTTCAACTCTAGAAATAATCACTCACTTTCAGCGCCACAATGTTCTAATATAATAAGATTTAGTTCAGAGTACTTTATTCTAAATGCATTTAATATGGTGCCAAATTTTGATTTGTTCATTGATTCAAAACACTTTTAATAATAAATTAATTTCTGTTACAGATTCTGAGAATGATGATTCTGAGAATGATGTTGATAAAAATTATAAGCCTTTTTCAAATGATGATTTTACTCGTGAAATTTCATCTAGTTCATCAAAAAACAAAAAATTGAAAGTCTTTCACAAAACTGGATCATTTACAACTCATGACCAAAGTTCAACTTCCAAACTATCGCAGCATCAAACAACACCAACATATTATGTAAACCACTCACCTGAATCAAGATCGTATCAGTCTACACCAAAAGCTCAGTTAACTGAACCATTTAAAAATAAAGACAAACGTCATCAGGCATCTAATTTTGAATATGATAATGACCAAGGTAAATATAAAAATGTTGTTTTGAACATTTTATTTTAGTATTAAATATTACTTAAACATTTTGTTAAGGATTCAAAAAGTTTATATCGAGATCTATGACCAACATGAAGTACGAAATTGAATCTGTTAACAAGCGTCTTGATTCTTTTTACTCATTATTAGAAACAATTAATGATAAACTGAATAGCAATAATGCATTTTCTAATTTGGATAATGTATTTGATAATTATGAAAATGACATAATATGCATTGATAACAATGATGACCTAGAAAAAATGGAAGATAAATTAACCAATGACCGACAATATAAAGCTTATGTGGTAATTAAAATATTTTGAATCAACATAATAATATACTGCAGCAAGTTATTTATTTAATTATTTTATTACTTACAATATCTTCTAGATTGTTTTGTTAACACGGTTGATGGGAGACAGTTTGTCGGAGTCCGTAAGAAAAATAATGCAAAAATTATTTACAGATAATTTTTTGGCAAACTACTCTTTTATAGGTTTTAAAGGCAAAAAAACATTTTCAAACCTTCAGCATTGTACAGTTATAATAGGCAAGTACTTTATTTGTATATAATAATGTGTGTATCATCTATACATAATATGTAGTTATTACATATACTATTCCTATAGTTGATCTATATAATATATATATCTTTTCTAATAAGTTTTTTTTAAGTGTAATAAAATATTTGGTAAACTATATACAAATAGTTATAGTATACATTAGTAAAAAACAGTTTACATAAAAACTATTTTTTGTAAATAAGCTATAGATATGTATTTATCTAAAAATTCTCTTACTGTTTTGATTTATATTATTAAAATTATTTATTTTAGTCTAAAATTTAAATAATTTTAATGATTCATAAAATAATTGTCAACAAATTGTATATTAATGTATTCTCATGTTTTTCATATTATTCTTGCAGATGCGATTTTAAAAATGAAAAAATTTAAAGAAGTATCAATCAAAGAAATAGAAAAGCCAATAAAGAGTTGGATGGCACAAGCTCCTTCAAGGATAAAAAAAAATGCAGAAAAAACTGTTTAAATTATCAAAAGCTTTTTATTACTAATATTGTATAGTATGATTATTTTTTATCATAATTCTATTTTTATTTCTTTATTTTAATATATTATAAAATATTTGACAAGGGTGAATAAGTCAATAATTTTTTTTTATCATATTGTTTTGATTATTACAAGTCTTATATTAATATATAGACAAGATAAACTTTTTTATTATTATTATTTTTCTGTAAGACACAGTCAGATTTTTTTTTTAATATTATAATATAGGTACTACTTATTTTGTATAACTTTTATTCAATCGTTAACAAAAATATACATATAAGCGGTATCACTTTTTTTATGATTATTATTTTTAATACTGTATTTATATAATAAATATTATATTTGATGTTATATCATAATATTTAGTATCATTATTTTTCTGTAAGACACAGTCAGATTTTTTTTTTAACATGATAATATTATAATATGTACCACTTTTATTTTGTATAACTTTTTTTCATGTTAACAAAAATATACATGTAAGGTATCATAATAAAACGTAATTATTTTCATAATTATACTATCACCCATAATATTTTATTTGTTAATATATTGTTTTCAAACTAATGTAACCTATATATTTCATGAATATTGTCTACGAAATATTTTCAAAAGAATATCACCAATATATCTAGTAAACATTGTGTGCAAATCACTTTCAAAATATTATAAGAAATATATTTCACAATTATTGTATACGAAATATTTTTAAAATAATATCACCGAAATATTTCAAAAGCATTGCGTGACAATCATTTTCAAAATATTATTGGCAACATATTTCATAATCATTGTATGTGACATATTTTCAAAATAACATCACTAACATATTATGTAAATATTGTCGTTAGATATATTTATAATATTTCATCATTGGACAAATGATGATCTTATAATATTGTGATAATATCTTAAAACTTTTTGACAACCATGAATGAATATATTGAAAACATTTAAATAATTTATAAAGTATTTTAATAATATTTTAAAAATATAATTTTGCTATGTGGGTATATTACCATAGAACAATAATAATCATATTATTATTATTACCGATATTTGGCGATACCTTTATCATTATTTATAATTATCTATGACCACAGTCTTATAAGATAATAGAATTGATTAAAATATTAATTAATGATAATAGTAAAGAAAAATCAATCAGTTATTATAAACTGATACTAAACTTTAAAACTTGTAAAGTAAAATACTAAAATGTTAATTGTAAACCATGTGGCCATGCAGCGTAGCACTACTACTTAAATAGTTAAATATTGAATGTAGGTATAATGTAATTAATAATGTAACTAATTAGTGTATGTTTTAAACCGTTATAAGTATACCGACAGTTTAAATTTCTTTAATAGCATAATATACCTAACAAAATAGTTGTTGAATCATTAAGTTTGTCAAAAATATTCCATTGAACTTAAAATTACATTATTCCTAAGTCGTAATTTGTGATATATTTATGTATTTTATTTGATATTTCAATCAAAAATATATGTATTTAAGTTTATATTATTAAGTGTGGTGTAAATTTGATAATACCTACCACTTAGAAAGCACAACATTTGTACCTACATTAAGTTTATTGGTAAGTTTTCTTAAAATGTATACGTAGAAAAATAAATCGTTATGATTAATACATTAATTTGTACATTATTAATACATTATTATACATTATTATGACGTATTAACAGTTTTAATTTAAATTTTATTTTCAGTTACACCATTAATAAATGTTATTCAAAGTTTAATAACACAAAAGTTGTTTTACTCTTAAAATTATTGGCCGACACCAATACACCATAGCACAAACTTAATAAAACTTCATATATTATTAATTTACTTATTACCATCTACTTGGACACAACAAGATAGCTGCCTATCTACATATACATACTTAAAAATATAATGTTCTCTGATCAGAAGTACTTATAAGTTGCATGTATTCAAATTTTACATTTGGCATAGTTATTATTATTAAGAACTAAGTTTATCTGTATTTACTACAAATATACTTGGCCAAATGATTTGGAGATAGATATTGAAATCACATAATTTTCTATCTTCCATTACATTTTCCAAACGAGAACAATGACAAATAAAATTGTTGTTTCCCATATACTATTTTAATAGTTGAAGAGACTACAAAATTAATTAAGTATGTAAACATATTTTTTAACCATCAAATTATTTGGTTATATTTATCCTTTTCAATTTATTAGATAGTAAATACTCAACTACTCAAGTTAATTTCAAAGAAGATAAAAAATCAAATCTGCATTCCAGAAGAAACTTAATCCCAATAATATAGTAAACTAAAAATATGTTAAATGAAAATAGTACATGCTATTGTTTTTTTTTTAAACTAACAAATATTATACAATTAAGTTAATTTAGCTAACAAATATCAATCAGTCATTGACACTTAAATCGGTGGTAAAATGTATGTTTCTTTATTAATTAAAAAAAAAATCATAAATTACTCATCTTCATTATTATACATGCTATTATTAAATATTATATTTAAATAACTATTTTATTATAATATTAGGTAGATATGTCTTAATCCTAATATTTATGCATCATAAAAATATTTGTATTTAAAATTATATTGTATTAGTGTTTTGCAACTGAATAGTTCCTTCTGTTTGGTTGGTGTTGTTAGCTATTTATTACCACCTACGAAATCTAAGTTAAAATATTATTAGTCCCATTTTTAAATTTTACTGTATTTTTTTAAGTTAGGGGTTAAGTTGAGTTTGTTTCAATTTTTTGAATACATGTTATGATCCTAACTCATATTTTGCATTACTGCATAACGAATATTTTGATCTAACTGTATCATTTAATTTGGAATAGATTTATCATAGTCCTGGGCTTTTAAATTATGGTAACATTTTTGAAGGGTGTTTATCCAGCAGGTGCTCTATCAAATTTCATAAATGTTTGGCTACAGTTACCTGTGCATTTCTTTGTAGTAGTAGTAAAATCGATCAAGTGTAAAATTTTAATAGATGAAGTCTGGTGTTAAGAGTCTTTCTTTTGATTTTGAGGTGTGGGCCCCAAGTTAGACGCTTGTCTAAAATTAGACCTAAGTATTTAGTTTGAGTTGTGGTTTGGAATGGATTGTTTTGAAAATAGATGGTAGGAAGAACAGCTTTTCTCAAAGTAAAAGGAATGTGAAAGGACTTGTCTGTATTGATTTTTATTCTCCATTTGGTGGACCATTTTGTGTCCAAGGTTCCCACAGACCTTTTGCTTTGTACACAACATAAGGTGGTAATATTTCTCCTTTAGCATTTCCACACATCATAAGACTAATAGAAACTTTAGAAGTGTTGCATATTCGTTCTGGATATTTACTTCCTCGCTTAACTAAGACTTTTTTTTGACCAGGATTGTCAGTCAAATTAGTTTCATCATAATTATAAACATTTTCAGGTAGTACACCAGACATAGTTTTCTTTAAGTTTGTTATGTCATTTTGTAAAATTTCTTTATTTATTGCAGCTCTTGTTCTTTTAATATTTGAAGCCAATCGAACACTTAGATTTTTATGACGTTTTATAAAATCTGCAGTACAAGATAGACCTGGTAAATTATTTTAAAACACGTTCACCTTTCTACCAATTCTATCTAAATACGACTTCACAATATGTCTTAAATCTGTCTTATCAATCGGAAATCCATAGTTGCTCATAACTATAATATGGTCAACAAAACTTTTCTCCTCATTGCTTGAAAATATTGTAGGACGCCCAATCTTTAAACTGTGGAGATTTTTTAGTTTGTAATTAATAGTTTGACGTGGAATACCATATGCCTGCTCAGCTTCCCTTTGTGTCATAGTCTTATTTTTTATTTCACTAAGGCATTTTTCTAATGTTTCATCAGAATAGTTTTTATAGTTTCTTGAACCTAATTGTTTTTTGTATTTGTTCGGCATACTCTAAAAATATTTAAACAACATTAGTTTTTAGTTAATTAAGTGAATTTAGTCAGTATTTCAGAAATAAAATTATTTTACTAAATTTGTATCTTAACAGCAATCATTGGCGTGCACAGCTGTATACCGTTGACATAGGTTTCCTACAATAATTAATAAACTATACTGCAATACTAATAAGCATAAGGTATACATATAGTTTAAAAATAGTTATGATCATGAATATTAGTTGTTTAATATTCATGAACTGTTTATTTATAATAATTATTACTGTTATATTACAATTAAAGTTAAATAAAAAAGTTGATTTTTAAATTAAATGTTTGAGCATGCCTAAAACAGTTACATTATATTTGATGCTTTTTTTTTAATATAACCCAATCGGAAATGTATGACTTATGCCGACACTCACAAAGGGCGCCGTACTGCGACTGTACTGGCTCCCCACAGTTGGCTGGCCCTTACGGGTAAAGTACTGGCCAAAATTGTATAAAGTACTACACCAGTACTGGAAAACTAGTACTGGTAGCCAGTGTTGACTCAATACTGGCATACTACGGGCACCGAATGAATTTCGATCGTGGGCCACCCAGTGTAAGTCATAGTTGAGCCATCTTTGGCGGAGTACAGGCATATTACGGTCTCTGTTTCAATTACGAGCAAGTGCCATCCAGTGTTTGTCGTAGTTGTGCCAACGTTGGCGGAATACGGGCATATCGTCGGCTTCGTGGCAAAACCTCCTAAGTCGAAAAAATTGATTTTTTTTTTTTTTCGTTGGATGCACTGTATTTTTGTGCTCATTTTGATACCGCGAAAACTAATTTATGATAAATATTTCATATGATAACATACAAAATATAAAACTCAGAATAATAAAATAATAACTGAATTTTTAATTCTCCCTAACCTAACCAGAGTCCAGAATATTGTTTTAATAACGTAGGTAACTTATTAAATGTGAAGTTTTTATTTAAAATATTCATGTACTTAGCATATTAATTATATTTAATAATACATTAGTATTCAGTCATATCTTTACTGGGAGATGATGATATTTTAGATTTCTTAAATGAATTTGATGATACTATTAATGACTTAAGTGTTGAAGAAACAGGTGATCTGAATAACTGTGATTTGTTAAGTGTTTCTGATGTTCCTATTACTGAAGGTAATAATTGACAAGATCAATATAATATTAATATATTTTATAAACTAAAATATTCAGTGTTCTAATATTAATTGTATTATACTTAATTAAATAATATAGGATTAGAAACTAACCGCAGTGAAAATGTTTTGGTTGATAATAGTGATGAAATAGGTACTCTGAATAACTGTGGTTTGTTAAATTTATCTGATGGTCCTATTGCTGAAGGTAATTTACTAGATTAATAATATTAATATATTTTATAAGCTAAAATATTCATTGTTTTAATATTAATTGTATTATACTTAATTAAATAATATAGGATTAGAAACTGACTGTAGTGAAAATGTTTCGGATGGTAAAAATGCTGATGAAATAAGTACTCTGAATAACTTGTTAAGTTTATCTAATGTTCCCATTATTGAAGGTAATATATTTTTGTAAATTAAAATATTTAGTTTTCTAATTAGGTATTTATAAGGTTATAAATTAAATACATAGGGTTAGAAACTGAAATTAGTGACAATAACCCTCACCCTATCAAGGCAAAAAGAAAATTACATTTTCAAACTGGTGATGAATTAGACTGGATGAAAAACAAGAACAAACTTTTAAGAATGAAAGGAAAAGATTATAAGGGATTGAAGAAAAATAAAGACAATAAATTTGTATTATCTGAAAATAAATCTGCCAGAAAAATGGGGCCAAGGTGTGATTCCACATTCTGTAAAAAAAATGTAGTTAAGAGAAAATGTTTTACTATCAAAGACGATGATAGGGAACAATTATTTAAATCATTTTGGGATAATATGACATGGTGTGAACGTAAAACTTATGTGTCAGCTCTATGTCAGATACACCCTACTAAAGTTAATAAAACAGGAACTAATATTTCTAGACGGGCAGATACAATTTCATATTTTTTAAACATTAATAATGAAAAATTACAAGTCTGTAAAAAAATGTTCCTACAAACACTTTGTTTGAATGAGTGGTCAGTCAGGAATTGGATTACTAAATCTTCATCTGGTACAGGAATACATATAAGTCCTGAAATTATAAAAAAGAAAAAGGAAGTTGGAGGATTATCTGGTGGAAAAGAGGAATTGATGAATTTTTTCAATAAATTGCCAATATTACCATCTCACTATTGTAGATCCAGTTCTAAAAAATTTTATCTAGAATCATTGTTTGAATCAAAGACTGCCTTGTATAATGCCTATAAATCTGAATTAGCCCAAACCAGAAAGAAGGTAATTTGTAAAACTGACTTTTTTCAAGAATTTGATAAAAGGAATCTTGCTTTATATTCACCCAAGAAAGATTGTTGTGATCTTTGTGAGGGGTTTAAATATGGTCACATCTCTCAAGCTGATTATGATATTCACCAAAATCGAAAAACCGAAGCAAGAGATGCTAAAAATTTAAGTAAAGAGTTTGCCATAAATAACCCTAATAAATATGCTTCATTAACTATGGATGTCCAAGCTGTCAAATTAGCACCCTTTATTAGAGCCTCATCTATGTACTATAAGACAAAACTTTGTGTGCATAATTTTACTGTTTTTAATCAGGCTATTGCAGACGTTTGTTGTTATTTGTGGGATGAAACAAATGATGGTCTAGAGGCATCTGTTTTTGCTACTATGGTTTTAGATTATCTAAGCAATATGATTGAGAATACTCCCACTTTATGTAATATCTCACTATTTAGCGATGGTTGTGGATATCAAAATAGAAATTCTATACTTTCAAATGCCTTGTTAAAGTTTGCAATTGACCAAAATGTTACAGTTACACAAAACTTTCTTGAAAAAGGACACACACAGATGGAAGTTGATAGTGTTCATCATACTATAGAAATGAAATTAAAAAAAAGAGAAATTCATTTACCAACGGATTATATCAATGTTTGTAAGGATGCCCGTATTAAGATTCCTTATAGGGTTAAATATTTAGAATTTTCATGTTTTAATGATTATTCACCAGTTAAATACTATACCTCAATTAGACCAGGTTCATCTAAAGGTGATCCTACAGTTACAGATATCAGATGTCTTAAATATAAACCTGACTCATTTATACAGTACAAATTAATGTATGATGATGAATGGAAGGATTTACCCCACAGAAACAAAAAAATTGGCACATTCCAAGTTAAAAGGTTGTATAAGGATAGGATAAAAATTAAAAATGAGAAATTTGAACACCTACAACAGCTCAAGAGTGTCCTACCGAAACATACCTGGCAATATTATGATAATGTACCTCATAATATTACAAGCAGTAAAACTAAAAAATTCTGAAGTTGTAATTTGATCTAGTTTTTAAGTAATTAAAGATTTTTAAATTGTATTATTAATAACATACTAAAGGGTTAAAAATTATTTTATTTGTTGAGTTTGCTAAGATTTGTTGAATATTTTATTTTATTTAAATGTGATAATTATTATAATCAAGTCTGACATTTTTTTTTTATCTTTAAACATTAAAAGTTGCTTTTTTTAATATAATTTGTTTGAGATTTTAAAATAGTGATATTACAATAGTCTGAAATTAGGCATGTTATGTTCTTGAATAAGCTTACAGTTGTGATTTATTTTTTAATAAAGTGATATTATGATAAAATATGAATTATTTGTGTGAATTATAAAAATGTTTTCCTTAAAAAAGTTACAGTAAAACCTCGTATCTCAAAATTTCGTAAAATCAAAAACTCGTAAGTCAAATTTCTATTATACAAAATAAAAAAATAATCTTTTTCTTCATTGAATTAAATCGACAATATAATTAATTAACATAATATAAAAAAAAATATGCAATTGTGAAATATATAACCCTACCACAGTTTTTTGCTCCTCCTGAAAAGTTTGATAAAAGTGACTTCAGAGGTTTTGCCACGAAGCCGACGATATTACGGGCTTTACCTACCTAGTTTACGCATTTTTAATATTATATTTTTTGTTTTGATATTATCATTTATATCATACGTAGGTATGCAAGAGTACAGTTTAAATATAAATAATAGATACATTATACATAATATCATATTATGTTACATAGTTATTAATAATAAATTATTAGTTTAGTATATAACGCCGCTTGGAATTTTGAAATTAAATGTAAAATATCAAAAAAGTGTACATAATAATATTGCCAATATAAAAAAAGTGATAGTATACAACAATATTGTAAGATCTCAAATTATTACGTAGTACGTACCTATATACGGCTATATATACGTCATGTACCTACTCTAAAAAAGTACCGATGCCCGATGTTAACCCCCTATTAGTTATTAGTTATTAGTTTTATAATAATGAAACCTTCTTATATAAAATATATTGTAGGTACCGACATACAGAGGCGGTTTGAAATTTTTCAGTTGGTGGTTCAAAAATAGTTAAAACCACCCACCCACCCACCAAAAAGTCACACTGCAAAACCTTACTTAATTTTATCATTTTTTTTTTTTTACTATTATTATTTATACTAAAATTTGCTAATTTTGATAATTGATATATTAAGTACCGAATTCTAAATAACCAAGTAAGCAACTTGATATTACAAACCTAAAGATATAAGATAAAATTAGTTTAATTTAGTATTCTAGTGGACAGCATGTTGCATGATTAATTAACTTTAAATTAATCATGGGGCATTGTATTTCATTGTTTTCTTTAAAAAGTAGGCAGGTATATACTTAACATTTTTTTTTTTTATTAAAACATTTTAATACAATTAATGAAAGTCAATATACTTACATCATTTTTTAAGTGTTAACAATACATTAATGCTTTTTGCAAAACACTGGAAGTTGAAGCAAATTTATTAATAGCATCTTCAATTGATACTTCTATACTTCTATCAGGGTTACAAGAAATTAACATTAAATTATCTAACCTTTTTTCTCCAATAGTAGAGCGTAATTTTGTTTTAATGAGTTTAAGCTTGGAAAAACATCGTTCTGCAGTTGCTGATGTTGGTGGCAAAGTACAAATCCCCTTATAAGCCATGAATAAATTTGGAAAAGCTGACACCATTCCCATTTTACACAGTGCAGAGTATATGGCAGTAACATGTATTGTTTCTTCGGAATCATCACTGTCAGTATCATATTGATCACTTAAATCATTTGTATTAATTGTATGTTTAGAATGTTTACATTGCATTTTTATGTCATTTGTTGTAGCACTATTCATAAAGTTTTTATAATTAGAAGCAAATAATTCATATTCTACATTTAAACCAATTTTGTTAATTCTATCTGCAGACAACCAGTTTACCAAGTAATCAAATTTATTTGGGGAGACTTTGTTTAACTCTAAGCGTTCAGGTAGTAGTAATGAAAATTCTTTGAAGATATTTTCAGAACCACTAAATCTATCATCTAGTTTAGATAAAATTACATCCAATGAACATCTATAAACTTCACATACATAGCGGTAATTTGCTGAAGTTATTCTTTCATCACTACTTATTTCTCCACTCATTTTTTTCTTGCGAGATGTACGCACCTCTGCTAAATCATGTTCCTCTAAGTCTTGTGCTTCACAAAATAATTTTGTTTCTGTAAATAGGTTCTCATATACAGATTCAGTTTTCATTGCTCGTAAATCTTGTATTTGTTGTCGAGTCACTTTAATTAAATGTATTGCTTGAATGAAATCGATGGCAGGATTTTGTAAATAATTTGATAAAGGTGTAGTAATTGAGAATATATTGCGCATCATATGCATTGTTAGAACAAATTTAAAAGAATTAAGTTGCTTTAAAAAACTATTAGCTAAATGTCTGTTTTTTTTGTCAGTTTCTTCAAGGCTAATTTTTTTTAATGTTAAAATAATTGATTTATAAGTTATTTGTATAACTTCTAAAGAACGGTCATGGTATGTCCATCTCGTAGCAGAAAAACTTTTTAACCTACGAATACGTTGGTTTTTATATAATTGTTTTTGAAACTCTACATATGTTGCGGTTCTCTTTCTGGCACCTAAAAATGTTACCAAACTACTAATTGCACCAAAAAAGTCTTGTGCACATTCAGTTGCTTCACAACAATCAACAACCGCTAAATTTAAGCAATGTGCACTACACCATACATGTAGTGCACTTTTATTTTCATTTTGTATTAATGAGCGTAATCCTTTTACCGCTCCTTGCATATTAGATGCCCCATCATAAGCTTGTCCAATCAGATCATGCCTCCAATTTAAATTATATTTGTCACATACTTTACAAAATAACTCATACATCCCATTTCCAGTTGAATCTACTGTTTCATCAACACAAATTAATCGCTCTTTTATAAGCCCATCGTTTGTACAATATCTCAATACAAAAGCAAATTGGTCGAGCTTTGACACATCCGTTGTAGAGTCCAGTATAAGTGAATACATTCCAGCCGCTTTCACTTCCTTTAAAATAGTTTCACGGATCGATTCATCAATACAGTTGAGCATAGAATTTTGTGATGATTTAGATAGAAATGTCAATCTTTGTTTTTTTGTTGATGATTTAATATTTTCCAAGTGTGTAGCTAAAATTGTATGATGTTTGGCAAAAACGTTGACCCAATCTAGAAATTTTCCACTTGTACCATTAGTTAAACACTCAGTATGGCCTCTGAATGCATCATTATGTTTGGATAAACATAACACTATATCCATTAATACATGCACAACTGCTCTATTCATTGCAACATGCTTATTATTAGAATTCATTAACTGAATATCAACACGATTATTATTTATGTACATTATTTTATTTAATTCAGCTTCTAAGTGATCTTTACAAGTTTCATGTAAATGAATTCGACCATATAAACCACCTAAATGTCCCCATGAATTGCAACCTGTAGTGACAAAAGAGTTTTTTTGAGCTCTAATAGAACCAAACAGTTTGCATGTCCAGCAATAAATTCTATTCATTGAAGGCGAGTATGTAATCCACGATCGATGTTCAGACTTTCCATTAACCAACTTTGTATAATATGATGTTGAAAACGAACGTGGTGGATTTGATTCATCTTTAGGAAATTTACCATTGGGTAAATCGGTAGCAACTGGTTGACATGGACCCATTTCTAATTGAATTAACTTCAATCCAGGTGTGATTGATTTATTCATAAATAAAACTGGATCATTTTTAAACATTGGCGAAACTGATTGTAAATTATTAACAGATTCATAGATATCAGGAGACTCAACATCTAAAATTATACAATATTATTAGTTAGGTATCATAATAGTTGTATATAGTTTAGTTTCACTAAGCTCTTTCAATATCCACAAAATTGAATTTATATATTTTTATTTACTAACTGTCTGACTATTATAATTTAAAATGTTTATTAATTCTTAAAGAATATAATTTATAAATACTATAACTATAAACATACCTGTTTTGTCAGGAACACAAAGTACTGTAAATTCATTTAATTTCTCCTTATCTCCTACATAAGTGTTTAAATATTTAGTTCCATCACAGCTACTTGCATCTAATACATTTAAAATTACCATTAACTATCAAAATTATTAAATATAATATATTGTCAAGTAAACAGATAATCATACTAAGTTCTTTTTCAAAGCTAGGTAAAACCAGTAAATTCTTTCTCTCTGGCTCCTCTTCCATATTATCAACAAGACATTCTAGTTCCATACAACTTTTAGGATCTGGTTTCAATAGGGACACTATAAGTAATAGTTTATTATATAATTAAAGATCTTAATAACTTATTGACATTAATTTAAAATTATAGGAAAAAACATTCACAGTTGCATACTTGTTTTGTCAGAACTCAGTATAGCTGGTAAATTCGGTTTCCCTGGATCTTGGTTATCTACATTTGAATATTCAACTTCCATACAGCTATCGGGATCTGGTTCTTTTAGACACACTATATATAACGGTTACAAATTGTTATTATTTATGAATAATAAATATAGTTATATTAGGTCATAAGCCATTAGGTACCATTAGTTATGTGAAT
Organism: Metopolophium dirhodum; assembly: GCF_019925205.1. Taxonomy (NCBI): domain Eukaryota; kingdom Metazoa; phylum Arthropoda; class Insecta; order Hemiptera; family Aphididae; genus Metopolophium; species Metopolophium dirhodum. The sequence continues at coordinate 148,210,082 of NC_083560.1, forward strand.
AAATACCTTTATACATAAACCATATTTCATGTAGGGTACCTATTTTAGAATACATATTTTGATATTCATAAATTTAACAATAAATGGGAAAAATTTTGATTTGATTTTTAAGTGACCATATAACTCAGTAAATAAAAATTATAAATTTACTTTATATTCTTAACATAATTCTAAACTAAGTACATAATATAACTATGGTTAAGGTTAATAGATTTTTATTAACTAAATTTAATAGGTAAGTACTAGAAAAATAGAATTTATTTCAGTCATTCAGAAAATTTAAATATTTAAAAAAAAATTAAAATTATAAATTAGACACTTACCTGAGGTACAAGGTTTATTTGTTTTAATAAAAAAATTTAATGTGTCCAGGCTTTTATTAGCCCCTTTAAATTTCATTTTGCATGAATTAACATGCCGATTCCAGTTTGTGGAGTTAATTTTTTTTAAATCCCGTTCACGTCCACAATGTGAGCACTTCATATTAAAGATATTACAAAATGAACCAAGAGTATTACGGACCGTAGTAAAATAATTTTAACAATTCAGTATTCACTAAAATAACGTCCACAACGGAACAACGCCTGACAAGTGACTGAATTACAGAAAATAGGAAAAGCAGGATTAAACAGTAACGATAATAATTGTTAAATTCATATCATGTTATACTATTTGTATATAATATTTTATAGTATTTTTGTAAATCAATAAATCATACGACAACATACATACACACACACACACACACACATTTTCAGCCGATGCTCTGCACGAAATTCTATTTTTATCTCACTGATATAGTAATATGACTATTCATTATATATTCCCATTTATATTTAATCTTGATTATAAATTCTAGTATTGTTATTAATGATAGTTGAACTATTGAAATACGATTTCGTTATTAATTTTATCGCGAATCAGCGAAACGGCCGAAACGTTGGTAGTTGGGTATTTGATAATCGGGATTCGGATTATTACTTTATTAGTTACTAGGTACTTTACTAGTAGTTCCGATGTATAATTATAATTATTTTTTTTTTGGTTTAAACCAAAGTCAGTTAAAATTTAAACAATATATAATATATATTATAATATTACCTATATAGTAATATTATCATCAATAAAATAATTTTTAGAATTTGCCTATAATATAAAAATGTCCTGAATTAGAAAGAAATTCGATTATAATGATAATTCTAACATAGGATTAATTGCGATTTGCACATAATCAAATAATATCTTATTATTGCATACAAAACGTGACTTTATTTTCGTCATAACTTATAGAGCTGTTTATAAGTTAATCGTTAATCTATGTTATTCAGTATTTAATGATTGTATTTATTTGTTCATTGTTGCTAACATTGACATGGCTATCAAATTACCATTTTTCATATTACCACCGGTTACCAAGACCAAGTACCTACCCATCTATTAAAATGACACCCACCCCAAACTTTTTGGTGGTTCAGTGAACCACAAAATGCATGATCAAGCCGCCTCTGCCGACATATTGACGTGGATATTTATTTGATGAGCATATTATTTAGTATGAATAATGTTAAGAAATATTCTTTCAATTCAATATTCAATAATATGTATTTTAAATTAACATAAAAGTTTGATTAAAATATATTATGTTCAATGTTATAATAAAATGAAAAATGATAGTACATTAGTACCTATCGTTTTTTGATTAGGTATGTTATGCTTCATAGTTTTACAAACATTATATTGGCGTATTGAATTAAATTCATAATAATATAATACTTCATTCAACATAATATCTGTTATTATTGATTAATAATAATTAATAATACCTAACTATTACATTTTCATTATAGTTTTTCTTACAATATTAAATTTAAAAAGCTTCAGATATTTTTTTTGTACAGTGTCTATTATAATCCACTTAACAATATTCATATTTTATTGTCAGTTATGCTGAAGGAACTATACGTCTGTATCTGTATTGAATAAATAAAATTATATTCCTTATAAGTCATAACTATTATAATGAGTGAAATAATAAATTGTAGACAATTGTATTATACCTACGATCTAACAAAATATGTATTATCGTAATAATCGAATAATTGAATTACATCGTATAGGTATATTATTATATCACTATTATTCTATACCTAATTACTTTCATGTAAGATATTATGCATTTTTATTATAAATTATGCATATAAATCATATGGTTATAAATTATAATATTTATTTTGTTGTTTGTTTATCAGTTGAATAGTTGGGAAAACCGTATAACGGCTATACCCGCACAGGCAACGAACGCCGCCGCCGCCGCCGCGCACACTTTTTTTTTCTTCTATTATTATATAATGTCTCATTATTTTACTCGGTTACTCCTATGGTATATGACTGCCAAGACATATTCTAGTTTCTACGAGTTTTGAGGTTATGTATGTTTTCAAATTTCATTTACGAATTAGTAATTACACATTGACGAAAATCGAAAGACGATTGAAGATTGAGTATTGTCGTGTTAATTTAAACAAACGGCTAAGCAGATTGCTGAGCTATTTTTTGGTTTTGTACTTTCGCCTTTCCGTAAGTACGATATACTGTTTTTATTAATATTGTATAGTAACTAGTAGCTGCTTAACCTCATGCCAAATGATTTTTGCCAAATTGAAATTAATAGAGACAAATTAAATACATATTAATGTTTTGGATTGTATGTTATTAGGTAAGTACATATTGATTTTTGATTTGTACAGTTATTTATCATCAAAATGTCTATTATATTTCTAAATGCTATTACCTACCTATGTTATTACAATGTTATAAATACGTACCGTCTACTATAGTACCTACTACATAATTATACATTAAGCGTAGAGATACCTATAAAAGGATATTTTAGAAGTAGCCATCACTACTATTGTTACTACTCGAAACATCACAGTTAAAATAACAGTGCAGTCACTGTCACTGCCAGGGCCTAAAATACATCTGATTTCAGGGGACACACTTATTAATTCAGTTGTTACCATTTCCAGATTTCCATACGATTTCCCAAAATCCTACCCACCCTTTTACCTTATACATTTATATTATTTATATGACTTTTTGACTAAAAATATACAAAATAAACACAATTTAAGTTCAAAATATTTTTCTATTAGTAATATAAAACAACTTAAAATGAAAAACTCATCTTATTAGATAGATCATTAGTTGATTGCTCAACTTGATCATATTATGTACCTACTGTATGAAAATTGTTATGCTATAAAATACATATACTATTTTTAATAAAATTGTGTAGTATATCATTATAAAACCAAAACTATAGTTAAACAATTTTTATAATATGATGTAAGTAAGTGAGTGAGGTAACTTTTATAATTATTTTAAATCATTAAAAGCAGTGAATGCCCATAATATATAAGTAGGTACCTAGGTAGTAAATTAGAATATGTAGCTACTAAATGTTGTCCAATAGAAACATTGAATCAGAAAATGTTTAAAATATGTTTGTAGGTATATAATAAGACTACATTTAGAGCTAAGAAACCTTCCTATAATTTTCATATATAAAAATAATTCAAATACCATGGTTACTGATAAAAATGAAATCTTAAATGAATTTAATAAATATTAAAATTAATATTAATATCAATTAATATTTTTTTAACAGAAATGGTTTTAAAGTCCAATAGCACATCTTTTAAGTTAACATTCATGCTTATACTATTATTATTTATGTTTTTTTTTTTTTTAAAGTAAAAGGTTCGAAATCACCAAAAACTAAGTTATGAACACAAACTTAATACAATTTAAAAATGCTCGGTTCATGGAACCAAATTATTTACAATAATATGTTAGTATAAAAAGGTTCTAACTTCTAATTCAATTAATCAATACCAATTCAATAGTGCAATAATAATTATTACTGTATAATGATAATATTGACATTATGGTACAAGAATCGTTTTTCTTATACAATGATATTATATCATTGAATTCAAGTTTAATACAATCCATTATACAATGACCCACTTATAACCTACTGTACAGCAGAGCGACATCCACTTACCAGCTTTTTTTTATTTTATTTATAATTTATATTTTATAAATTTTTATATCAATACAGTAAATTACTATTATAATCTTGTGAACTAAACTATACAAGTTGCTGCATGTCTTAGAACTATAATTATAAGAAAATGTAGTTCAAGGAGTAAAATATTTGAATCCAAACCTTAAAGTTAGGTACTCTCCTGGACAATTTCATAGAAACAATTAAGAACCTTTTCATTCTAGACCCATGTAATTTATTTAATATGTCACTTTTATTAGTAGGAAAATATCACAATATTGTTACAATTTAAATCAATGGTATTGTTTTTTTTTGGCAAAGTTCTGTACCTACCTTACTATAATTGAGTCTGTGTATGACTGTTTCTTGATTACTGACAACTGACAAGGAGATAGCAACTTATTTTATAATATTTTTTTAGGTTTTTATATTGCTTAATTTAATTTAATTTGAACCTATTATTATAACCAAAATTGTTAATTTAACTGTAATTAAAATTTATTTTGTATAGTTTAATATTTTCAGTAATTACCTATCACTTGATTGTTGAAACTATAAATAATGAGTGCGGGTTACTATCGGTTAAAAAAATATCGCCAAAAACAGTCTGTTGAAATTTTGGATGAAGTGCAAGTTGAAGCATTAACATCAAGATGTGAACAAAATCAACATGAAAATTCAAATTTGTATTTAGAGGTGCCTATAGACAAGACTTGCTGTATAAATTCATTATGCTCTACTCAGCCTACAGACACCAGAAATCGTGATAATGAATCTTTTGAGTACTTGGATACACTGCAAGATTTCAGTTCACAGGAGTCTCCTGTATCTTCACCACCATCATCATCATCATCATCATCTCAGTATTCATTGAACATTTATCAAAATAATTATGGTTACAACATTACTGCTCCTGTGCCTAATTTACGGGATAAATTACGAAACTTTGTTGTTCGATTTAGGAATAACATGACTGTTGAAATGATTGAAAATTTACTTTATATATTACGATCTGAAAACCATTCTGACCTACCAAAATCAGCGGTTGGCTTGCTACAAACAAAGTCCAATGAAAATATTACAATAATGAAAAGTTCAAAGAACACAAATGGGTCCTATGTTTATTTTGGCATAGAAGAAGGGTTAAAATATATATTGACTGATGAGTATACTGATAATAAGATACGTATATTGTTCAACATCGATGGCCTACCCCTATATAATAGTTCAACCCAGCAATTTTGGCCTATCTTAGGACTAATTTTGCACCACGAATATGAGTCTAATCCATTTATTGTGGCTGTATATAGTGGTGACTCTAAACCTCAAGATGGAAACATTTTCTTAGAAGATTTTGTTCGGGAAGCAGTATCTTTGATCGAAAATCGTTTAAAAATTGGGCAAAGGACTTTTGAAATAGAAATTGTTGGATTTTCGTGTAATACACCAGCCAGATCGTTCATAAAGAAATGTAAAGGCCATGGAGGGTTCTATGCTTGTGAACGATATGAGACCCGAGGCATGACAATAAATAAAAAAAGAGTATATCCTGCAATTAATTCTAAATTACGCACTAAAAAGAGTTTTATAAGACAAAGTCAACCTGAACATCATTTGGATGGAAAAACTCTGTTGATAGATATACCTAATTTTGACCCTGTTAAATCTGTTTTTTTAGACGCAATGCATTTATTGTACCTTGGTGTTATGGAATGGATCTTACAGAAATTAGTTGGTAATAAAATGCGAGTTAATCGAAAATGTAAACTTTCTCGATGTCAATTACAACAGTTCAATACAACTTTAAAAATGTTTACTAAGCATGTACCAAAAGAATTCCAGAGAAAAAAATTAGACCTAGATACAATAAACCACTGGAAAGCAACACAGTTTCGTTTTTTTTTAAATTACTGTGGTGCTTTAGTACTACATACAATTCTACCTAAAAAGATGCATCGGCACTTTTTACTTTTAGTTGTTGCTTGCAGAATACTAAATATTCCAGAATTATGTGTAGAATATGTAAGTTATGCAAGAGAATTGTTAAAGAAATTTGTTGAACTTCTTCCATCATTTTATGGTCCGGATTCACAAATTATGAACAACCATAATTTAATACATTTAGCTGATGATGTAGAGCATGAGAATATGGCTTTGTCAGCTATATCTGCATTTCCGTTTGAAAATGTTCTGGGTAAAATTAAAAGGATGATTCGTGGAAGAAGTAACCCTGTATCACAGTTGGTTAGAAGAGTGTCAGAACAGAAAGCATGTCCAGAGATAACTAAAAAAAATGCTCTTTATAAGAAAAAGTTTCTCATAGTCAATCCTGTCATTACATGTAAAACTAAAGGTGATATAAAAAGCATAATTTTACATGGATTTGAGTTAACTACCTCAAAACCTAACAATATTGTTAAGCTGAATTCTGGTGAGATTTTTAGTATTTTGAGAATAAAGAAAAAACTACATAAAATTTTTTTACATGTGTATATATTTGAGAGTGTCACAAATGCTTTCAAATATCCTTGCAATTCGACAAATATTGGAATTATGAAGTTGGGTCGATTAAGTAAAAAAAAAAAAATTATCTCAATAGATGATGTTTTAAAAAAATGTGTCTTTTTTGATAATGGCAATGAGTGTTATGCAGTTACGTTACTACATAATTCATAAAATAATTCTAGCAAAAATTTAATTATAGGCTCTATAATTGATGTTATTATGTACATAATTTTATTTTTATTTTTTTACTTTTATTTAATCAATTTTTTAAAATAAATGTGTATATATTCTTCAAAATTTAAAGTAAAATAAGGTATATTTTATTATTCCTATTACAGTTATTTTTACATACTTATACTGACTATGTATTCGTTGATTACAGATATGGATTTTAAGACCAATACAACTCATGTTGTAATAAAATTTAATGAAAAATTAAATGGGAAAGATTGTATTGATCTTATTAATTAACGATGGACAATTACAGTGTAAATATCCTGATAAAAATGAATATTCAAAAGTAGATATTCTGAGTAAGACATATTCTAATTATAAGGATGTTTGGAAAAGCTTTGGAATAAGCGTAGTCTCGGAAGCTCGTAAGTATCTATTTACTTAAATTTTTAAATTTTTGATAATATTGTTAATTTATATGCACATAATATAATATAATATAATATATTATATTGATTATCTTACAAAACAATTCATTTAAACTACACAAGTTAAAAAATAATATTATATTATTATGCAAACCGGTTTTGTGTTTTTTTTTTGTATAATTAACCATCAGAAATACTCTTCTATTTTAAGTTGTAATGATACAAATGTATAAAAGAGATTGCTTTAAGTATACTTTTTTATGATTGATACATTATTTTTTTTAGTTACCTAACACATTTTAATAACACTCAAGACATTATATTTTTTACATGTTATAACTCATTAATATAATAATATAAATATTTATTTTTCATTTAATCTGGTTTCATATTTCAGAAAGTTATGAGCAAGGTGTTAGGCAGATGAACAGGGCATTCTCAAGTACAGTAGTACTGAGTAGCGCTGTTGAGGACATAAATAGCTCTGAAAACGAGTGTCAGCCAAATAGTTTATCAGGAGATGAGCTTAAAAGACATTTAAGTGATATCCCTCCTTTCAACAAATCTCAATCTGCCTCGTCATTATCTGATTCAGCCTTAAAATCTACAAAGAGCAAAATATTATTAAAAAACTCATTAAAGAAGGAAAAAGTTAATTCTTGTGATGAACAAGGTAAAACTTCTATATTTGGTAAAAAAACGAGTATTACAAGATGTAATAATTACTTTTTTTTATGATATTACAGATGATCAGTCACAATCAGATGTACCATCTGAAACATTCCTTAATATGACTACAAACAAAAAAATACCATTACAGAGGCCATCAAAGAATAAAAGATTTCGTTCTCATGATGCACTAGGTAAAACTCCTATATCTTGTAAAAATAAGGGTGGTAGAAGTAGTAATAACAAATTATTTTCATGATGCTATTACAGATGGTCAGCCACATTCTAATGTATCTCCTGAAACAATGTCAGTGTATACAAACAAAAAAATACCATTAAAGAAGTCATCGAAGAATAAAAGAGATCGTTCTTATGATGAACTAGGTAAAATTCCTATATTTTGTAAGAACAAGAGTAGTAGATAAAATAGGTAGTAATAATTTATTTTTATGATGTCATTACAGATGATCAGTCACAATCGGATGTATCATCTGAAACCATGTCAGGGTCTACAAGAAAAATAACCATAAAAGGAAATAAATTTGTTAAAAGAGTTCAGTCTTGTGAGAAAACAAATTGTCAAGCTGTAAAAGAAAAAAGAATAGTTGATGGTAATAGTAATTTATATTATAATACTAAATTTTAAAGCTTCGATTCTCATTTTACACATGCGATTATTAAATATCTTGATTTTGTTAACTTATTTTGTACATCATGTTCTAGATAATATGTATTGTTTTTATTGATTTATTCTGTTTAGCTTTAACTAAGTAAATGTATATTTCTTGCTTAACATTCCAACTTTAAATAGGATAGACTTAATTTTTATATAGTTATAAAAAATATTTTGTTTTTAAAATTATGTACTACTAGATAATCCAATTGTAATGTTATTATATCTTATAATATTAAAAATGTTCTGTTCCAGTTAAATTTGAACGGAATCAAAAATATTGCCCATCGTGTGGTCGTTCAGGTATATATTAATAATTAATAATATACTACATTACATTTTAAATACTTTCAATGTCTATAAAGTGTATTATGAAAGTTGACATTATACTATTTCTTTCAGATAATGTTGTACAAGTTTCTAAATCTGACTTAGAGTCAATGAAGAGGAGTATAGAACACCGCATAAAGGAAAAATCAAAAATATTGCCCATCGTGTGGTCGTTCAGGTATATATTAATAATTAATTATATACTTCATTACATTTTAAATACTTTCAATGTCTATAAAGTGTATTATGAAAGTTGACATTATACTATTTCTTTCAGATAATGTTGTACAAGTTTCTAAATCTGACTTAGAGTCAATGAAGAGGAGTATAGAACACCGCATAAAGGAAGAATCAAGAATAACTAGAAGCTTATTTGCAGCTAAAAACAACGCTACAGAAATTGAGAACATTATAGTAATAGACAAAATAATTGACTTGCCCAAAACAAATTTGGAAAATTTTCAAGATTTTGACAAAGCATTAGAATCTGATATTGAGCTTGTCAAACAATTGGTAAATATTATTTCTCAAATATTGTTGTAAGTTCGATTTTTTTTTATTTTAAATTATACATTTTCAGAAATGTTTTATGGTACTTAATATGAATAGTACTGTCAGAATAACTGAAAATCTAATGGCAGTGATTCCAAGAATTATTTCAAAAGATGTTCAATTACTGTATACTGCATTTGGGAGAGAAATTAATGGCAAAAAAAAATTAAATTTTTCTAGTACTAACACATACAAATACTTACTAGGTATAATATAGCATCATTACTTATAACCAGGGTTGGTAAGTCCATATACTAATAAACGTCATGTTCTAATGTGATCTTAAAATGACTCAAATATGTTCTTACAAAAAACAATTAACTACTCTTGGTAGGTAAATGCATCATCTTATGAACCCTAGTTTATAGATACTATAGTTATGAATTTATAAATCAATATTTTGTTGAATGTTTAATTTTTAAATTTCAGAAGTTCTCACTACTAAACATCCTGATGCAAAAATTAAAGAACTTACAAGTATTTTAAGTCGTTGGTTCTCAGGAGCGAAAGATAGGGAAGGAGGCAAAAAATTAAGATTGGCTTTAAAATAATATTTGTTTGAATAATTTTCTTAAAATACACGTTTTAATACTTAATTATTTTTTATTATCTACCTATAGATTTTCCTGATTTCACATTTTTCCTCAAATATAGTTAAATAAACAAAAAACTAAAAATGAAAATATGTACTTTGGTTCTGTACACTGTACAGTGTACCGAACAATTCTGGGGAGTGAGATTTCAGTAAATTAGGTTAGGTGATAATGGTTGAGCATAATCATGCCAAGTAGATTATTATGACGGAACAATCATTACAGGTGGCTAGTAGCGCGCCAGTATTACTTTCAGTACTTAGCCAGTGCTGTAATGCCAGTACTGGTACAGCGTTATCATACCAGATATATGACAGTACAGGGCCAACACTGGCTGCCAGTAACGCGCCAGTATTACTTTCAGTACTTAACCAGTGCTGGAATGCAAGTACTTGGCCAGTGCTGGAATGCCAGTACTGGTAAAGCGTTATCATCCCAGATATATGCCAGTACTGGTGCCAATACTGGCTGCCAGTAACGTGCCAGTAGTAGCCAGTACTGTCGCAGTGTTGCGCCTGTTGTGAATTTCCGATTGGGAATATGTATATTTTAATATTTTTGTTCTGTTTAAAACAATTAAATCAAACAAAAATAATTTCAACCTACAATCATCTTGATTTGTATATTACAAAATGGATAATTATTACAATAATTTAATTATTAAATAAAAGTTAACCATCACAGATATTGATTTGTGCAAGTTTGTTAATGTTGCTGTTAAGATACTTAAAGATAAAGAAATTGATATTTAATAATTATTATAATAGGGTTTTTTATTTAAATTAAAACAAATTATATGTACAACAAAGATATATTGTTACGGCCAGCATTTAGGTTGCTGGTAATGAATTTTTTCATTTTTGAACAGACAAGTTTTTCTATAAATTAAATCTTTGATTCAAGTGGCTGTAAATTATCTATTTTTACATAATTACTCATATTAAATGAGGGGGAATTATGTACAATTTGTTGCTCCTGAATTTTAATTTAGTGAAATGTGTTGGATATTTTGTTTATTTGTGTATTTTATTATTTACTAAATTTATTTTTACCAATTTATTTTCTTTGTAATCTATTGCAGTTTTATCATTCACCTCAATAGTGGCCAATTTTTGTTTGAGTAATTCCTATAAAAATAACACTTAGCATATTTTTTTTAAATAATTTTCTTACTTGAACTTACAATGTCTTTCTCTAAACCGTCATTTTTTGTTTTGAGTACACACTATAAAAATATTGTAATTTGTATTATTACTGCTATAAGAGTGTATTTATACAATAAATTATAATGTTATACCTATAATTAGGGTTAGGATCAGTGGCGTATTTATATGCAGGCACTATAGGCACGTGCCTACAGCGGCAAATTTTGAGGGGTGGCATATTTTTCAAGGGTTTTTTTTTTCGATAATTATGGAATATTGACTTGGTGAGACTTATTATATCGTTTTCTGTTATTGTAAAATACTCTAATAGCCACAACAGCCTACAAGATTATTTTAAATTATTGAAAACAATGGCATTGGCTTAAAATAGAATTCGAATTTATTATTTTTATAGTTACTTACCGCCGCGCGCCGTCTATTGGGAATATATTCACGCCGCGGCGGCGCGGTTAGTGAGCGTCTATAGAACATATTTATAACAATTGGCAATAATAATAATAGTATAATAGTATAATCTAATATTATCAAGACGGCACGCCGGTTCTATACGAATATTTTGTTGACGATATTTTATTTTATTTCTGGAGAAGTGATAATAATTAATTATAATTCAGACAATTCAGTCTGTGCGTACTGGCCGTATTGCGTAGTGTAGAGTTCTTACTGCTGTAGCTATGTCGCTTTTATTTGTCTACTTATTATATCGTTGTTGGTTTTTTTTTTTAAATATCCTATTTATTTTGTGAATATGAGTACGAATAGAAAACGGTTAAGTGGTGACCGATACAAAATAATTGCCAAATTAAAAAGTGAAAAGTTGCATAATGTTTTAAATAAAACACACAATTTGACTGATTTTTTTAAAAATCCAGCTTCTACTTCTGGTAGTTGTAGTAGTAATAGTAACACTAACACTATAGATATTCTGAAGAAAACAGATGCTCAGGTTAGTGAAACAACAATTAGTTCATCTGTTGAAGTGGACAATATTGAACCTGAAGGTAGTTGTGGGTCAAATGAGTTAACTAATATGATAGTAAATGAAACCATTTTCGAAACGGACCCAGTTAAATGGGTTATTAACGACGAATTTCGCGACTATGTTGCATAAAATGGTTTTAATCAAAATATGACAAACTGTTTTATTTACTCCAAACGTGTATATTGTGATAAAACAAGATATTTGACCAACATTATGTTTAACAGACGATTGATTGATGGAGAAATAATTGTTCGTTCATGGTTAGTTTATTCTCCAAGTTTAGGAGTAGTTTTTTGTGGGCCTTGTCGTATATTTCAAACATCTTTAGAAACTCAACTTGTTACTGAAGGATTTAATGATTGGAAAAATGCTATTAGCCGTTTCAGTTACCACGAAAATAGTAAAGAGCACAGAGATGCTATTATTAATTTAAAACATAGAGGTAATGTTTTGGGGCGTATTGATTATTCATTGATTAAACAATTAGATACAGAAATCGAATATTGGAGAAATGTGTTGAAGAGAGTAGTCGAAACTATTAAATCGTTAGCTTTTCGTGGACTCCCTTTTCGAGGACATGATTCGTGTTTTGGTTCTGTGCACAATGGTAATTACTTAATGTCACTCGAATTAATCGCAAAATTTGACCAGTTTTTAGCCGATCATATAGTTCGTTTTGGAAATAAAGGTAGTGGCTCTACATCGTATTTACCTCACGTGATATGTGATGAGTTTATTTTATTAAGGATGAAAAAATTAAAACATTATTTTGTTAAAGAATTAAAAATATCAAAATATTTTTCCATAAGTATTGATTCGACGCCAGATATTTCGCATGTCGACAAATTATCATTTATGGTGAGATATGTCCTCGAAACAGGTCTTCCTGTAGAACGATTCTTATGTTTTGTTTCAAATCAAGGACATAAAGCTTTAGATTTGACTAATGCCATTACCAATACATTAAAATCACACGATATTGACATTTCTGACTGTCGAAGGCAAAGCTACGATAATGCTAGTAATATGTCAGGTCAATACAGTGGAGTTCAGGCACGAATAAAAGAAATTAATCCACTTGTTTATTATGTACCATGTAGCGCACACTCGTTAAATTTAGTTGGCATATCTTCTGCTGAAAGTTGCTCACAAGCATCAATGTTTTTTGGATTTCTACAACAATTATACAACTTTTTTTCCGCATCAACGCATAGATGGTCAATTTTGCAATTAAATATAAAACATAATGCTAATACAATTAAGAGTTTATCGAATACTAGGTGGTCGGCTCGCGCAGACGCATGTCGAGCATTATATAATTCGTGGGACGAAATTATTAATGCATTGGTCACTATCAAGGATGACATTTTCGAAAAATGTGCTACGCGAAATGAATCAAATAGTCTTTATAATCAAATGCAAAATTTAGAAACATCATTTATGGTAATTTTCTGGAATTATATATTAGAACGATTTAATGCATCAAATAAGCAACTACAATGTGTTGAAATTGGAAATGATAAAGTTTCTCAAATTTATACATCACTTATTAATCTAGTACAAAAAACCCGAGATAATTTTAATGAATATGAAACTAAAGCTAAAAAAATATCAAAGATTACCGAGTACAATGTTGATATAAATCGACAAAAAAAAAAAAAAAATACACTTCGATGAAAAAGCCGAACAAACTGAGTTAAGTGGTGGAGATAAATTTCGAGTTGAAACATTTTACGTTATTATTGATAAAATTACTAATGAACTTGAAAAAAGACACCAGTCCTACAAAACGTTTTGTGATTTATTCGAAGTACTACTAAAAATTACATCTTTAAATTCTTTGAAAATAGTTGAGTCCGCTGAGAAATTGCAAAAAATGTACCCGAATGATTTGGATAATACTTTTTCGTCAGAATGCTTACATTTGCAATCTTATTTACTGAATAGAAATATCGATATTGACATCGATATTTTAACTCCAATCACACTGTGTCAGTATTTGAGAGAAAAATCTTTACATATTGAAATATTTCCAAATGTTGACACTGCATTAAGAATTTTCATAAGTGTACCAGTATCCAATTGTACTACCGAGAGATCGTTTTCATGTCTCAAACGTGTAAAAAACTACTTAAGGTCCACTCAAAATGATGAGAAGTTAAACAGCTTAGCATTATTCTCTATAGAAAATGAAGTGTTAAAAGAATTGAATTGCGAGGATTTAATTGACGCATTTGCCAAAACCAAATGTCGACGTAAACCGATCGTTTAATAAATAATTTATTATGTAAGATATTTAGAATGTATACAAACATTTTGTAATTCCTTTTTTTTTCTAATATTTTTCAACTTTAATTATTATGTTTTTGTATTTAAAATATAATTAAAATTTGTTTTACATACCTACCTAATTAAATTTTATTTTGCCATAATTAAGGGCGGCAATTTTCCGCAGGCCTACAAGCAGTAAATATATAAATACGCCTCTGGTTAGGATGTTTATGCACTAAAAAACAGTTAAATATGCATGAAAATTTGAAAAATATGCATAAAAAAATAAAGATGTGAAAAAAATGCAGTATAAATATATATGTAGAGATAAATTAAATTATTAATAAAAAATCAACAAATTGTGTCAGTAAAAAAAAATAAATTTGCAAAATCATAAACATCCTATCCTTGTTTTATAAACATACATTTTTTTCTTTATAAGCCTTTTCTTGAACTTTTAATGTTACCTAATAACAGTGCCGTGCCTAGCATAATCAGCGCCCGGGGCGAAGAATAATTTCTAGCGCCCCCACCTCCTCTAAAAATATTTTTATACTTGTAAAAACATTAGGGAAGAGCCGGAGATAGAATTGTCAGATTTACCTTATTTTTCACATTAAACATTTTTGTCGACATGTAAATTGTACAAACACATCTAAAGATGATATGTAAACAAGGAGAGAGCCTTTTTTGAATATATTTTGTGAATAATATTGACAAATGCAATAGTATTAATAATTATTATACATTTTATTTGAACTCAGAAATTCACCAAATCTGTATAATATATAATATAATAGTTATAAATTATAAGTATGAAATAGTATAAACATGTTATTAAAATAGGTGATAATGTTTGAAGTAAATAGTATTTAAGTTAATATGTTAATCAAAATAAAAAATCGCATCACTGAGTTAATTATTTTTATTTAGGTTACAAGTATTAAAAATGTATATTATCTTAATTCTTAATTTAATATTACTAAACTTTTGAATGGATTTATAGTAAATAGTCTTAATAAAATACTATAATAATTAAGTTTTTAAAATATAATAAGTACTTGACTAGATTTTCATAAACTTATTTTTCGAGATTTGATCGATGCAAAATTTTCAATAACATCATCAAAATTGATAGTTTGTGTTATTTTATTTTCTATTGACAGTATAGCAAGATTCGATAATCTTTCTTGAGTCATGGTTGAACGGAGATATGTTTTGATTAATTTAAGTTTACTGAATGATCTTTCCCCAGATGCAACAGTTACAGGAAAAGTAAGTAATAGTCTGTAAGCGATAACTAAATTTGGATACACTGAGCTTAGTTCATATGTTTTTATGCCATTTAATATATCTAAATAAGTTGCCATTTTTAAATTAGGTATAATCGCTTCTCCTTGATACTTAAAACATTCAATTTCATTCAGTAATTCACTATTCAGGTCTGAACTATATTTTAAAACTAGATTAGCAGCGTGTTTTTTAAGATCTTCAATCGACAACGTATTAAGATGGAACCCAGAAAGAAATTCAAAATCGTTAGCAATGTTCGACAATGCTTCAAAACGCCAAGATATTTGTGAAATTAAAGTGTCCATAACTTGGTTGTACTCCAATTTAAGTTCCTGTTGTATAGTAAATGTTGAATCAGATGCTTGTTCACCACTCATTTTCTTAATTTTTTTTGGCCTTTTAGATTTAAATATTGTTGAAATTTCAGCTTCATTACATACATTATTTGCTAAAATATTAATATTTTCTGATCCCTCATTTCGCATT
Source organism: Metopolophium dirhodum (assembly GCF_019925205.1). Taxonomy (NCBI): domain Eukaryota; kingdom Metazoa; phylum Arthropoda; class Insecta; order Hemiptera; family Aphididae; genus Metopolophium; species Metopolophium dirhodum. Next base: position 148,226,276 of record NC_083560.1, read on the forward strand.
TCTTCCAAAGCATTTTTTAAGCCCATCACAATTTTTGATGCATTAGAAATAGAAATATTTGATTTTTGCAAGGTAATATTAACTTTATATACTTGATTTAAAATTGAGTCCCACATAACCAAAAGATAAACAAACTCAACATTAATTAAACCAAGTAGACTTTGAGCACCGGGGACTCCATCCCCAAATTCTGAATTTTCAGATATGTGTTGTAATGCTTGTATAACATATTTCAACTGAGTAAGTAATGAATGTACAGCATTATACTTCGATTCCCAACGTGTATCACTATGAGATTTCAATGTACATTTTAAAAACTGAGATACTATGTTCCAACGAGCAGTCGAACTAGAAAAAAAATTAAATATACTTTGTACTGTTCCGAAAAAAGTTACCATTATGACTGAAACTCGAGATGCATGGGCTCCAACCAAATTTAGATTATGCGCAGTACAAGGACAAAATTATGCATGTTTATTTATTTCCTGTAATCGAGATTGGACACCTTTAATTTTTCCAGCCATGTTGGCACCATTGTCATAACCTTGACCGCGACAATTTTTAAATTCTAATCCATCTTCGGAAAGTTTTTTTAAAATTTCTTCAGCTAACCCTTGGCCTGTTTTTTTAGTTGTAGTTATAAAATCGATAAAACTTTCCTCAATTGTATATTTATCATTGGATTCAACTACATAACGAACAATTTGAGTCATTTGTTCTTTATGTGAAATGTCGGGCGTTGAATCAAAAATTATAGAATAATATTTAGCTTCTTTGATATTAGAAATTATTTTTTCTCTGACAGAATTACCAAGTAAGCAAATGAACTCATTTTGAACTTTGTTAGATAAATAAGTAGTTCTTCTATTGGAATTTGATAAATGTTGCGCAATAATAGGGTTGTAACTACTTATTAGTTCAATCGAGTTTAAAAAAATGCCACAATTAGACTTATTAATATCATTACTGGAACCTCTAAGAGCCAAATTATTAACACAACAAAAACGAACACAATCAAGGATAATTTTTAAAATTTGTTTCCACCTTTCTTTTTCATTTAAAATTTCTTTTTGTAATTCTTTATCGATTGTTTTTCCTTCTCTTAAACGTTTTTCAAAACGTTTCCATGTAAAAACATTAGATTTATGATCAAATGTATTTTCGTGGCCAGGAATTCTCGGACTAAGTTTTCTCCAATCATTAAATCCAGTTTTAGTGTCTGTAATAAATGCTTTTCTCATTTTTTGTGAAGGAAATAGCATATAGGGAAAACAATAAATGGATTTTGTAACATCACTATACATTAACCAATTTCGTTCAATTTTATCTCCATTCGGGAGGGTTTTAAAAAACCAATCTGCTGAAAATTTTCTTTGTTCAAAATTTTCTGAATAAGAAAAATCTGAATTTTTACCTTGTTTAGGTCCGTGTTCTATTAGAAGTGTTCTAATTTTATCATTGATGAAAGGCCAAGAAGACGGATCATTGAAATGTAATGGTTTTTGCACAATATTTTCCAAATTATTATCCGAGGAAGTGGAGGGTATTGAATTTATGAAATCTGAAACGACCGAAACATTATCTTTATTTGTTGATGTCTGTTTAGACAAATCATTTCCTACATTAATAGAAAAGTCTACATGATCTTTCTGATCCTGAGAGTCTTCAGGGTGTAGAGAATTAATAAGTGGTAAATCATTGGATAATTCCGTCCTACTAGTATTATCTTCTAATGATTTCGACAAAAATAATTTCATTTGCTTAGACAACTTATCATTATCTTCCAATTTTCGTTTTTGAATTTTTCTATTCGTGGCACCAGATTTTTTTGGGGGGCCCATTTTAGTCTAAAATATATTAATTGTTCATTATTTTTTATAAATCTATCAAACTTAGTATCTGGGTGAGTCGGGGGTGTATGTATTAAAATTAACACATTTTAAATTTTGCTTTTAATAAAATATTTTTATTTAAAGCAATTCTTAAAAATTAATTACTCTTTTAAGAAAAATACTGTGAAACAAGACAATTTAAGGCTCTTGCACCGGAGCAAAAAAGAAAAACGAACAAAATACAAACGAATATTATAGTGTATAGGCTAATTTTATTCGTTATACGGGTTACGGAAAAGGCACATATTATATTAATTAAATTAATTAGGGCGGACGGAGGTAACCTGACTCAGGTACACGCGTCAAAATTTACAAATTATAATAATTCAATTAATACCTACACGCAAAAAAAAAAATACCACAATACTTACTTAAGTTTTAATTTTGTAGTTATAACTAAATTATTTGCTTTTTTGGTTCAATATGAAACTAAATTTAATTTCAAAACTATTTTGAACTAAAACTAAACAAAACTTATAACTAAAACAGCATGTCATTAGATATCTGATTATTATTATTATCTGAATAAATATGTTATACAATTATAACTGTATATGAATATGAGTATCTATAACTGTTTTATATACAGGGTTGTGGTTCAGTACCACGAATAGGTTAGGATGTCACAATGACAAGTATAAAATTTATTAATATGTCTTAATGACAAAGTTGATAATTTATTTTTCTATGTCTTAATGACAATTACATTGATATAACATATTAGGTTTAATAATAAACATGATTTTTAAATTACAATAAAATAAAAAATAAAATACGGACTAACGCACTATGCCTGAGTAAAAGGCCGCGACGACGAACGCACTGACGGGGAATCACGGGGGGTCAAGTCGGACTGGTAAACAGTCGGAACAATGCCGGAATAGCTCCAACTATTGCCCCAATGACTGTGGGCGGCCGATCCAATGCCGGAATTTCTCCAACTATTCGATCACTGGCCGCACCACAACCGTCCGACGAGGTTCCGTCAAAGCTGGGGGAGTCCGTTTACCAGCAAAGCGTAAGTCTGCCCGGGTGGGTCTTACTACAATGCTGGTAAGGGAATGGTTGTTCGTTCGTCGTTCGCACAGCCTTTTATATGTGCGTTGTCGGCGATAACACTGCTCCGGTCCCGTGTTCTGTGACAGACTTGAACAGGTAGGTGCCGTGTTCTGTGACAGAATTGAACCGGAATAGTGTAATCGCCGAAAGTTGCGAATAATAATAATGGTAAAATATGGATATACGATAAGATACGATATTAACAATATTAATAACAATCGTAATAATTAAAATAATAATAATAATAGTATCAATTAAAAATAATAATAGTAATAATAATAATATAGATAAGGTGAGTACAATTTGGCGTAAACATCCTGCCCACCTTAAATGCGTTCAGCGTTTAACAGGTTGGAAGTGGACAGAGTTTCACGATTGGTCTCTTGATGATTCCGGTGCTGGTTTGGACGGTAGCAACTCGAACAATCCCATCTTGGCCGGGGTGCACCTGGAGAATCCGACCAAGTTTCCATAGAAGTGGAGGTGTTGGTTCTCGTATTAGGACCAAGGTATTGGTTTTCAAGTTGTCACTATGGTTTGTCCATTTGCTGCGTCTTTGGAGAGTTTGCAAATACTCGTTTTGCCATCGTTTCCAGAAGTGGACTTGGAGGTCCTTAATTAGTCTCCAACGTTGAAAATGAGATAGAGGGATTTTCTCTAAATTAGGTTCGACAGTGGCTGTACTGGACATAAGAGTGAGAAAGTGACTTGGAGTAAGGGCCTCAAATTCGGATGGATCAGAACTTAGGGCACCCAGTGGACGTGAGTTTAAAGTAGCTTCAATGCGACTCAGCAATGTGCTCAATTCTTCGTATGTTAGTCGTTGCAACCCAAGGGTTCTGTATAACAGTGTTTTGACTGATTTGACCCCAGCCTCCCATAATCCTCCAAAATGTGGTGCGGAAGGGGGGTTAAAATGCCAACTGATATTCCGAGCCGTTAGATATGCCTGACACTGATTCTGATACTCCTTGGAATGGGTGAATTGATCGACGGGCTGTAATAGGTTAGCCGCCCCCTTGAAATTTGTTCCGCAGTCACTGTGTATTTGTTCAATCGGTCCGCGTCTGGAGATGAAACGACAAAACGCCATCAGAAAGGTTTCGGATGACAAATCTGAGGCCACTTCCAAATGTAATGCCTTGGTTGTCATACACACAAATAAACAGATGTATACTTGACTGGGCACCGTTCGACGTGTTGTAGAGGACTTTAAAATGATTGGGCCGGCATAGTCTACGCCTGTTGTCATAAATGGTTTTATCTGTTGCAGACGATATTTGGGCATGTCACCCATAAAAGGCTGTGGATTGCGTGGGCGCGTCTTGTAGCAAGCAATACAGAGTCTTAATCGGGATCTAATGACTTGGCGACCAGATATTATCCAATACTGTTGTGCAATTATTGTTTGCAGAGTAGTGGCACCGGGATGTTTGTGTTCTTTATGAAAATCATCAATGAGTAGGTTCGTTAGTCGGTGGGAACGTGGCAGAAGTATTGGATGCTTCTGTGCATATGGAATCGGTGCATGATTTAGACGACCACCAACACGTATTATTCCGTGATCATCTCGAAACGGACTGAGTTTTCGTAATTTGCTAGTGTTTGCATAGGAGTAATTACCTGTTTTGTCAAACTCATCCGAAAATGATTGCCCTTGTACTGTTCGAATGATCCGTTGCAAGGCATCTACTTGTTCATGAGGAGACAACCTTATGGTTATTGGTTTAGATTTGGTAAAGATTCTTGAACAGTATGCGACAACATGTATGATTGTAGCGAGTGATGAATATTTATTTAATAGATCTTCGATGACAGTCTGATGTAGTGTGACTACTAGAGTAGTTTTACGTTCTTCCGAATTTGTCGTATCAGGATCGTTGTTGATAACTGTTGGTGGCCATGTATTATGGTCTTGATAGAGAAATCTGGGACCAGACCACCAGAGTGGATGATGAAGAACCTCAGATGGATAGAGCCCCCTTGAGGCACAGTCAGCAGGGTTGTCATTTGTGGGAACATAACGCCATATAGATGGTGGTGTAAGTTCCTGTAGTTGACTTGTACGATTGGCGACGAATGTTGCCCAACGATGAGGCGATGATTTTATCCAAGACAGAGCGGTGGTTGAGTCAGTCCACGCGTGCATTGTAGTGATGGATATAATTGAAGCGAAAATGTGATGGACTGAATGCAACAATTTTGCAGCAAGTAGCGTTCCGCAAAGTTCCAACCGTGGAATGGTGACGTGTTTAAGTGGAGCTACCTTTGATTTTGCTGTGATGAGGTGACACTGAATCGTGGAACCACTAATACAACGCAGATACACGACTGCAGCATAACCCTTTTCTGAGCTATCGGAAAATGTATGTAACTCATATGTTGGATGCCCATCTATCGTGATTCGACGAGGAATAGTTAATGTTTGTATGCTTTTAAGCTCCTGTTGATATCGCTTCCAAATCGTTAGTATTTGTTCCGGGACGAGATCGTCCCAACCAATTCCAGACGTCCATAGTAATTGCATTACATATTTGGCCAGGAAGGTGACGGGTGCTAAGAAACCCAATGGGTCGAAGATACGTGCCATATCTGATAAGACCGAACGTTTTGTTGTTGTGAGGCTTGGACTATGATAGTGGTACGAAAAGTAGTCCTGTGTAGGGTTCCAATGCATGCCGAGGATCTTGAGTATTGCTTGCCCTTCGTCATCAAATAGTACAGCGGGATCCATAGAGCATTCAGTAGCGGGTACTGCTTGTAAGATGCTGGGTAGATTACTAGCCCACTTCCTTAGTTGGAACTTCCCCTGAGCACACAGAGCTATCACCTGTTGTTGGCAGAACAGGGTATCCTCTTCTGACTGAGCTCCTGTAAGAATGTCGTCAACAAACATGTCATTCTTCAGCACTTTAGCAGCAATTGGAAACCTTGACTCTTCTATTGTCGCCAGATATTGCATCGTGCGTAGTGCTTGGTGTGGAGCACAAGAGGTGCCATATGTAACCGTACATAGGCGATATTCTTGAATTGGTGAGTCTGGTTCAAAACGCCAAAGTATGCGTAAATAGTCTCGATCGGTTGCATGAATTTGGATTTGTCGGTACATTTGTTTGATATCCGCAGTGAATAAAAACTTGTGTACTCGAGCTCGAATCAGAATGTTGGTAATTTCTTGCTGTAACTTCTGTCCAGTGTACACGCTGGAATTTAATGACTGTCCAGAAGTAGTTCGAGATGAGGCGTCAAAAACTACCCGAAGCTTTGTAGTTTGACTTTCCGGACGCAGGATACAATGATGTGGTATATAATAGCAATAAGGAGTGATTTTATTGCTCTCGGGAACTACTTCCATGTGTTTACTTTCCAAGTAGTCTTGCATGAAATCTGAGTATTTTTTGCCCAAGGTTGGATCTTGAGCCATACGCCTTTCGAGAGCATGAAATCTTCTGAGCGCTCCACCTTTGGAGTCACCTAGTATTGGACGTAAATGTTTAAATGGCAAGGCAACACTAAACCGTCCCGAGGGTAGACGTTTGATTGAAGATGTAAAGATGGTCTCCGCCTGAATTTCATCAGGACTTAGATGTTTTACCTTTGGGAGTTCCTCCATCTCCCAAAACTTTGTTAGCGTTTTTTCTAATGTCGTATTCGTGGTTACTAACAATGAGGTCATTTGGTTGCTGGATGTTGGTGATATTGGACCCATCAAGATCCATCCAAATATCGTTCCGAAAGCGGTCGGTTGTAATGGTTGTCCTGCAATGCGAGTACCAGTCAGTATGGTTGGTGCGACATCTGCCCCGAGTAAGATGTCAACTGGGCCGGGAGTGTGAAATGTTGGGTCAGCTAAATCCAAGTTGTTTACGTGTGACCATGAAGTAGATGAATAACTAGACTGCGGTGTTGCATCAGTAATTTTACTGACAATGAAGACGTCGAGTGGGATGCAAGGCTCAGTTTTCCCTACTGGTGCCAGCTTGATCGATGATATGCCAGACACTGCATTAATTGATGCCCCTGAGAAAGTGTTCACTCTGGCAGAACAGCGGCGTTGAACTAATGACAGTCGATCGGCACATTTTTTGGTAATGAAGCTCACTTGGGATCCTGTATCCAACAGTGCTCGAAAAGTGTAGGTTTCCTTATGGATTGACGAGATATTGACGAGTAAGGTTGATAATAGAATGGATTGTGGTCGTGGATGTACCGCTACCATTGAAATTGGTGAAACAACATCATTTGTTGATGTCTTTTGTTCTGGAAAATGAAGCAATGAATGATGACGTTTACGGCAGGATTTACACGAGCTTTTCGAAGGACATGCTGCAGATGAATGACCGGAGCCCAAACAATTTATGCAAAGATCTAACGTCTTTGTTATTTTGAATCGTTCAGTGGGAGGTTCCTTGAGGAAAACTGAACATTGACGTATTGAATGGACCGTTTTGCATAGCGCACATTTAGTAATGGGCGTCTGTGGAGCTGTTGTAGTTAGAACTTTGGCAACGGGACGATGGCGAGCTTTAGTATTAGAGTTTTTAAATGAAGTTGGTGGTGCCTCATTCGTTGACGTCGAGCTAGACGGGTGGACTTCTGCCGATCGGATGTGAGTGTGTAAAAAATCCACAAATTCGCTGACCTGGGGCGAATAGTTTTCTCCTACCCGTAACTCCCAGCGAGAACGTAACTCATAATCGAGGTGTTGTTCGAATATGTGCACCAGAATTGGCCCCCACTGACGAGTGATAAAATTCAGGTTGTCCAACGCAGCTGTATGTTCTTGAATGATGTTAATCACGTGTTTAATTGATGCGGCGTTGGCAAATGTAACCTTTTGAGGTGCTAAAAGTGCATCCAAATGGATACGTGCCAAATCACGTTTGTTCCCGTACCGACTTCGTAGGATTTTCCACGCACTTTGGTAATTGGCTGAGGTCAACGATAGATGCGATACCAGAGAGAGTGCTTCTCCTTCTAAAGATGTCTTTAAATATTCAAATTTTTCAACGTCCTGGAGTTCTGGAGTATGCGACAAAATTGAATTAAACAGATCTTCAAAGCCTTGGTACTCTTTTAGACTTCCGGAGAAGGTGGGGAATTTCCGTTTCGGTAGTTGATAGATCGACGAGTTTCCAAATTGAGTTGTCTGGTTTTGTGAAATTTCATGTTCTTTAGTTAATGGAATCGTATGTAAGTGAGCCATAGCAATAAGATCGTAATATAGTTGGTCAAATGAATCGCTCAGGGAAGTGCTGCATGTATTGTCAGTGACGTCGATAGGCGATGTCTTTGATCCTACTGCTGTCTCCATAACTTGGATATCTTGATCAACATTGGCACGTAGATCATTTACTTCTAAGAGCATGGTTTCGACCTTTGCCCGTTTGCTTGTACTGGTTTGGTCTGCGAGATATTCATTGGTTGCCTGTGTGAACCTCGTAATGCGGCCGAGTGCTCGAACCACTCGAGCTTTGGCGTCGAGGTATTTTATAGACTCTGGCATGACCATCTTGATGTGAGTTTATGGTAGACTTATGATAAGGTCTAGGTTTGTTTTGTTTAATCCGGTTCGAAGGACCAATGTTTTATATACAGGGTTGTGGTTCAGTACCACGAATAGGTTAGGATGTCACAATGACAAGTATAAAATTTATTAATATGTCTTAATGACAAAGTTGATAATTTATTTTTCTATGTCTTAATGACAATTACATTGATATAACATATTAGGTTTAATAATAAACATGATTTTTAAATTACAATAAAATAAAAAATAAAATACGGACTAACGCACTATGCCTGAGTAAAAGGCCGCGACGACGAACGCACTGACGGGGAATCACGGGGGGTCAAGTCGGACTGGTAAACAGTCGGAACAATGCCGGAATAGCTCCAACTATTGCCCCAATGACTGTGGGCGGCCGATCCAATGCCGGAATTTCTCCAACTATTCGATCACTGGCCGCACCACAACCGTCCGACGAGGTTCCGTCAAAGCTGGGGGAGTCCGTTTACCAGCAAAGCGTAAGTCTGCCCGGGTGGGTCTTACTACAATGCTGGTAAGGGAATGGTTGTTCGTTCGTCGTTCGCACAGCCTTTTATATGTGCGTTGTCGGCGATAACACTGCTCCGGTCCCGTGTTCTGTGACAGACTTGAACAGGTAGGTGCCGTGTTCTGTGACAGAATTGAACCGGAATAGTGTAATCGCCGAAAGTTGCGAATAATAATAATGGTAAAATATGGATATACGATAAGATACGATATTAACAATATTAATAACAATCGTAATAATTAAAATAATAATAATAATAGTATCAATTAAAAATAATAATAGTAATAATAATAATATAGATAAGGTGAGTACAATTTGGCGTAAACAATAACATTTGTTGTTTTGAGTGATTTCATTGTAAATTCATTGTAAAAATTATAACAGTTAAAAAGCAAAATTGGTTTTAGTCATAAGTAAAATTATATCAAATAATTCAATATCATGGACACCTATTGAGTATCATACTAAACCGGTGTCATTTATTTACAAATTTTTATTTGTTCAATTAAACGAAAAGTAACTTACCTTTGAGGCTTTAATGAATAATTGTTTCCTAATGAAAAATATGCACTATGACGTGAACACTGTACGTCTGAACACTAGATATAATGGGTTCAAAATAAAATCGTACAACTCCTTCCAGTCGTTGTTATATGTCGCAGTCTATGTTATTATTGTTATTAAATTAATTTTATCAAGTAACAATAATAATAATATAGTTGTTATCGACGACGGCGATCAGCGACGTCGTCATTTCGGGGAAAAGATAAATACTAACGCTAAAAATAAAAACACTATATTTGTCAACCAGTAGGCAATCAAGGCAATGCTAATTATGTCGAGATAGTGGTGTTCGACGAGAAAAAAAATGAATTAATATTGAGTATTTTAGTTATATTACTTAGATTATAAAAATGCATTTGGCGCCCCGGTGGTCAATAGCACCCGGTGCACGCGCACCTCTTGCACCCCTCTAGGCACGGCCCTGCCTAATAATATGTTATTGATAGTAAATTGTATATCATGTAATTATTTTTTTATTATTTATTCTGCTATAGTTATTTACAATTTCTTCAGCAAGTGACTTATTTACTGTTTGAAGGCGTATCACATCTTCAGCATAATAATTACTTTCAACATTTTTTTTTTTTAAATGTTTGTCTAACGTATGGTATTGCTGTAAATTTGTGTATATACATAAGTGTCTTATTATTATTTTCAGAAAAAAAATAAAATTAAAAAAAAAATAGATATTAATTTCAATATTCACATACCTGACGTAGTGTATCCATTTCATTAATGGCATCTTTAAGTGCAGACTTGAAAAATTCTAATTCGGTAATATTGTCATCTTTATTATTTTTCTTGTACTCACCATATAATGTACCAACATCTTCAAAGGTATCCATTATTATAAATGTTTAAACTTTGAACTTTAAGCAAAATAAAGAAATAAAGAAGGTGCGATGTGTGTCTTTCAATGCACAAATCTAAACAAGTTGTAGAACAAAAAATACTACAGAAATACGTATGTAACCATGTAGGAAATACTTTCAAGTGTCAAACTTTCCAGTTAGATAAAACTAATAAATATACTATTTATAAAATAATAATCATGTTTAAATTGAAATTCCTATTTTTTTTAAAAACTGTAATGTATTTATTAGTTGGGTTTTCTATTGAGGCTCTACAGCCTATCTGACTTGAAGATTTTTCTCAAATTTTAACTATGATATAATATATTATATTATATTATAATTAATTTAACGATGCCTGCTATTTATAGTAATGCAGAGTTATTCTGATATGTTGGCTATTTTTTATGAATGTGGTAAAAGTACCCTAAATGCTTCTCGTAAATATTTACAAAAATATCCAGAACTAAGACAACCTTCACGAGCTACATTTACCAATATAGCAAATACATTGCACCAAACAGGTAGAGTAATAATAATAGTTTAATAATTAACAATAATATAAATGTTTCATAAATTATATTAGTACCTACATACAATCTATTATAGATATTAAATAAAGCGCAGTTTGACATTTTGAAAATACATTAAAATAATTTAAATATTTTTTTCAAAAATAAATATTATGTTATTATTGTTATTATTATTATTGCTACTATGTAAACAATTTTATAATAAATAATTAACTATTAAAATTAAATTATTTCATTATAAAATGTAAAGAATAATTAATGTAGTTGATTTTGAATCTGGATTATTGATCCGCTATCACTGTTTATTATTTAAAAATGATAATTGATATCACGGTCTTAGATAGATACTTTGATCCAATTGATAAAACATAATAATTGATAATGATAATAAAATTTTATATTGAATATAATCTTTATCAATAATATGGGTTATTTTTATAATATAGCTGTTATGACATGTTTTTCCAGTAATTCAGAAAACGAGTACCACAGAATTGATATCTATCCAATTAGTACCATTGACAATAAACTATTGTGCACACAATTTCCTATCTTCAGATAAAAGAAAACAATATTTTAACTACTAGTTTTTAATAAATACAACTACCGCGATTAAGCTACGCAATACCGTAGGCAAGCGTCTCTTATTATTTGAAATAACCGTATTCTGCGATCGGATTATTTAAAATGAAAAGTATAAACGCTAAAATTAGTTGTAAAAATAGTATTATACATTTCTGGTAATAAGTACATGAATTATTTAATCAATAATTGTGGGTATCATTGTATTAATATAGTTTATACACCAGTACACAACTTATTATTATAATAAATACAATAAAAAAAATAGTTAGATTTTAACATGCACCTATTTCAAAATGTTCATATAAAATAATTTCAAAATGATTTATATTTTTTGAAATTATAATGTTTCTAACATAAACTAGATCGTATATTACTTAACAAGAATATTGATATTTAAAAAAATGGTAAAAAATCAGCCACTTGACTTAAATAAATGTTTTTACGATATAAATTTATCAGAAAATCAGATTTACAAATTGGCTATTTTGGATATTTTGGTTAGGTTTTTTTTATCAGTTTTTAAGTTTTTTATTTTCAGTATTAAAAAATAAAAAATAAAAAATGTATACTAAAAATGTAGCGCAATAGTCTATGAATTATATTTAAAAGAAATTTTTTAAAAATATTAATTAGAACAAAAGTTATTTCATTTGTCAGATCTCAGTGGGACACCCTGTATGTGTAAACAAAGATATACTAAAAAAATTGCAACATTGCACCAAATATTGGTTGGTGCAAAGTTAGCAAAAAATACTCAAATTCAAATATATTTCACTATTTAAATTTATAAGCCTTATAAAGCAATGTCAACTTGATTATAATCATACATAATCTTAATCTTCAATACATATAAGAAACAATTATGAATATCTTACCAATTTTTATAATTTATTTATTGACGAAATCTGTCTATTTTGTTTGAAACGGTTTTTGTGTGTTTGATAACACGTCTTATCACTTAAACATAGTTTGGAGGGAAATCAATGAATGGAAGTTGTAAGCGTTATAGATGGTTTTACATATGGTGAGGATTCAAACAAAAAAAAATTAAACAAGTGATATCATTTTATAACTCGTGATAACAAATAAATACAAACATTTATTTTGGTGCAATGTTCACATTCCTGGTGCAAAGAAACCCTTACTTACGGTAATTATGCTGTGTATGTTCTGTATCATTTTCTTCAATACTAGAAGGTGGAATATCTTCGTTTTTAACTTTAATTACAAATTTACAAATATTATTTATTAAAATATTTAAAATTAACTATGTAGATAATGTTAAGAGAATTTAAACAAACTAGCAAACTATAAATAAATACAGTACTGTAATAATATAATATTGTATTGTTGATGATATTTTTCCGTCGTCCAAGTAAAAAATTATAACAAATAAGATAAGTTTGACTAGTTTGAGGACTTCTAGTTCTAAAAAGCACTAAATAGTGAATATACAAGTATAATGTCTTTATGCAATCAAAAACTCAATATAATAATAATAATAATAATAATAATATTTATTGTCACCAAATTATAACAATTTATTACAAACAACCTATGAGGGAGTTGTGATACAGATTTAGATATTATTGGTTATGATCGTTATTGACAATTAATAAAGCAAAAAATAGAGCAAAATAAATAGGTAGAGTATGCACAAGAAAGACAATAAAAGAAAGGATAAAGAACAATTAGTAGTTGCATTATAAAGGCTATAGCCTATATGGTATATATATATATAATCGTAAGTAAATAAAATGTTAAGATAGCATATTCTGTGGATTATAATATACTGGTATAATTAGAAGATTAAATAGAATTAATTTGATAATATAAATTAATTTTAACACGAATTTAACTATTAACAGTGAAAAATAATATTAATTAATTTCTAAATTAAAGTATAGATTATTGAAACAGAGCATTATTTATATATTTTTTATAGATCTTGAAACTCTTAAAGTTATGAATATTAAAATTATAAATAGTACAGTATTGAATGAATTTATATCTAGGGCTTTGTTGCCCAAATACTGTGTTCATTTTAGGGACGACGACATTAGTATTAATCTTAAAGCGAGTATTGTAATTATGACACGGAATATCAATACATTTTATCATATCATAAAATAGTAAGCAAATGTTTTTTGTATACAGTGATTTTAAAAATTTAATATCTTTAGCTCTTTGTATAAATTAACTGTAGGAAATAACGTAGGTTTATTAAAAATAAATTTAAGAAGTGAGTTCAAAGCAAGGGGGGTCTACATGACAAATTAACTGCAGCGCAAATGGACACGCTGCAGTGGTACCACTCATACAATAGTAATTGTAAACTTTTTAGTGTAGCACAAATTAGTTCATTATGCAAAAATAATAATGATTCAAAACAAATCATAAACCCCAGGAATCCAGTTTTTCTATTTGAACTTAACACCGAGGTCCCACAGGGAAATTTTAAATTAATAACATACTCATAAAAATGTGTTTTAAAAATTTTAAAGTCTTCCAAGTTTTGTGAGCACAAAGCTTTTTTTTTACCATAACTATTTAGGTTTCTAGAATTCAATACGTCAAATGCATCGTTGAACATTCGAATAAACTTAATTGTGGGTTCACATGATTGGAAATCGTCCAGACATAAAACATTTTTACAGAACTCTAATGCATCTGCAACAGATCTGCTCAATAATTGTGTAGCTAGTTTGACCTTCATTTTTTGTTTAAAAAACGAAATAATATGTTGTTTTTTTAATTTATTTGCTAAATGCAAGCCTTCAGATTCTTGTAGTATCAACAATTTTTCAAGATAATCAAATTTAATAATGTTGTTATCACCATCTATAATAATTTTTTTTTCAGCCAAAGTATTTCTGACCAACTTAACCATATGTGCAGGGTCAGGAAATATCGCAATATTTTGTGTTAATGAATCAGTTGATTTAAATTAAAAATTAGTTTTAAATTAAGTTGGGTCTAAATCACAACCTAAAAGTTTTGACATGTTAATATTTGATGCACATCCATCAAAAGTTAAGCTAACCACTTTTATGCCAGTTTTGTATATACGGTTTAAACATTGTTGAACTAGTTCCGATTTCTGTGAACTATTCAAGTGATTGCACAAAAAGTATCCCACAGGTATTCTCCACGATTCATTAATTGCAACTAGCATGAAAACAAAACACTCGGTAGCAATATCAGACTTATCATTATTAAAGCCAGCACCAAAATTCACATATCCGTGGTATTTATTGCCATCCCATTCAACGTGATGTCTGATTGAAATTTCATCAATGATTAAACCACAATAAATAGTATGATCAGAGTTTTTCGCTCTGGGGGTCAAAATTTTTATTGTTTCTTCAGTAAATCCTGGTTCAGCTTGTGTGTGGGAATACCATTTACTTAAAGTTCTTGGATGAGGAATTATTGTATTAAACTCTTTTCTAACAAAGTTATATGCCTTAGCAGAATGAAAGTGTAGTGTGATAACAAATTTTCGTAACTCTGGACTATATTTTTTAGGGATTTTCTGGCCTTTACCCTTTTTAACAAATCGTTTAATTAAATCATTATGCTTACCAAATTGTTCAGTGAAGAGTTCAAGTGCATCATCGTAAAGTAAATTTTTTTTTTTCAAAGAACTGAGGACCATTTTAATTGAACAATTTTCTTTGCTTGTCGTTTAACTTTTTGCCTTAGATACTTTAATTTTTTAGATTTTACAGCATCATTAACAATCAATTTTGAAACTGTACGTTTTAGCAAAGATCTTTTTGGCGTGTCATCTTGGTCTGGCTTCCAAATTTCATTACTAACACTTTTGTCAGAGCCCTTAAAAATATATAAATATAGGTATTGAATATTTGAATATAATTTGGTAAAAATAAATTGCATCTATGAGTACATAACATACAAATGGCAACCCTATCTAAATATCACATTTTAAACAAAGTTCTCAAATCTTTAAAACAAATATTTAAAACATTATAGTAGGTAGTATTTGTAGGTTCTATCCCAGTTTTTACAATTACAGGGAGATTTAAAAACGGTTATCCACGACTTTCCCCCTTGAACAATCAGATTTGTGGGTGCTTACTATCCCAGTTTTTTACTGTTACAGGGAGATTTAAAAACGGTTATCCACGACTTTCCCCCTTGAACGATCAGATTTGTGGGTGCTTACTATCCCAGTTTTTACTGTTTTACTTTTTTCATTCATTAATTAACAGCTAGATATCGCTTTTTCTTTAAAGCAGACCAAGTGTTTTTCCGGAGAAACTTAAATTTTACTTATGTTGGTTTCACTGTATTTTTTATCAAAATTTGATAAACAAATTATTAATAATTATTAATTATATTCAGTTGTTTGCGACTAACTGTTTTACTAAGTTGTGTTTTGTAGTTTCCAATTTTCTCGTCATTTCTTTAAATTGTTTTTTCAAGTTATTATTTATTAAAAAATAATGAATTTCCAAAAATGCACAAATGATATCCGGTCATTGGTTAGTCAAATACGGTTCAATTCAACACCGGCTTATCCAGAATTCTCTGCATTTTCATCAAGGCTAAAATCATTTCAAACATATCCATCAAATACAGGCCAGAACAAATATAAATTGGCCCAGTGCGGTTTCCAGTATCTAAACATCGGGGATGCAGTTCAATGCCACTGGTGTGGGATAATTCTACATAATTTTGAAATTTTTGACGATTGTTTTATAGAACATACTCGTTATTCGCCAAAATGTGTATTTGTATTATTAATGAAAGAAAATCAGTATATACAAAAAGTGTTAAGTAATTATTGTAAAATCGAAGTTACTTGTAATTGTGAAACCTATCCGGGCGATACCATTTGTTAAATCATGTTTTTTTGTTTATAATATATATTTTTTTTTTACATTTTTTGTATTTTTTATCCCAGATTTTAGTATATAATATGTTTACAAAGGGAAAAAACTCACAGTTCAACGTATGACTTCTAGCAGTTATATTTCACTTTATATTTATGCTTATAGTGTACAAAATATTTTTAACTAATAAAAAAGTTATCAAAATTATTTAACTATGAGTTCACCGATAATTGTCTGTAAGTCTACTTTCGACATCCGTGCTTTTAGCAAGAAAAATATTACAGTGGGGTTATTAATTAATTATCAGATTTCTATTATTTTGTTATTGGAGTGTAAACTTTCAAAGAAAATCATTACATTAAGTTTGGAAGAATGGTTTACACTTATGTCTGAATCTAATTACAATTAAATTATGAATAATTTACATACCAGATGTAGACGTGTAAAAATAACAGATAACTTTTCATATTCAACCAATGTTAAACATAGTTTAATTACCTTGCATATAAACGACAATTACATTAGTCTGACGAACATTGACTTCGCCCGTCTCAAGCAAATACAAAATTTGATCGATTTGTATATTGTAGAAAAACAGAAACGTTTGACAAGTTATCAGGTTACATTTGACACAGCTTACGAACTGATTAAAAACGATGTCCGTGGTCTTCCTATCACTTGCCAGAGGAATGAATTTACAAACCAATATATTCAAAACTATGACTTTAGTTATTATTCGCATCTACAAAACGATGACACATCATTTTTACATGAAATATTGCAATTTCATTTTAACACAATGTCTGATATGATATTACAATTTATTAGTGTAATAAATTATTGTTTTTTATAAATAAAACTTTTTTGCATACAATTAACAATCTTTTTTATTCCAGGAGATATCCTATGTAAATAATTAATTTGACTTGATAAAAAAAACTTTTATATTTTTTATTATAAAAAGTATAACATATAAAATATCTTTATTTTAAAATATCTGATGATGTTATCCATGAATTTTGGCTCGAATCAAAACCTAGCCATTTGACAAACATTTTATTCCCAACTTTTTTTATAATACGTTCAACGAGGAAAGTGTCTAATATGATATTTTATCATACCAATTCCATGTACCTGTTGCAGTGAAATGTCTATATATATTATTTTTAAGAGTTTGTATAACACGTTCACAAATCGAACACTTGATAACACTGTATGAATTGAAATGTTTAATTTTATATTTTTTCATTAAATCTTGAAATTTAATATTATAAAATTCTGTGCCATTATCTGTTTGTAACAATTTTGGATTAGCTTTTTTCAATATATTAGACATGGCTTTTGTACAATCTTTACCGGACTTATTTTTCAGTGACTCAACCCATATATATTTTGAATACGTGTCTATAACAACCAGAATATATCTAAAGCCATGATTTTTTCTAGAATGTGATTGCATATCCATTAAATCAGCTTGCCAGAGGTCATCAATAAACCGTGTTACTACACATCGTCTAGGAAATATTTTTCTGGCTGGTCGATGTAGTTCATTAGCTATACTATCTAAGGTTGCCATTATATTATAATATTTCTCTCACGTAGTTCTTCTAAAATAGATATAATTTCATTATTAACACCAGTATTACCAACACTTTGTGATGATGCTAAAAGATTTAATCTAGTCACTAGCTCATTTGGGTCGTCATAATAAACTAACTGGGTTTGAGGTATTACATCTTTATATAAACCAGCACCTTTATTATTAGTCTGCGGTGTCGAAGTAAAACTAAACATCTTTTCAACAACGAGTTCTGAAATCATAGAACTGTTAGCTGTTGGTTGAAATTCAAACGGCTCATTTCCCATGGTTGTATTATTATGAATATTCCTACGTTTAGCGCTCAACCTAGATATATGTTCGTTAAATGGTAATAAGTTAATTCGAGGAGTTTTAGGGGTATTAATTTTGGCTATTTCTTTGTTTAACTGGTGATCCTCATTTTTCATTCGTTCGTATAGAGGTTTTACAACATTAATCCATTTAAAGTATCTTGAGGTTTTGGGTTTCCCATCTGGTTTTAAATGAACATGTGTTGTTCTCAAAATATCATAATAAGATTCCATATCTTCTATAGTGTGATTTTTTGGTTCCTTCTCGCATAATAACGACCATAGTCCTTTAGTCCATTTATAGTATTTATTAACCAACTGTAAGTTACCATGGCAAAAAGTTACTGTGTGATCTCCTATTTTGTACGAATCACTAGCTTTATCATAATACATACCATAGGATTTATCATAACGTTGTATTGTCTGTCGATTATTAAAAAAATTTACAAATGGTGAATTTAATAAACCGTCATCTTCGTCACTAATATACGAGGTTTCCGTATTTTTTTGATCAGCTGGGTGCGAGTTACATTGATTATTTTTTCCTATATGCGTACTCAATGGTTTAAATGCCTCACGGAAATAGTTTTCAGAATCTATAACGCCACGTTTCATTTCCATTATTTTTCGTTTAATATTTTTTTTTGATGTTATTAAATTTTCCAGCAAAACTTTTTCTTTATTCATTTTAAATAATAAATACAATATAACTGTATCGTATGACTACTGATATCACTATGGGGCTAATAACTACGTACTATGATATATATATATATATATTTATAAAGTATTTTATTAAAATAATATTAAGGTTTACAATAATTTTCTACAAAGTTCCCCATTAAATGGCTTATAAATTATAATATCAGAAAATTAATGATACGTATGTTAACATAATACAATACAAATTTATTTTATTTTAATAAACGTATGAAAACCACATCTATATCTTCCTTCATTCATTTCTCGAGTTTTATCGATAACCAGAAACCCGTAATCACTGTGGTTCCAACATAAATGTGAAATTTCCCGAAATTTTGAGAAATCCATATCTGCAGACGAATGATCGTTGAATATATGGCGTAAATTTGTATCATCTTGTTTCAGCACCATTAAAAAGTTTGAGTTATCTCTTACTAATTGTTTTGATATTTTAGAATATGTTTGTGCTAAATAAAATACAGAGCTAGCACCTGAATGTCTTCCAATGCTGAAGTATTCCCTGATTACAGATTGTGGACCACATATTACATCATCAAAAATCATAATAGAATTTTTTTTAGTCAAGTTCGGTTTTATAACCTTATCAGCGCTTGTAAATATGAAAAAATTAGCACCTTGTATATCATCTATTATTTTTTTTAATAAAACATATTTTTCCTGATTAGAGGTTTTAGAGTATAAATAAATATTTTCAAATCTTAACCCGTTTGCATGTGTGATTAGATTATACATTATATTTGTTTTTCCTGATCCACTGGGGCCGACTAATATAGCGCGTTAGGTTTATCCACAAATTATTTTCCGTCTCTTAACGTTTACGAGGATTCGGAAATAGCTTTGTTATGTTTAAAAACGCGAAATTTATTTCCAAACATAAATTCAACTAATAACCGCCTGGAGATAGATGTAATTCCCTCATTAAATCATGCACATAAACTAAAAACGTTTATATTTGTTTTGGAAGAAGGATGTTATGAAATTGAAGATATTAACAACAAAATTAAGAAAGAATTATTTCACTTCAATAATGAATCCAGAACATAAGACTAAAGTGCAACCAGTAACATCAAATAAAATAAAAAAATTGACGGTGAAGAATAAAAAAACTTTACAAAATCTGGGTTACCAATTAAAGCAGAATGCCTGAAAGTGATATTTTGGATATAACTTCACAGTACGAAACGGATTCTAAGATTACGAAAATTGAATACCATTCATATGCACCGTATACAACATCATTTAATAATAATGATGAAATACGTATATCAATCCAGCAAACAGATGTTTATCCATATCTACACGAAAGCTTTATTTTTTTTGAAGGAACAATAACTGAAGCTACCAAAGTGAAACTATCTAATAACGGTTACTCTTACCTCTTCGAACAAATACGATTGGAAATCAATGGGATAGAAGTAGATAGCACACGTGTTCTTGGAATCACTAGCTCGTTGAAAGGTTACCTATCCGGTACGCCAGACAACTACAATTGCTATGAAAATGCTGGCTGGAATTTTAAAAACGCAACGCAATCGGAAAATGACAAAGGGGAATTTAGTGCTTGCATTCCATTGAAATATTGGTTAGGTTTGTTTGAAGACTATAAAAGAATATTAGTGAATTCTAGATTGGAATTAATATTAACCCGAAGTCATAGTGATTTAAATGCTTTACAAGTTAAAACTGGTGCAACTGCTACTGAAGGTAAAGTCGTTTTAAATAAAATAGTCTGGATGGTTCCACATATCACTGTTGACGATGAAGAAAGGTTAAAATTATTGAAACTTATAGAAAAAGAAAAAAGTCTATTTATCCCTTTTAGATCTTTTGAAACTTTTGAATATCCTGAACTCGGAACCACTAAAAAAGTTGTATGGAATTTGAAAACTGCTTCAAAATTAGAAAAACCTCGATTTATCATAATTTGATTACAAAAAGGACGCAAAAATTTGATAACAAAAGATTGTAGTATATTTGACCACTGTAATTTAACAAACGTTAAAGTATTTCTGAACTCGATAGCTTATCCGTACAATAATTTGAATTTAGATTTTACTAAAAATAATTTCACCTTATTATATAATATGTATACATCGTTTCAAGAATCCTACTATGAAAAAAGTATTCGTAACCCTATATTGAGTCCTTCTACTTTTCTGACAAACGCGCCAATTATAGTCATCGATACTTCGAAACAGAACGACTCAGTCACTGCTTCAGCAGTAGATGTTCAATTGGAAATTGAAGCTTCAGAATCGCTTGCAGGTGTGACTGCTTACTGCTTATTAATTCATGATAGAATTGTAGAATATGTACCTTTTACTAGAGAAGTAAGAAAACTTGTGTAAATATAATTAAGAATTAATTTATAACAATAAAAAACTATTATTTATTAATTTGTAATATTTTTATTAAATATTATTTTAGTTTTAAAGTAAGGTTTGATAAAAAATAATTTTGACTATAGTGTAAAAATTTTATGTATATACACTAAATAATTTTGTGTAATTAATAAATAGGTTTACAACATGTGTGTAATCTCAGTAATATGTGTCTCAGTAAATCGGTGACCCCTGGAGGGATATCCAGATTAAGTCTTAACCATTATGTTATAACACGTCAATGAACTGTAAACATACAGATGTATACTACTAGCACAGGATAATAAGCGATCAGGTTTATATAAAAATGATAAACTTGTTACACAATTGGTTAAGTACAATATTGTTTTAAATGATTTAGTTATACAAAAAAGTAAAACATAATTTTATAAGTTATAACACTAAATTTCAAAATTGAATGATAAAGTATAAAATGTATCATTATTCTATATATTATTTATTTAATTTTATTTAATATTTACAAGGTCAATGTTCAATTTACAATATAGAATAACGATATTAACAAAAGTATAATAATATTTACCAATTATTACATTTTTTAAATAATTCAATATAAGTATAGTATATAAACATAACTATTTATGTTTATATACTATACTTAGGATAAATAAAAAGTAAAATTATATACATTTTGCTTCATCATCTTTATAGAACCGCCATATTTCAATTTTAAAATTTATTATTAAATAATTACAGTATCATAAATCATATTACTTACAATTTAACATAATGAATCTCGACCAAAGTCAATCACAATACAATTATGTATATTATTATTTAATAATAATAAAATAGAAATGAATCATACATAAAAGTTAATGACCAATGTTGGAATATTAAAATATATACATAGTTTTACATACATTTTTCATTTTTACAATTTATAAAATGTTCAATGAATACCCCCCCCCCCCCATAACTTCAAACAAAATAATAAACAATATTATGTCATATTTAGTAATATTAAATTTTTAATATTTTTATTAATTTAATTAGTTTAATTTATAATGTCCGTATGGTAGAGTGCAAATACCATCTTTTAATATGACACGTTTATCATCATTTGCACTCAATACTATTTTTCTGGTTGTTTTGGAATAAACATTATGTTTTGTTGCCTGTATTGAGTTAATATCACAGTATGCACTAATTTGACTAGATTCCCCATTTTGTGCATCCAAATGTTGGGAATTTTGTATACTGAACTTTGATAAAATATCTAAATAATGATTTGACCGTCATATACTTGTCTCTAACATACTTTTTTACACCTTTTGCCTTTTTATATTCAAAGACATTAACTCATTGCTATATATAGTTCTATCTATGAAATTAGGTTTTCTCATTAGCCTATGAGCTTTTCGATCATCTGATACCAACTTTATATCCAATCTTTTACGCGGATTCTCCATACATTTCCTATAGACACTATTCACGAGTAATTTCCAAAATTCATATTCAAACTTGTTTTTTGCCAAGACCCTCATACTAGTACATTTATCGACATAGGGGGCTAACCATTTTGATTGATCAAACTTAATTATTTTATGAACTTTTACAACTTTTAATCCGTTGTGAATCGCCTGCTTTAACAATCTATAATGAACGACATAATTTGATTTATTATTTAAAGTTGTTAGCAGTTTAGTAATCTTAGAATTAGGTGGACAGCTATTGTGTGGCAAAAAGGGTAAATCACTATGAATATCATGTAATTTTTCGGGGTAATCCACATCCACTTCCAGTATATAACCAATAGGTGCATCGTCATCTATGGTAGTAACGTCTAATGTCAAATCATTATACCATTCAAAATTTTTGTATGGTAAACTTGCAAGCATTGATTTGCCGTATAAATTTACACAATCAAAATACGCCAAATAAATGTGTGGTTTTTTTTTGTTATAATTAATTCCATTAACATCTGGTAGATTAGCTCTGGCATAGCGTCTTACAGATTGGCATACCCCCCCTCTTATTCCATTTTCCATCATGAGTAACATCAAATAATCTGTTAATCTCTCAAGTTTAACTCCAGTAAAACTTAACATTGCGTCAAACGCAAAACCAGGTGCTGTCAAATAATAAGAGGCGTCTAAATTAAAAGTTTTCAAACAAATATCTCTAAAATTTTCAAATACATCAGCCAGAATCAATATGTCCGTTAATAAATATAAATCACTATACTCACCTAATGTTTTTATATTAAATTTCTCCCAAACATTGCATGCATGCATGTAATCTTTTTTTGAAATATGATCATCTGTTAACGAATTATAAAATTTAATTCTAGGCGGTAATGAGGTATCTTTAAGTTTTGAGTTGCAGTCTACATACTCATACGGAAATACGCCTTTCCTTATAACTAAATCAATGTTTTCTAAAGGAAAATGATGAATAATTTCACGGAATCTTGTTTTATCTTCGGCCAAATTAGTGGCTAAATTAGAGAGTGATTCTGACATGAACATAAAAGTGTCTACAAATTTCACATAAAATTTATCAAAAATTTGCTTACTAAATGTCAAATATTTTTCACCCGAGTTTGGAATAATGCGTATGTCATTATCATTACAGCCTAAGGTGCGTACAATAAAATGACCGTCATACGATAAATTATGGAAATATACTGGTACAAATGAGGGGTTTTGTGCCGAAAAATTACAATTTAAGCATAAAGCTCTTAAATATTTCCCTGTAAGATGTGAGTGGTCTCTAACTTTAAATACGGTTTCATTATTAAATGATCTCAAACATAGTTCACATTTTTTCGAATTAATATATTGACCTTCTTCCTTTTTTGATAATTTATGCATTGATTTATTAGTATTATATAGATAATAAATTTTGGTAGAAATATCAATTATAGTTAACATAAAATGCTTTGATGCATTTTTGCCTCTATAAATTATTGGATTTTTAGGAATTTTAAATTGTTTTACTAATTTTTTTGGAATGATGGTGTAATCGATTTTAACATATAGCCCATAACTCATGGGCTTATGATAATGGGTGTTTTTAGTATTGTCCGTTATGATATTATTAGCGGGTTTTAAAAAGCATTCAAGCATTATATTTATTAAAATATATAAATTTGTCATCATGTGGATCAAGCATTACAGGCTTACAAAGTTTATGTTTTTGACAGATTACTTTATGCCCATCAAGACCATGCTGCCCCCATGGCTTGTTTTTATTTGGTTTAACACTAAAGGTCGTAAAACATCGCTTGCAAATAATTATTTTACTTTCGTGTTTTGTTCTTTGTGATCTAATCAGTCGTGAGAAATTACTTATGTAACAATAATGTGTTGTTGGTACATTTGAGAAAAAAAAACAAATCATAATGATCGGATTTTTCGATATTATTTATGTGAAGTGGGTAAATTTGATTTTTATCATCACAACTATAAACATTAACGGATAGGTTATTAATTTTTTCAAATTTTTTTATTTGATTAATTGGTGTAGGGTAATCAATACAATTAAAATTAAGCCCACTTTTATTTTCCAAAAAATTAAAATATTTTATACTAAAATTATTTTTATTTTTTTTTTCATTAAATTTTGATAAAATTGCATATTTAAAACATCTGTTGTCATAATTCATTACGTTTATTATTGCTTTTTTACTATAAATTGATGGGGGTAATTTTATAAATGAGGAACCCCCTAGTAAATTTACTTTATTTGTTCTTAATTGGAGACCATCTAAACTTATTTTCCTCCAAGAAGAACCCTTCAACAGAAATGACTCTTGTTCATTTAATAATTTATCGAACATGTTTTTAAAAAGGGTAGAAAAATTTGAAGTAAAATAACATAAAACATTTGTTGTTTTAAATGCAACATCCCGAACTTCCCCCGTAATTAAATTTTCATATACTAAGTCTACAAATAAATTAAATTTATATGTGGATGAGGAACATAATTCTTTTAGTTTTGATTTTAATGAAGAAGAAGTAGAATTTAAAAATGTCAATAAGTCAATAAGGTTTTCGTTGTTTTTATAATAAAAAGTTTTTGACCGATTATTTTTAAATTTCTCAGTTTCTACTAAATTTTGCCCAGTGGTGTTTAATCGGGTAATTTTTTTAATGCGGTTAAATTTTGGCATTCTTAACAATGAATTCAAATCCGTATTAAAATAAAATATAATAAGATCAGGCACGTAGCCAGGGGGGGGGCCTGGGTGGGCCGGGCCCCACCTTAAATTTACCTTGGCCCAGGGCCGGCCCCCCCTGAAATTCAAAATATAATTATTTTACCAATAATTATATAAAATGTGATTGTGCACATTGAAATAAATATATTGTGATTATACAACTACTATATTATATGATATAGTGGTATAGTGTGATATTACTATAGATAATAGTGTAATACAATTATTATTATAATAATTCATTTTTATATTCGTGGATAACGTTTCTGACAAAGATAAATAATAAGGTATCGATAGACATACCAGTTTCATAGACAATAATAGATAATAGACTAGATGGCAGCCTGCTGGCCCAGCCGGGCAGCTAGCAATCATCAGTGCGTACCCGGCGTCGTTATTAAATATAATTTTATGAACACTTTCAACGCCGTTGACGACGTGGACGTAATGCCGCGGCGGTAGGTTTTAGTTATTATTATTTTTAGATATCGATAATCGTTGTTTCTGATTATTGTTGTTTATTTTCCCAGAACAATATATATAATAGGTAATATGTATTATGTTTGTATGAGTCTGGTGCAGTTATCTATGTCCAGCAGTGTTGCGCAACTGTATGCAGTATGCCTATTGCCTACTTTTATAGTTTTATACTGTTTTGGACTTGGTACGTTTTATTTTATTCATATTAAATTATAATATCCTAATGAGATATTTTTTTTTTGCAATTTGATTTGTATTGACACTTGAATGTTGAATGCTGACCGTCTAACTGTGTGTTGTGCCGTTGTGTGAACTGTGAATACATTTATTAATGCAATGAAACGTATAAACGATTATTTTACTAGTAATGCTAGCGCCACAAATGCTAAAAAAAATTGTACTCAATTTGATGCTGTTGAAAATATAAATTCCGCCCCTTCTGGTAAGTACCTATTACTATTTATAATTACAAATTATTTTCTTGTATATTTCAATATTTTATACCATAAAATATAAACTACAGCAATTTTTATTTTACAAATAATTAATTTATATATGTATTTTATATTTTATCAGGTAGCTGTAATTTTGAACTTACAACAGTTACGACTGAGAAAGTCTTCAGCAAAGAACCATTATTCTCAACAGATTCTTATGAATTACAACTTCAAGATGCTGGTAAATATGATAAAAAATATTTTTTAAATATATTTATAATCATAGTGAATTGATGAAATATCTTTACTTACTTTATAATATTATATTTTAATAAAAATACTACATATTTTATATTTATTATAATATGTAAAGTATTATTCTGGATTGCATATAATAATAATATTTTTTGTACCTTTGATTATTAATTACCTTTAAACACTAACCAGTACCTACCCCTGTTTATGCCTACTAAGAAGAATGATTGTAATAAATCATTAACTTATGTAAAAATATGTATAGATTTATTTTAAAATATTAGATAAGCATACTATGCAGTCCAATATTAACATAATATATAAACTAATTATGTTATTTATTTAAAATTTAATGTTGTATAACTGTCTAAATAGGTAGGTATATATAAATTATATTATATAATTTTGTTTTAATTATTTAAAAGTTTGTTTTTTATTTTCCAGACTGTGTGACCAAAAAAACAAGGGAAAACGATTCCAGTGTCGATGATCATGATAATTATAGTGATATTACATCAAATCTGGATTATACTAATACAAGTAGTGATGATATTGATGACTGTGAATCTGAAGATGCAATTTATGAAGCTAGTGATATTACATCTGTTCCTACGAGCAGCCAATCAGTCAAAACTGTTAAACAAGTTCCTGGACCAAATGATATTTCTCAAACTCTAGATGATGGACCAAAACAGCCAAGATTGGTATGTTACCCTAAAACCAAATTTGGTAAAAGAATGAGACATTTCTCATCAAAATGGTTTGATAGTTATAATTGGCTTGAGTATAGTATAATAGATAATTCTGATTTTTGTTTTCCATGTCGTTTTTTTGCCAAAAACAAAGACAAACCCATTTTCATAAGTGTAGGTTTCAAAAATTGGAAAAATGCATTAGATCAAAATTCTGGTTTAAGGAAACACAATAATAGTGAAGAACACATGATTTCAAACACTATGTGGATATCCTACTTAGACATGGAAAAATTAGGTAATTTGTCTGTGGCATCATTGATAGATGAAGGCCATAAGAAACTAGTTTTAGAAAATCAAAATTATGTCAAGATGATTGGGAGAACTTTGTTGTATACTGCTATACAAGGCATAGCACAGAGGGGTGACAATGAAGAAGAAAGTTGTGCTAACCGTGGTAACTTCATTGAACTTTTAAATTTAATTGGTGATATTAGTGATGAATTTAAAAGTAAAAGTAAAACATTACCAAATAATGCTAAATATACAAGCCCTCAAATCCAAAATGAAATGTTTTCAATTTTCAATAAAATGATCCGTAACAAAATTATTGATGAATTACAAAAGTGTCAGTATTTTTCTATAATTGTGGATGAAACAAAAGATATTACTAAAGTGGAACAGTTATCAGTTATATTAAGATATTACTTAGATGGTATAATATATGAACGTTTCATGGGGTTTAGAGCTGCACAATCATTAACTGCTAGTTCTCTCTTTCAATACATTAAAGAAATACTTTCTGTTCATAATGTTGATATACTGAAATGCGTTGCTCAAACCTATGATGGTGCCAGTGTCATGAGTGGAAAGAATAATGGGGTACAAGCATTATTCCGTCAAGAAGTATCTCAGGCTATATATGTACACTGTTACAATCATAGGCTTAATCTGGTAATTTCTGATGTTTGCAAAAATATTCCAACTGTGAAAATGTTTTTTGATATTGTAGAAAATTTATATGTCTTTGTATCTGGTTCTGCTATACATTCAAAGTTTATGGAAATTCAAACAATTATGAAGTACAGACCTGCTGTTGAACTTAAAAAGATATGTTTGACAAGATGGACAGCGCAAGTCTTTGCTTGCTTAGCATTAAAAAAAGGTCTTAGTCCACTGCTAGTTTTATTAAATAAATTGATATTTGAGAAAGGTGACCGTGCGGCTGAGTCAAAGGGCTTACTACATTTAATAGATTTTGACTTTGTATTTAATTTAATTATGTTTTGTGATATTCTTCAAACACTAAAAACAACAAGTGATTATTTGCAAAATGTAAAAGCTGAAATGGCTGAATCTTTAGTACTTATTTCATCAATTATAACTACTTTTAAAACCATGAGAACTGATGAAACCGAGAACAATAATTCCAATTTTAATAAAATGTACATAGAGGCTATAAATATTTGTAAAGAAAATAACATATCGATACCAAGTGAACATAGTAAAAAAAAAAGAACAAAAAAAGTCCCCGAAAAATTTAAACAGTACATATTTACTGAGAATAGTTCTTTAGAAACTAATCGAGTTTCATCAAAAAATGGTTTAAGACAACATGTATACATACCTGCCTTGGATTATATAATAAAAGAACTAGAAGCACGATTTACAGATAATTATTGTGTGTTGTCATCAATATCTTACTTACATCCCCAAAATGAAAAGTTTTTAAGTTATGAACATTTGAAACCTTTAGCTGTTCATTATAATCTTGATTTAGAAAATCTAAGGGCAGAACTACAAATTTTACCAACAACTATCAAAAAATATCAAATTCAAAATATTAATGTTAAAGTAAACAACCTAGTGAATTTAATTGAACTACTTGAGAAGTATAAGTTAGCTTTCATTGAAACATATAAGCTAGCTACTATTGTAATTACTGTTCCAGTATCAAGTGCAGCTTGCGAAAGAACTTTTTCATGTCTGAGACGACTTAAAAATTATATGCGAAATCGAATGACAAATGAACGTTTAAATAATTTGGCTTCAATAAGCATAGAAAAAAAAATTTCTAAAAATTTAGATTTAGATATTTTTGTACAATTGTTTTCAGAAAATCATAAAAACAGAAAAATAATATTATATTAAATTGTTTTATATAGTTACTTACTATTTATTATTTTATATGTACCTATATAAGTACTTAAGTATTACCTACTACTAATACTGTATTATTAATATTTTCTCCTTGTTTGAGTACTTGTTTTTTTAAAATAAAATTAAAATTGTTAAAATAAAAATCAATTATTACTTATATTATTTTTGATTAGTGTTTAGATATGAATTAATTTTTGTTAATAGAAGTTTGAAAATCTAATCAGTTTATATTCTAAATATGTACTTATTTAGATTTATTCTTCATAGCATGATAAATGTATCCCACAACTAAAGATGTACATAATTTGGTTATTTTTTTAATCAGGCACTATATATTTTTATTACAAAAATACAGTATTACACTGTAGTCTGTAATAAAACTTGTTGAGAAAACATTTTTTTTAACCAACTACCAATCAAAGGTATATTAAAAATTAATAAGATTCTTTATACAACATACCGTCTATTGATGATCGTCTAGTGATGAGTGTGAAAGGGAAGCCCCCTTCAAGTATTCCATTGGAAAAAATTATGGAAAATGATAAAAGGGCCAACCACTATTGGCCCCCCTAGTAGAAATATTCTGGCTACGTGCCTGAATAAGATATCACTTATGTATGAACTGTTGATCGAAGTAGATTGTCGGTGTAATTGATTATTGGAAACACTTGAATTACATAATCCTCTTCGGGTTCAGCATATAAATTACGATTGTCACAGACAGTGGTGTATTTTCGACATGCCAAACACCTTCGTCTTTGGCAATACATTTGTATCCTTGAACATAACATGGTACGCTTTGAAACTTAAATTTACAAGATTTGACTCAAAATACGCCTGATTTATATAATTGGCACATTCAAATGAGCAAAATATATCGATAATATTATTATCAAATGAATATCGAACTTCCCTCACGACAAAAGCTGAATGCAACTGCCGAAAATATTCATAAACTTCACGTTCGCTGTGAGTAAATGGATATTTTGCAATATGTTGTATTGTGATCGGCGGTATATGACTAATTACATTATTGAGGTTGTCGTCAGGTATCATCTCTGCTAAAAATTAATAAAATGATTATATTTTAAAAATTAAAATTTTATAATTAATTAACTTACAATGAAATATTCTGCTCGCTGCATGCGACGTTCTTGCTTACCAGCTTGTTGAGTATTATTATTATTTATCTAATGAACCCCCTATTTATAAGTAACATGGAAAAGCAGATTATAAACTGTATGCCAAAAATCGTTTGATATATCCATCACTTATTCACACTGCACTATTTTTACTATAATCATTGACTACGAAATAGTAAAAATAAAAATGCGGGTCAAATTTCAATTATAATCATTGATGTACAAAATACTAAAAATAAAAATAGGGCAGTGCGTATAAGTGATGGATTCATCAAACGATTTTTAGGCAATACCGCATATGGTAAGCAAATAAAATATACAATTTTATACTGGTATGTTGTCAATGTCAAATATCTTTTAATAAATTTGTTGATCGTTAAAAACAATGCGTATATCAGTTTTTATTTATAACCAACACCGTGTGTGACAGACATTGACATGACTATTACTATATATCAAAGGTATTAGTTTATATAAAATAAAGAGACCGAATGTGAATTCATCAGTTAATTTTAAACAATACGAGTGCATAGTAATAATGTCCGACATGAGTGTACAAAATTCAGCCGATGAAGAAATCAATGTAAGTACATTATTATAATAATTATAATATATTATTAATATACTTTAATTTAACACCATTTATTAACAATAAGTTTAAAACATGAGTATATAAATTTAGGAACTTTATAATCATCGGAAAAATGGGCAAATGCAGAATTCTAAAAAACCTGAAACCGCAATAAAACCTAAACCAAAAAAACAGAAAGTAAAATTTTGTTTATTTTAATAATAATATATTTATCAATTAATATTGATTTTAGTTTCAGTCACATTTATTAAAACTGGAACAAGAATATAATGGTTTGACAACTATGGTCAATAAAAACTGCATACGCGTAAAAAAATCAGATGGTGGAAATTTTTGTATCAAAATACCCGAGATGAAAACAGCAAGTGATTATTTGGTTATTCAAAAATACAAAACTTCGGACATGGAAAAAGTAGAGTCAAAAGACAGGTAACTATTATTATTTTGTATAAACAGAATATATTAAGATTTACACTAGGTATCATTAAAATGAATAAAAAAAAAAATAATTAAGTACAATATTTGTAAATTATTTGAGAAACATATAATGCCATTTCCATAGTACTATTTTATAAACTAAATAGACACGATACTTACAACCAAACAATTTTGTGAATATAGGTATAATGATGTTTCGTCGTTGATATTAATAATATTCACACAGTATGTAAAATATTTAACTGCTCAACTATTGTGTCATCTAGTTTATTTGATAAAATATTTATGATAATATGGAAATATACTCATTTATAATATACAATCATTATTTTTTTAAATAGATGGAAAACCTCAACGTTCAACGCAAAAACTATGCTGAACGAAAAAGATAAAGCTGACAATACAATAATAACAGCATTTAATAATTTGCAAGATTTATTAATGGATAAATTTATGTGTAACAACAACAAAAAAATTGAATCTTATAAATAATAACTATATGTTTATATTATTATAGTTTCACTAAATGGAACCCCGCCACTAATATTTGTGCATTTTTTATTTATTACCAAACGGTTAAAATATTTGTGTTCAATTTTATTTTAGAAAGCTTACAATTAATTCAGTAATTTATACAATATGATTATATTATGGAAAAATATTTTGGTTTATTTTGCCCAGTTAACATTTAAGATTATTTATAATATATAATATATTAATTATATTATTATCATTTATTATTAAATAAAGGTATGCATTTGACAAAATGTAATACATATAAATAATGTTTATTATGAAGGTATAATCTAATTATTATATAGTAAGCTTGCCGTATATCATGATTATTTTGGTTTTATTGGTTGGTTATATCAGGCTTTAGTATAATGTCTGCAAACGTTCCGTGATGGATTTGTTGTAATTCAAGTAAAAATGACCTCTCTTCATCCTTCAAGTCATCCATTTTGAAATTATAATCTTTAATATATGTACTGATAAAATCATTTCTAATACAATCAGGTGATAAATATAAAATATTATACTTGATAATTATACATGCATTATTGACAACAGTTTGATACATCACTAATTTATTTGATAACTCTATGATATTTGCATTTATACATGATTCCAATAATTTCAATCGATTTAAATTATCACTGGATAATGTGATTCTGTTTTTCAATTTTCCACTCGTGGTAGTGAAAAAGAAAAATTTAGATCCGACAGGGAAACCCAAACTGCGAGTGTGCGTAGATTTCAGAAAACTTAACGAAGTAACCGAGAATGAAGTTTATGGCCTCCCAAACTTACTAGAGATATTAGAATCCCTAGGATCATCCAAATACTTCAGTACTTTGGATTTGGCGGCAGGTTATCATCAGCTGCATATAGACCCTGCCGATACACATAAAACAGCTTTCTCTACAAAATCCGGTCACTACGAATTTTTACGCATGCCTTTCGGACTGAGCTCAGCTCCAGCCACTTTTACGCGCGCAATGAAATCTGTACTCATGGGACTTGAACAGGCCCGGTGCAAAGATAAATGACGCCCCAGGCAAAAATGCCAAATGGCGCCTTTTTCATACGACATACATAATATCATAATAGTCAGAAAAAAATGTTGTTCATGGACAGAAATACGGAAAAATGATATATTATTATGCTTAACTTTTAACATATTATTATGACAAAATATAATGTAATAGGTATAATAATTAATAGGCACATATAATTGATATAAATACAAATACTAATAATACAAAAATAAATAATACAGAAATGGTTGTAAATTAATAATAATAGAGATGCACAATGAAACATGACATAAATAAATTAGTTATTTAAATTTCTTATCGATCCACACTTTTCTTGATTTTCTCTCCGCAAAACTTTGTATAATTGTAGAAAAATCGATTTCCGCAGCTATTTCGTTTTCTATGGATAACACCGATAATGAGACCAAACGTTCATTAGCCATAGTAGATCGTAAGTATGTTTTTATGAGTTTTAATTTGGAGAAACTCCGCTCACCACTAGCTACTGTCACTGGTAACGTCAATAATAATCTTAATGAAATCCAAAGATTTGGAAATATGTCTTGGAGTTCAAAGTCAAAAATGTATTGAAGAATATTAAGAGGTGAACTTATGTCCAAATAAGAAATTAATAATTGCTTAATGTTCAGAATCTCTGTGCATAATTCGACACCATCAATATCAGAGTCAGACCCATCTTTGAGGTGATTGTGTAGATCCATACAATGTTTTAATAATTCACTTTCATTTACGGGTGCATTTTTTAAATCGTACAAAAAATTCCATAAATCAACATGGATCTTTAAAAGTTCAAAACGATCTGTCAATGATGTAGTAACAACGTCCATTAATGTGTAAAAAAATTCATGTTTAAATTTTTCTACTGCAGTTCTATGATCAGCATCATCTGAACACTCATAATCAAAGTGTTTTTTTTTTATACGCTTCCGAACTACTTTTATTTCAGGATCCACCCCTAATTCATCTGCTATTGCTTTTGCTTTGATTAAAATCTGATCAAATTGATCTCTATAGTTCTTCATAAACTCTAAAGCACTTTTTAACATATTAGAACCATTTATTAAGTCCATTGCTTTTGCTTGCATACTTTTACTGACTAGATTTACTTGAAAAAGAATATCGTACCAAACAACTAATGATATTAGGAATTTAAAATCTGTAAGTTGATCAGCAAGCGAAACAGCTTCATGGCGCGTTCCAGCATCTATGTTTTCAACTTCAGATAGTTTAATAAGCGCGTTGTAAATTTGCTCAGTTTGAAAACGAACAACTTTTACACTGTTGATTCTACTTTCCCATCTTGTGTCACTTAGAGGTTTCACAGTCAACCCTGTTATATTGTCAGTTAAAATTTTCCATCGATTTACCGATGATGAAAACAAAACATAAATTCTTTGGAGTACGCCGAAAACTGTAATTGAATTTATAGAACAAGATGCAGCATCTGATACAACTAAATTTAAAGAATGGCAATTGCATGGAACAAAGGTGGCACGAGGATTCATTGATAAAACTCTCGCTTGAACTCCTTTTTTTTTACCTTTCATGTTAGCACCATTATCATATCCCTGCCCCCGACAATCTTGAAAAGGAATATTCTTCTCTGCAAGAGTTTTTAGAAGAAGGTCTGTTAAACTCAAACCTGTAGAGCTTTCTACCGTTTTAAACCCAATGAAATGTTCTTTAACTTCAATTTTTCTTTTTATATTAACAAATCTTAGTGTAAAGGATAGTTGTTCTTGATGACTTACGTCTGGTGTACAGTCGAGGATTACAGAATAATATTTTGCTGCACGTAATCTATCTATTATTGTTTCTAGAACTTTATTGGCCATGAGATTAATTAATTAATTTTGAATAGAATGACTACAATAATGTACGGTTTTTTCACGAGAAAGTGTTTTGAGTAATAATTCTTTAGTTACGTCGTTATATTTACCCAAAAGCTCAACTAAACTTAAAAAATTGTCATTACTGTGAGTATAAAATGTATCTGAACTTCCTCGAAACGCTAGATTGTTCTTAGATAAAAATAAAGTTATTGATAACAAACGGTCTAAAACTTTTACCCAATAATCAGTTTCCATGTTCGTGATTCGCTGGTGTTCTGCATCTATTGTTTTATTTAGTTTTAACCGTTTTTCTATTTCTATCCATGTACCATAAGCCTTAAAATGATTAGGCGCTTTTTCGTGCATAGTAAGTGCAGCACATACGTTATGCCAATCAGAAAACCCACCAATTGCCAAATTTGACTTTGGAACTCTATCAAATAATTTACAACAGAAACAAAATATTTTTCCTGTTGATTTTGAGTAAATTAACCAACGCCTAACTAATTTTTCTCCATTAGAAAGATGTCGATAAAAATGAATCTTAGAAAAATGTCTTTTTTCGTGATCTAATTGAATACTTGGGAATTCTGTAAATATTTCTGGACCAGTTACTACTATATAGTCAATTTGTTTTGATGTTAAAAATGAGGGCCAAGTAGCAGGGTCAGAGGTAATACTTGGTTCAGACGTTAAAGTAGGTAATAAGAATGTAATATTTTGTTCTGAACTTGTAGAAGGCAACAATTCTTCTGAATAATAGCTATTATCTTTTTTTGGCTCAGACGGTTCAGTGTTAGTAACCAATTCAGTATTTTGAAATTCAATAGAAATATCCATATTTTTTAAATATTCAATTTTATCTTGTTCAGAATTTGTAATAGGTAATGAGGATGTAATATTTTGTTCTGAACTTGTAGAAGGCAACAATTCTTCTGAATAATAGCTATTATTTTTTTTTTGTTCAGACGATTCAGTATCAGTAACAAATTCAGTATTTTGAAATTCAATAGAAATATCCATATTTTGTAAATGCTCAATTTTATCTTGTTCAGAATTTGTATTAGGTAATGAGGAGGTAATATTTTGTTCTGAACTTGTAGAAGGTAACAATTCTTCATGTTTTTGTAAAAACTTAGATAAAGCATTAGCACCTTTTTTAAATTCTATTCCCTCTTAATCTTTTTTTTTAAGTTTTCTGCTCCAGATAATTTCTTTTTCGGTGCCATTCTTAACTAGAGAATTTCCTGAATTAATTGTAACAATTTGTATAATATTAATAATATTATTAATTAATTATAATTAAAAATAATATTATTAAAAATATAGTATTCCAACATATGCAGCAGCGAACGTGTTAATGAATAATAATATATATTTTAATTTATTAATTAAAATATAAATATACCTATATTATTTACTTTCTTATGCCTGTTGAAGTTTCTTACTAGCTACAACTTACCTAATAACTAGTGAATTTGAATCGTCAACTGAATGTTTTGGCGTACGCGTACTCGTTTCAAAGAGCAAAAACAAAATTACAATAAAGTATCGTCACGGGCCCGTATAGTACCTTCGTCAATCAGTAATATAATAATACGTAATACCACTAATACTACTAATAAAATTAGCGTGTATTCGTGTATACAAATTACAAAGAATAAGTTGATAAGTGGCGGACGAAGCGACATGGTCACGAGTCACGACCAGACACGACGGCTCGACGCGATAACACGATAACAAATATTCAGGAATTTTTTTTATTTATAGAACAACATATACGATAAACATTCTACGCGACTACGCTAAACCATAGTTTAAATATACTCATATTATTTTAATATATGGCTAAACGCTAAACGGAATAACCATAATAATAAGTAATAACTATCAATATTTCGGTAGGTACAAAGTTATAGGTATTTTATATTAAAAAAAAAAATATATATTACTGACAAAAATGTGCAAAATTGTAAAAGCAATTTCGGCGCCCCCTGAAAATGGCGCCCTAGGCGACCGCCTGAGTCGCCTTATCCTCGCGCCGGCCCTGGACTTGGAGAAATGTGCACTGCATACCTAGATGATATTGTAGTACACGGATCTAGTCTAATGGACCACCAGAAAAAATTAGAACAAGTATTCAATAGGCTGCGCGTACACAAACTAAAATTACAACCTAATAAATGTTCTTTCTTACGGAAAGAAGTATTGTATTTAGGGCACGTAATAAACGAAACCGGAGTTTCCCCGGACCCGAACAAATTGAAATGCATTCGGGAATATCCTAAACCGAAAAATGCAAAGAATATTAAGTCATTTTTAGGACTACTAAATTACTATAGACGTTTCGTCGATAATTTTGCAAAAATAGCAAAGCCATTAATTTATTTACTTAAAAAAGACGTACCATTCGTTTGGACCGATAATTGCGAACATAGTTTTGAAGAACTCAAAAAAGCTTTAATGAACCCACCGTTACTAGTCTATCCCGACTGGGAAGCGGGAAAATTCAATTTAATGACAGACACAAGTCAGTATGCAATAGGAGCCGTTTTATCTCAGGGGGAAGTCCCTAAAGACCAACCTATCGCGTACTCCAGTAGAACATTAAATAAAGCAGAGTGTAACTATAGCGTTATTCAAAAGGAATTATTAGCCATCGTCTGGGCCGTGAAATATTTCAGACCATATTTATACGGTCGTCATTTCAACATTATAACCGACCATCGACCTTTAACATATTTATTCGGCATTAAAGACGCGTCATCGCAGTTAATGCGCTGGCGATTACAACTGGCCGATTACGATTATGACATTACGTACCGGGCCGGTCCCGAGCACTCGAACGCCGACTGTTTATCACGAATTCGAATGATACAAACCGGTCCGGCCAACGCAATTAACGGGTTCAATGAATTCAAAGCCGCGGAAAGCAAACCCATCTTCAATTCAAAAATTATCGAAATCAACAATGATATAATCAGGGCCGTAGAGACAGAGAACGTTATAATACTAGTTTCGGAAGACAAAATCATAACTAACCCGGCAGTGCGTGAAGTAATAACATTGACGTAGGTCAAATACAGTTTTCCGATGAAAACAAGTTTTATACTATCCAAAGAGACCCGAATTTATTAATAATTTATGGCTTTAAGCCTACGTATACAACACCACTCGAAGCCGAGGTCATTTACCAAGCCATAAACAATTTAAAAACCTTTTGCATAACAAATAAAATTAACTCGTTTTCTACAAATAAATTAGACGGGCCTACCTCACTCACCAGTTACTTACGTATTCGAACAATGTTTCGGCATATTTTTAAAGCAACCGACATTGTAGTAAAAATTTACACGGGTCAGCAATTAACCGAAGACGAAAAGAAATTAATAATTTACGAGCACCATAACTCACCGTTAGGGGGACATGCAGGTGTATCGCGCACGGTAAAAAGATTAAAACTTAATTATAATTGGTGCCACATGAAAAAAGACGTCAAGCATTATATTAAACATTG
Organism: Metopolophium dirhodum; assembly: GCF_019925205.1. Lineage (NCBI taxonomy): Eukaryota > Metazoa > Arthropoda > Insecta > Hemiptera > Aphididae > Metopolophium > Metopolophium dirhodum. The sequence goes on from NC_083560.1 coordinate 148,264,959, forward strand.
CGAATTATGTCAGAAAAACAAATCACATGTTAAAACCAAACAACCTATGTTAATTACTAGCACCATAGTAAAACCTTTCGAAAGAGTCTGCCTAGATATAGTAGGACCTTTACCAAAAACATTAGCAGGGAACATGTATATACTCACCTTGCAAGACGAATTAAGTCGTTTTTCACTAGCCATAGCGTTATCCGCCACGGACGCGCAAACGGTAGCACAAGCTTTCGTAGAATGTTTCGTGTGTATATACGGTATCCCCGAATCAATTTTGACGGATTGCGGAACAAATTTTCTATCCGACGTATTCAAAAGCATGTGCAAACTTTTAGACATAAAGAAATCGAAAACTACGCCTTGGCATCCACAAGGAAATGCTTTTCTAGAACGTTCGCACAAAACATTAAAAACCTATTTACGGAGTTTTGTTGACAAAGACAGTAATTGGGATAAACTATTATGCTTCGCAACTTTCTGTTATAACACCACAGTTCATACCTCGACTAATTTTACACCCTATGAACTAGTATTCGGAAGAAAACCGAACATTCCTTCCGCGTTTAACAAAAATCCCGAACCACAGTATAATTATGATAACTATGTTTTCGACCTTAAACACCTTATGCAGGAAGCACACAAAATAGCGAGGGATAACCTAATCAAGAAAAAAGAATCTAATAAAACTTACTATGACCGAACTTTAAATGTCGTCAATTTACACGTAGGAGATAAAGTACTCATTAGAGAGCACAATAAGAAAAATGCGCTTAGCTTAAATTGGCAAGGACCTTTTGAGGTACTATTAGTACACGATAACGAAAATATTACAATCCAAAAAGGAAATCGCGAGTATCGTATACATAAAAATAACGTAAAACGTTATTACGACGATAACGACAGCGAATAAAAAAATTAGTACAATTTCATTTATTTTCAACTTGTCTACTTACTTATAATTTCATTTCCTACCAAATTCTTTTCTTATTATTTTAGGGACAAAAGACGAAATTTCATGACTTCATTTCGTACAACATTAAAATCACAACAACACGACCACACCGTGTTATATCCCGACGAACTTCCGCGATGCGTGATAATACATATAGACACAGCAAATAGGAACTTACTTCAACCTTATACGCCGGTGGAGCTGTTGGAACTCACGCGTGCGATTAATAATTTTTCTCATGACCTAACAAAAACGCTGAGACCTCTACGAAAACCACTTTGCTTATATTTAAGAGAATTTTTAGAGACAACAGAAGACCCAACGGATATACTTGACTATATGCGACTCTATTAACACGTATTCTATTAACATTTCGATTTTGATTTTCTATAACCACAATAACCATTTTTTCTTTCTAAATTACTCGCACACGCAGGCGCGGATCTATGGGAGGGGGGGGGGGGTCATGGGGGTCATGACCCATCCCAAAAAATCAAAATTAAGTCCTTTATTTTTATTTAAAAATTAAAATATCCAGAAATTGTGTTTTTAATGTTTCACAGATTTTTTTTTCAAAAAAAAAAAATATATAAAATATAATATATAGAACATATTTTATTTATTTATTATATTATATAGGTACCTACAGGCTACAGCCTGCATTTAAACTAAATCACCACTTGTTCATAAAATCATGATTTCCAATAAACATATATTTTCTAAGAATATTAATAGTGTTTATAAACTGATTGACGATTGACGATAATTAATAAGAAATCGGCGGAAAGAATATGTTCGTCGTTCGACGGAAATATTATTTTCAACCCGTATAATAATATAAGGTACACTTACACTTACCTACAGTCTACACGCGTACGTCTATATATTATATAGGTACTTGGAATGGCGACGCAGCCACCGCTAATCACTAATTTGCGTTCTAATAATTTGTTACAAAATTGAAAATACCATATACAACGTTAAATGTTTGACTGCTTATTGAATCATTTTATTTTGCTGTGAACGTCTGGGACACGTGCATCAGTCGTCGAGTACGAAAAAAAACTATGGTGAGTATATAATTATAATTATTGTAATAATCGATGCAATTCCTATTCGAATGAAGTTTCAATCGAGCATTTTATTATTCAAATGATTATAATGTATAAGCTAATAGTTTATATTAGGAGTCTACAACCTTTTTATGCAGTGGCCCTATTATTTTCTATAAATCTTGAGGGACACATCCGTAGTAAAAACATGTATTTTGTATAAAAATTAAGTTTATATAATTTATAACATACTGACATATAATTGAATTTTAAATTCCAAATTATTTATTTTTCATTATTAAAATAAAGTACGAACTACAGCGGAGCGATCGTTCTCCACTCTCAGGCACCTTAAGACGTGGCTTCGTTCAAACATGGGAGAGGAACGCCTCACTGGTCTCGCTTTACTCAATATTCACAAGAATATAGCAGTAAATGTTGATGACATTATAACCAGATTTGGAAAAACAAAACAAAGGAGACTAAACTTTGTCATTTAATTAATCAAAACAACAATTATCAATAAAGTTCTTATTTTATTATGTCTTAACTGTGTATTAAGTTTTTGTCTTTTCGTAAATATGACCCCCCCTCAATTTTAGTTCTAGATCCGCGCCTGCGCACACGCACGTACTATTTTATACACCCAAGTCTAATAACTCCAAAAGAGTTACATCAAAGACATTAAAGTATCATTACCTGGGGGCACTGATTTACCCACGGACTTAGACATACAAAACATTTATGAATTAGTAAAGCTCTCAGACCTTACTATATTTTATGCAAATGACAACTTAGTGTTTATAATTTCTTTACCGTTAATTTATCAAAATAATTTTATCTTATATAATTTAATACCTGTGCCAGTGTGCACCGAAAACGATTGTGTTTATACAAAACCTAGTAATAAGTATTTAGCTATAAGTAAAAATAACGAGCACTACGCCATGTATGATGAATTTTACTATACCCATTGTAAGCACGCTAGAGACTTCCTTTTATGTCCTGAAGGTAATCCTTTACATCCACGTACGAGTAGACCAATATGTGAAGTACAACTTCTACAAGAACCAATGAAAGTTCCAACAAGCTGCGAGATCATGCACGTTCAAATCGGAACCTCCATCTTCCATAAAAAACGATTCAAGAACGAATGGATATACGTTACTAACTACGACGTAGTATTTATTACATGTGACGAAGACAAAGAAACAACTTGAAAAACAACGCAAGGTCGACTACAAGATCGACGAACTAAAAAATACACAACAACTAAATGATTACGTACTTTACGTAATTACGAGTATTATTTTTATGGCAGTTGTAATAGTATACTTATCAAAATGTAAAAAATTACAATTCTACAAAAAAACGAACACGGACGACATCGACCAAAATGAAGAAAACCAAAGCTTAGCAGTAGTATATATTTGTATGTTCACAGCCAGCTTTTCCACGGTAAAAATTTTTTTTCAAGGGGGAATGTCTCCCTTGGAGCACTCAGATTTACCGTGTAACACAAAACAGAGATTTTCTACCAAATTTTGTCTTCGTGTAGCAAATTTTTTAGCAAATCTTAAAACTAAAATAATTATTTCAAGTAAAGAACACAAATTATTAAATAATAGTTTTTATTGTTAAAAATTAATTCTTAATTATATTTACACAAGTTTCCTTACTTCTCTAGTAAAAGGTACATATTCTACAATACGATCATGAATTAATAAACAGTATGCAGTTACACCTGCAAGCGATTCTGAAGCTTCAATTTCCAATTGAACATCCACTGCCGAGGCAGTAGCTGAATCGTTCTGTTTCGAAGTATCGATGACTATAATTGGAGCGTTTGTCAGAAAAGTAGAAGGACTCAATATCGGGTTACGAATACTTTTTTCATAGTACGATTCTTGAAACGATGTATACATATTATATAATAAAGTGAAATTATTTTTAGTAAAATCTAAATTCAAATTATTGTATGGATAAGCTATCGAGTTCAGAAATACTTTAACGTTTGTTAAATTACAATGGTCAAATATACTACAATCTTTCGATAACATATTTTTGCGTCCTTTTTGCAATCCAATTATGATAAATCGTGGTTTTTCTAATTTTGAAGCAGTTTTCAAATTCCATACAACTTTTTTAGCGGTTCCGAGTTCAGGATATTCAAAAGTCTCAAAAGATCTAAAAGGAATAAACAAACTTTTTTCTTTTTCTATAAGTTTCAATAATTTTAACCTTTCTTCATCGTCAACAGTTATATGTGGAACCATCCAGGCTATTTTATTTAAAACGACTTTACCTTCAGAAGCAGTTACACCAGTTTTTAAACTTAAAGCATTTAAATCGCTATGACTTCGAGTTAATATTAATTCCAATCTAGAATTCACTAATATTCTTTTATAGTCTTCAAACAAACCTAACCAATATTTCAATGGAATGCAAGCACTAAATTCGCCTTTATCATTTTCTGATTGCGTTGCGTTTTTAAAATTCCAGCCAGCATTTTCATAGCAATTGTAGTTGTCTGGCGTACCGGATAAGTAACCTTTCAACGAGCTAGTGATTCCAAGAACACGCGTGCTATCTACTTCTATCCCATTGATTTCCAACCGTATTTGCTCAAAAAGGTAAGAGTAACCGTTATTAGTTAGTTTCACTTTGGTAGCATCAGTAATTATTCCTTCCAAAAAAATAAAGCTTTCGTGTAGATATGGATAGACATCCGTTTGCTGGATCGATATACGTATTTCATCATTATTATTAAATGATGTTGTATACGGTGCGTATGAATGATATTCAATTTTTGTAATTTTAGAATCCGTTTCGTACTGTGAAGTTATATCCAAAATATCACTTTCAGGCATTCTGCTTTAATTGATAACCCAAAGCTTGTAAAATTTTTTTATTCTTCACCGTCAATTTTTTTATTTGATTTGATGTTGCTGGTAGCACTTTAGTCTTATGACTAGTTGTACTGATCCGAAGTAGTGGGTTTATATTGAATTTTAAACCCATCTCAAGATCCGTAACGTTTAATATGTAACACAATTGTCAATGCCTCACCAAAATTATCAATCGGATTATGATCTTGATCAACTAACTGAACGGTTATCGAATCAATATTTGTTTTATTCAATTTGTAATATATTAAATTTGGTGGTGACTGAATTACTTTCAACCCTGTCCTTTCACTTGGGAAAAACTCATAAATCGAATGACTCTGAAGATGGTTGTTGAATGATCCTTGAGCTATATTACACATTACTTTTATAGAATTAATTGTGTTTAAATTTACAGCTTTTTCCGATCGAAGAATTTCATTGTGTGGCTTATATACTCGTTTTTCAAAACCGAATACAGGTGCTATACTATACGGATGCTCAAAGTGTAGTATCCCATTACATTTTATATACGATCTGAAATCGTTAGGATCAACTGTAATGTCGAATGTTAAATTGGTTAAGTTTTTACTATTATAGTCATCTATTTGCTTCTTAACTCGTTGCTTAATATCTTCAATTTCATAACAACCCTCTTCCAATGTAATAAAACATATCATAGGATCATTATTGTTTTCATTCTCAGCTACTTGTATAGAAAATTTATTATTATTATCATTAATATTTGGAAACGAATTAAATGACTGTAAACATAACAAAGCTATTTCTGAGTCCTCGTAAAGGTTTATAGACGGAAAATAATTTACAGATAATATGGTAGCATTCCCAGTTAAACTTAAAGTAACTGACTCATACATTACAAAATCTAAGATATAAATTTTATGATGAGATCCGTGACGTTTAATATGCAGAACAACTGTTAACGTTTCGTTAAAATTGTCAATTGGATTATTGTTTTGGTCAACTAACTGAACAGTAATTGAATTAATATCTGTTTTGTTTAATCTGTAATATATAAGGTTTACCGGAGATTGAACAACCTTTGTTCCTCTTCTCCCACTTGGGAAAAACTCATATATCGAATGGCTTTGAAGTTGGTTGTTGAATGACCCATGTGCTATATTACACATTACTTTTATAGAATTAATTGTGTTTAAATTTGCAGCTTTATCCGATCGATGTTCTTCATGAAACGGTCCACAAACTTTCTTTCTATACCCAAAAACAGGTGCTATACTATACGGATGCTCAAAGTTTAGTATTCCATTACATTTTATATACGTTCTAAAATCGACAGGATCAATACGTACACTGAATGTCAGCTTTGTTCCGTAGACTTTATTAACTTGAGATAACTCTTCTACCATATATTTGTTAATATCTTCTATGTCACGGCATTCGACTGGTACAAAAAATTGAATTTTTGCTATTCTATCTGGAGGAATTGATTTTATTCTCAGCCGGTTATTAGTTGGATTTATAATATTTGGAAATGAATTGCACGTTTGCAAAGATAACAAAGCTATTTCTGAATCCTCGTAAACGTTTAGAGATGGAAAATAATTTACCGACAATACAGTTGAATTTCCAGTTAGATTTAATGTAATAGATTCATGCATTGCAAGAATTCAAGACATAAATGACCACAGTTAAATGTATTGAAGTCTTGATAGTTGGAATAGTTGTATACTATTTTGAACTGTCTGAAATAATGTTGTAATTCAATTGGTGGTGGTAAATCACCAAAGCTATCAAAATATACAACTTTGTCCTTATTTTTATAAAACGCTACCCAATGGCTTCCGTCGCCTGAAGATGTATCCAAGTTTAATATACCACATTCAATCGTATGTGGTTTTTTAGGTAAGTTATCACGTGAAAAGACACCACGGAAATGATTGATTTTCAACTTTCCGATGTATTTTATAATATCTTGAGACGAAAGCGGTCTATCAGGTAGCGTGATCATCAGTTTTTTTTCCTTAACCTATTCTTGTTTGATTTCAAACCACTGCCTTTTTTTCTTTTTGAATTTTGAACCGCATTATACACACTAGCACCTCCAGACATCAAACTACCAAGTGCTGACAATCCTGCAAATATAGGTATTAAGGGAATTGCACCTCCTGATTGTCTCGGTACTAAAATCAACCTTTTACCACCATTCTTTTTTTTTGAGATTCTTTTTTTTTTCGCTGCTAGTATACAATTTGTTTTTATAGCACGTTTCCGTTTGCAACCCATACCTATTTTTCTTTTAGCTTTCATTGCGTTTGTTACTGCGTACGCAACTAATTTCTCTTTTCTAGGTGTATCTTTTGCTTTAAATCTCTCCCAAGCACGATTTTCTAGCACTTTATCAGCTTTATGTCTATCGTCTAAATTTTTACTCGTTGCATACACAATATCGTGATCACGACAAGCAGCATCCAATGGGTTTATTCCTTTATCACCACGATCTAGTCTCTTTTTTAATTTTGTACCAGGGCCGCAATACTGATAGCCTGAAACATGGGCTTCGAACGGGAGACTATTTATAAGAGAGTTTACTAATCCTTTTCCAGTCTTGTCTGACTTATACTTGCGAGTTGAACACGCCATCTATAACTGGCTATAAATTTAAAAAATCTAGAGTATTTATATGAAAATAATATGAATTTGATTGAGCAGAAAGATAAATTAGATGTTATAAATGTAGATGTTCAGGTAATAAAAAAACCATCAAGACATGGTTCGTTATTACCCGATACTATACGTGCTATACTAGTTGGCCCCAGTGGTTCAGGAAAAACAAATATAATGTATAATCTGATCACACATGCAAACGGGTTAAGATTTGAAAATATTTATTTATACTCAAAAACCTCTAATCAGGAAAAATATGTTTTATTGAAAAAAATAATAGATGATATAAAGGGTGCTAATTTTTTCATATTTACAAGCGCTGATAAGGTTATAAAACCAAACTTAACCAAAAAAAATTCCATCATCATTTTTGACGATGTGATATGTGGTCCACAGTCCGTAATTAGAGAATACTTTAGTATGGGTAGACATTCGGGTGCTAGCTCTGTATTTTATTTAGCACAGACATATTCTAAAATAACCAAACAGCTAGTAAGAGATAACGCAAACTTCTTAATAATACTGAAACAAGATGATACAAATTTACGACATATATTCAACGATCATTCATCTACAGATATGGATTTCTCAGAATTTCGCAAAATTTCTCATTTATGTTGGAATCATAGTGATTATGGGTTTATGGTCATCGATAAAACTCGGGAAATGAATGAAGGAAGGTATAGATGTGGTTTTCATACGTTCATTAAAATAAGATAATTTTATATGCTTATACTCATATATAAATATACCGTCACAAAGTAATTATCTGCATAGTGTTATCGGTAGTCACACGATACAGGTATATTACATTTATTATTTACAATGAACAAAGAAAAAGTCTTGTTGGAAAATTTAATAACATCAAAAAAAAATATTAAACGAAAAATAATGGAAATGAAACGCGGTGTTATAGATTCTGAAAACTATTTCCGTGAAGCATTTAAGCCAATAATTGAACCATTGAGTACACATACAAAACAAAATGAAATATGGAACACACAGTCAACTGAGCTAGAAAATAAATCAGAAACCTCATGTACTAGTGAAGATGATGATGATAACGAATTAAATTCACCATTTGAAATTTTTTTAAATAACCGTCCTAAATCAACACGTTATGATAAATCCTATGGTTTGCATTATGATAAAGATAGTGATTCGTATAAAATAGGAAAACACTCTGCAACTTTTAGTCACGGTAAATTATTGCTGCTTAATAAATATTATAAATTTACACCAGGACTATGGTCTTTATTATGTGAGAAGGAACCAAAAAAAACAACTATAGAAGATATAGAATCTTATTACAATATTTTGAAAACTTCTGGAGTCCATTTAAAAGCAGATGGAAAACCTAGAACCTCGAGGTACCATAAATGGATGACTGTTGTAAAACCGTTGTATGATCGAATGAAAATGGAGGAAAAACAGTTTAACGAAGAGATAGCTAAAATTAATGAGAATACAACTCCTCGAATTAGCTTAAAATCATTTAACAATACTTTACCTTCTACTCCTTTTGGGTTATTTAACGCTAAACGTAGAAAAATAACACAAGAAATTGAACCATTTGATTTTAATCAATCAGCAAGCAGTTTTTCACCTGCAGATCACATGTCTACAGATATGATTAATTTTACTTCATCACCTGATCCTAAGACAGGCAGAGGTTTATATAAAGATGTATTACCTCAAACACAATTAGTTTATTATGACAATCCGAATGAGCTAGTAACTAGATTAAATCTTCTGACATCATCACAAAGTGTTGGTAATACTGGTGTCAATAATGAAATTATATCTATTTTAGAAGAACTGCGTGAGAGAAATATTATAGTATAATGTCAACCTTAGAGAGTATAGCTAATGAGCTACATCGACCAGCGAGAAAAATATTTCCTAGACGTAGTGTGGTAACACGGTTTATTGACGACTTCTGGCAAGCTGATTTAATGGATATGCAATCTCATTCTAAAAAAAATTATGGTTTTAAATTCATATTAATTGTTATAGACACATATAGCAAATATGTATTTGTGGAACCGCTGAAAAATAAATCAGGTAAAGAATGTACAAAAGGAATGTTTAATATATTGAAAAAAGCTAAACCAAAATTTTTACAGACAGATAATGGTACAGAATTTTACAATGTCCAATTCCAAGATTTAATGAAAAAATATAAAATTAAACATTACAGTTCATACAGTGTTATCAAATGTTCAATCGCGGAACGTGTGATTCGAACTCTTAAAAATAATATATATAGACATTTTACTGCAACAGGCACATGGAATTGGCACAATACAATATCAAAAATTATACATAACTATAATAACACAAAACACAGAACAATCAAATGTACACCTAGTGAAGCTCGAATGGGTACAAACAGAATTAAATTTAACACATATATAAATTCTGAAACATTGTATAAACCAAAATTTAAAGTTAACGATAAAGTACGAATATCTAAGTATAAACATATATTTACTAAAGGATATACACCAAATTGGACAACGGAAATATTTACAGTTTCAAAAGTTTTACAGACAAATCCAGTAACTTATCAACTAAAGGATGAATCAGGCAGTATAATTTTAGGTGGTTTTTATGAACAGGAAATTAAATTAACTGATTTTCCAAACACCTTTCTCATTGAACGTATTGTAAAAAAAGTTGGGAATAAAATGTTTGTTAAATGGTTAGGTTTTGATTCAAGTCAAAATTCATGGATAACATCATCAGATATTTTAAAATAATGTTTTTTTATGTATAATATTTATTTATTTATTTATTTATTTATTTTTTTAATAAAATAAAATATCAGTTTTTTTTAGTAAGTCGAATTAATTATTTCACATGATCTCCTGATCCTCATTAGTCTGTTTTGAAAACTATATATAAATATATACAATCGATAAAAACAAAAAGCGTCATCTAGTGGTAAATAAATCAATGAAAATAATAATACTGCTGTATTTTGTTCCGCTAGATAACGCTTTTAAACTGAGTCATTAAGTTTATAGTGACCATAAGCTAAAGTATTTATCCCGTCATCCATTATATAACGTTTATCATCGTTTGCACTTAGAACAAGTTTGCTCATTGTTTTCGAATGAACAATATGTTTATTTGATTGGATAAAATTCATTTTTCTATGAGTTTGTTCATCCTTGAGAGTTTTATGGTTTATAAAAGCGTTTAGTATATTCATATAATTGTTAAATTGCATGTGATTTTTAATTATATATTTCTTTACGCCTTTTGCTTTTTTTTTCTCAGCGCCATCTATAGTTTTATAAGCATATAATTTCGGTCTTAATGAAACGAATTCTTTAATTATAATTCCTTTCATTTCATCTTTAAAGAACCCTGGTTGATTTTTATGAATTTCATTAAAACAACAATGGTCTTTAGGATAATTAGATGTGTCAAAATATGGTAATAAACTATTTTTTAAATCGTCAAAAAAATTTGTTGTTTGGATAGCATATATCAGGGAATCAGTATCCGAATATAAAGAACTAATTTTATTACCATACCTTTTCTTCATTACATTATAATGGAAGTCATACATAAATGTTTTCGAAACGTCTAAAATTGCAAATCCTACATAAATTGCCTTGTCGAATTTAATTGTTTCCTTATGCTGATGAATGGCCATGAGATTCTTAGAATATATAGTTCTGTCTTTAAAACTAGTTTTCGCCATTAATTTCCTTGCTTTTTGTTCTGAAGAAACCAGTTTTATAGAAGTTCTTGCTCGAACATTCTCCATACATTTACCAAAAACGCTATTAATTAGCAACTTCCAGAAATCCTTCTCAAACTCGTTTTTAGCTTGTACTCTCATAGATGTACATAATTTTATGTATGATGCCATCCATTTACTTTGGGAAAAACGGATAGCTCGATGAATTTTTACTACTTTAAGACCGTGAGAAATTGCTTGTTTTAAATTTATGTAATGTACAATATAGTTTTTTTTCGGTGATAAAGTAGTTAACAATTTCTCAACTTTCGAATTTGGTGGACATTCGTTAAACGGTAAAAATGGGAAATCATTATGATATTTATGTAGATGTTTAGGATACTCAATATCAACTTCTAATATATATCCGACTTCTGAATCATCAGCGATTTTAGTAACATCTATGTTGAGATCGTCAACCCATTCAAAATCTTTAAAAGGTAATTCTGTTAACATAGACTTCCCATACAAATTCACACAATCGAGATATGTAATCCATGTGATCGGTTCATTTGCATTATAGTCCAATCCTTCGATATTTGGTATGTTTGCCTTAACATATCTTTTGGTTGATTGGCATATCCCGCCTCTAATCGATTTTTCGAAGAAAAGCAACATGTTATACTCCTTTAACCTTGATAATTTGACCTTGGTATACTTCAGCATACAGTCAAAAGCAAACCCGGGAGCAGTCATATAATGAGCAGGATCTAGTTCGAGCGTAGATAAACATAAGTCTCTAAAATTTTCGAACACATCGGCTAGTATGCTAACATCAGTTTTTAAATAAAGATCGCTATATTCACCTAAAGTCTTTATATCAAATGTATGCCATACATTTTTAGCATGTATATAATCTTCATCACTAATTTTCTCGTCTGTTAAAGAGTTATAAAATTCTAGCTTTGATGGTAGAAAAGTATCATCTAATTTACTCCAATTATCGACATATTCATAAGGGAAGACTCCTTTTCGTGTAACTAAATCTAGTGCTTCCGCAGAAAATATTTTAAGAGTTTCTCTAAATCTCGACTTATCTTCAGATAAATTTTCCGCAAGTTTACTTAATGACTCGCTCATAAAACGGAATGTATCAACAAATTTTATACTAAATGTAGGTGCGATTTCCTTGCTGAAGGATATATATTTTTCTGATGAATTAGGAATAACGTGAATATTTTGATCATCGCAACCGAGCTCTCGAATTATGAAATGGCTATCGTACGATAAATTATGAAAGAAAATTGGAATGAATGATGGATTAGTTATTTGAAAATTACATTCGAGACAAAGACATTGTCTATATTTACCAGTAAAATGACAGTGATCTCGAACTTTAATTAAATTATTTTTTTTAAAATGTTTTGAACATTTTTCACATCTTTTAATTCTTTGAAAACGTTTTTCTTCTTTTTCAGTTAATTTACCCATTGGTGTAGCAGTTTCGTAAATTGTTTTGATATTATTTCCGATATCAATCATATTTTCCATAAATTTTTTTGCTGCATTTTCACCTCTATAAATAACCACCTTTCTAGGAATCTTCAACTGTTTTACTAACTCTTTTGGTATAATATCATAGTCGACTTTTACATAAAACCCATAACTCATAATTTCATGTAAATGTGTAATATATGTTTTTTTTTTTTTACAACTCTGAATGAATTCATCAGGTTTTTTAGGAGTTAAAATACATTCGAAGTCTGCATAAATAACAATTGGTATCCTTTGAGTTTTTTTATAACTTTTAAAATAAATAAAATCATCATCTCCCTCTTCAAACATTATAGGTTTCCCTAATTGGTTCTTTCTACAATTATGTTGATGTTCAATCAATCCTTTCATACCCCAAAGTTTGCTTTTACACGGTTTGTTCCCAAAAGTAGTAAAACATCTTTTACATATAATTAGCTTAGTACAATTTTTAGTTTTCTGACTTCTAACGAATCTTGAAAAATTTTTTATATAACAGTAATGTGATGTTTCATCATTATTGAACAGAAAAAGATCGAAATGTTTTTTTCTTTCAGTATTACAAATATACAAAGGAAAAATATGTTTTTTATCATTTAAACTATAAATATTAATTGATACATCGTTTGTACGTTCAAATTTTTTCATCTGACTGATTGGTGTTGGAAAATCAATACATTTAAAATCTAAACCACTTTTTGTTTCTAACATTTTAAAATATTTCTTATTCAAATAAGTTTTATTCGATCGATTATCAAACTTAGATAGTATTGAATATTTAAAACATTTAGCATCGTTATTTTTTACATTTATAATTGCTCTTTTATCTTTTATATATTCAGGTAGATCTAGATACGTTCCTCCTCTGAGAGGATTCACTGTATTAATTCTCAATTGTAATACATCTATAGTTTTAAGGGACCACCCAGATCCTTTCGCTAAAAACTGGTCTTGTTCAGATAATAATTTATTGAACATTCCATTTAGTAATTTATTGAAATTGGATGAATTACATGCAAGTGTATTAGAAGTTTTGAAAGCTATGTCCCGAACTTCTTGAGTGAGTATTCTTTCGTATACGCTATCCACATGTAAATTAAATTTTATAGATGATTGTAAACATGATTCTTTTAACTTTAAAATTAATTTATCTCTAACATAGTTAAAAAAAAGCGTGTAATCTATAAAATTTAAAGTATTCTTAATCAAAAATGTTTTTGAACATTTCTTAAATCTCTCGATTTCAAATAAACCTTCGTCAGAAGATGACATCCGCTCGTGTTTTGTAACCGTTTTTCTTTTCATTATGAAACTGAAAAAATAGATTAAATAAAAAAAAACATAGGTAAAAGCAATCATAATATTGTAAATTTATTATAACATCAACTTCTTTTTTTTTAATTCTTATGCAAGCAATTCAGAATATTGTTTTCAAAATATAATAAAAGTATTAATTCTAAATTATTACAAAGAAAAAAAGAATTGGTTAATATAATAAGAAATTACTCAGATTCTAATTCTCTTAACCGATTGTTTAGTTCTGTTAACCGGCACTGAAGATCTGCTTTACATTCACTTGAATATTTTTCGAAACTATTATGTTCATTTATCAATTTATTTTTAAAAACTGTTTTTTTTCTTAATACAATCATTAATTTTTGTAAATACTTTTTGAAATGCTTTCCGTTTCTCGATACAATAGCGTTTATTGTCACGCACCTGCTGTTCTACTTCTAGAATTCTGCTTTTAACTACGTTTATTTCTGAGTTCATGATTCTGAAAATTACATAGAATTTCAAAACTAACTGTTAATTGATACGTTTTTTTAAATCTAAACCACTTTTCCTAACATTTTTATTGCATTAGTTTTATTTGAACGATTATCAAACTTATCCAGAATTGATGATATAAAACATTTATTATTCTTCAACAGATATTATATACACAGGGATGATATATTTTATAATTTATGACAATATCATTCGATATATTTTTATAATATAAAATAATAAATAATAACAAAATAATTTATTTGTAAAAACAAATTTTATTTTTTGGAAAAACTGAATATTATCAATATTTGTCTAATTGTTCATACAACTCACTAAGACCTTTCTGTATATTTTTTTCACAAAGAAACGCTATATAATTTGAATTTTTATAATTATTTATCATCGTTTGTTTTTCTTCTTCTAATATTGCTCGTGTCGTTTTCAATCTTGCTTTCAGAATCTTTATATTTATTTCTCTCAAGTTTTTTCTGAAAGTGACTTTAATTTCATCCATGCCGAGGTTGTTTTCGTCACGTTGTTGTAATATGGAGTTGATTTTTTCTAAGATAAGTGACGACTCCATTTTTTTTTTTTTGTTTTTTTGTTTTTTTTTATTCTAGAAAAATTGAATAGAAATAAAATAATGTACAATAATAATAATAATTTATTATTTTATTTTATATTTAACTCTTTTATATAAGAAAAAATTGTGTTAATCATAATTTACTAACATGTTTAACACTTAAAAGCTATGGTTCTCCTTGGGAAAATAATAATATTTCTGTTTTTACAACATATTTCCAAGTAAGGACTACTCTTTCTGCTAATTTCCCTACGACTCCGCCTCTACTTCTTAATTTGTTGACCACTAGACCAATTCCAGTGGCTTCTAAAAGTTCTATAGTCATCGGTAGTTTCGAAAGTTTGTATACACATTCATATATTTGTTCGTTGTCACAGGCCTCATCAGCTCTTACGATTTTTCTGGCGTAATGATTAATCACTCTGACTGACCTATATATATATATATATATATATTTATATAAATGTTTCTTTATTAGGTTAGTTCACATATAAATGCTTATATTATTTTATGAAACCAAGTATAATATAAGCATTTATATCAAAATAAAAATTAACTATGATGGTAGATCGTGTATAAATTATAGTTTTCAATGATTATATTTAGTTTGCAGAAACTAACGAATAATTTAATAATAACGTAAATGAAAAAAACAATACTATATTATAAACTATAAAAAAGAAAATTACATTGAATACCTATATACATAAATATAAACTTATAATATTATTACTAATTATTCATAACAAATTTAAAAAAAAAAATTTTAACCTGATCTAAATCTTTCGCGCTTAGATTCTGCTGTTGTAATAAAATCTAACCTTTTACCGAAACAGTGTTCTCGCTTACGAAAATTTGTAACATATAAATCACTATATTTTTTACATATATCCATTTTTTCTTCTCTTAATAAAACTAATTTTGCGTTTAAATCTTTTATATAAGAAAAATTTGGGTTAGAGTTTGTTCTACTTAAATAAATAATGAATTTCAGGTTTTTAATTTTTTTTTTGAGATCTTTATATTCATATCTTTCTTTAATCTTATTTTCATCAATCATCTTCGTTAAGGTTACAATTTGTTGTCCATAATATTGAATTTGTTCATTACAAAAATCATATGAATACCAAAAATTCATTATCTGTAATTTTTGACTAAATACATTAGTATAAAATATAAAATATTATATAAATCTAATTATTTAAAGTGATTATTTATAAAACAACGAATGTACGTATATACGTATATATAATAATAACTAATTATATTTTCAAAGCTAAATAAAAAACCTTTAAAAATTAGACAATATAGCATTTATATCATAAAAAATAAAATTTTAGTTGCTAGTGAAGCTACGTCACACGATAATAGAAAAAAACGTGATAGTTTATATGTTAGTTAATAGTAGATAGGGCGATTGTAACTATCGTAGAGTTCGTACGGTAACATTACGTTGTCACGAAAGCAACTACGTGTTTACTATCAACGTGCGACAGCAGCTTTCGAATAATCTTAACGTAAAAGCAATAAAAAAAACATTATAGAAAAAAATAATTTAAATTTATATATGTGTATAATATACGTTTTAGGATATATTTTATACAGTCATTAAACATTATTGAATATTTTAATATAATAAAAAAAATTTTTTATATTAAAACATTTTACGTAAGATAATATTACACGTGTAATACAACAATCACGTTATCTATAAAAAATATTTATAATCAGCTATAGTATTTTAACATTGATAAAAACAAGGTATCGTGCAACAACTACTAGATAACGGTATCTATAGTTATTATCATGAAAGAGATTGACTATTAAAGATTTTTGAGGTTAGGTAATAATTATCAATATTATTGATGAATGATAAGCCCGATGTTCTATCTTATCTATGTAAATCTATGATAGTATGGTACATCAGTTATCTTCTATACTGTAGACGTGGTGTAATTCATTTTAGTATTATTACTCTATGGTGTAATTATAACGTATTATTGTTACTTGATCATAACTTAACAAAAAAAAAAGAAAACAGCTTATATTATAGTAGTGACTAAAAGTGAGAGTTGAGAAACCGTCTTTCAACTACTTCTATTTTAATGTTTTTATTTTAAATAATCTATGAAAAAAAATCTTTAAGTCTAAACACTCAATACCCATAGTAATATTATAAAACTGTATTATCATTACAACAATAAATTGTTATTATTCTATTTTATTTTTTAAAAAAAAAGAAGTATGATGTTAAATTAAATAATAACAATAAAAAAAAAAATAGTACTTACATAGCTTGTAGAAATTAAGGTACTTTTTCTAAGTATGATGGCTGGTCTATTTGTTAGAGTTGTTTTGACAATCTTTTGACTGCCCGTTGAAGATGTTTGGTAAACTGCTGGCTGGCTGTTGTTTTGGCGAAGAAGACTGTTCTGCTGCTGGCTGCTCTTGGAACTGCTGTTGCTTGAACTGATGACGATAAGCTAAGAAATTCTGGGTTTTATACCCGAAAATAACCCTCTCTTCTCTCATTAGAATTTTTTGTGATGGATTTAAACATTTCAACTTATTTTACATCCTGTTTTAATATTATAATGGCATTGACATTAAGTAAATGTGAAAACATTTGACTGAGCAGGTTATATTAGCAGCAATTTAGATTCATATAATATAATTGGTTTTTGAGAATGAATGTATACATTCTAAGCATTGACATTTAGTAAATGTGAAAACATTTGGCTGGACAGGTTATGTTAGCAACAATTAAAATTCATATAATGTAATTGGTTTTTGAGAATGAATGTATACATTCTAATTTATTTTAAATCCTGTTTGTAATAATTTAAATTCATGTAATGTAATTTGCTGTTGTATATGAACATGTTTCAGCACCCATCTAAGGTAAGGTTATTGTAGAAATTTATTCAAGGAGGGTATTGACCATGGTAAAAGGTGAATGTCATAAACATTTGGCTGGGATAGGTTATGTTAGCGTCAATTTAAAGTCATGTAATGTGATTTTGCTGTTGTACCTGTATGTTCATGTTTTAGCAGGTTTCTATAATGTAAGGCTATGACCATTTGTATACTTAATTATTGAAGTAGTGGTAAAAATCTGTGTATAAAAGACAGAGGGAATTCTCTAATATTCACCAGTCTTCAAGATTTCATCCCAGGACAAGAAGCTCAGTTCAACAGAAATACTACCAAAATAAAATGTCGTACCGTACAATTGCTTCAACTGATTCAGAGGTTAGTAACTACTTAGTAAATATCTTATAACCATAGAAAATTGGAGGCCGGTCGTAACACCACTCAACGCTATGGTTATAATTCTTAAAATAATATTAAATGACTGATTATAACATAGTATATTGGAAGTGCGTCGTAACATTACTCAACGCTTTGGGTATAATTCTTGGGACATAGAAAAAATATATAATGGAAAAAAAACAGTAAAAAATAATATACTATGTTTTATGTTTCACAGAATGAACATTTTAGCGAATCAATTGATATAAGACCGTCTTTTTCAAAAACAAAACCTGGATTAAAACGTTCTGCAGAAAAAACAAGTGTTAAAAAACCTATGAAAAAGAAGCAGAATAAAATGGTAATAAAAATAATATTTTTTTCCTAATGATAGCATAAATAATTTATTTTTTTTATAGAATGCATCATACAGAGATAATATCAGCGAACGCTTGAGATCAGAAGATTTTGATGTTGAAGTATTTAATTCGCTAACATTCAGACAAGGAGATGGCGTTGTGACAATAAAGACGCCTTTTGAAGAAAAAGGAAAGGATCTTTGGGTGCTAAGTCATTATAAGGTTACTAACATCGAGAATGTACCAGTAAAGGACAGGTAAATACATTGGTTTAAATTTAAAAACTATTGCTGAATCTGTTTTTTTTTTTACTGATTTTATTTACTTCTTTTGTTTTTAAATAAAATAATTTGTTGTAATAGATGGAAGTTCAGTGAAGCTACTGTTAGATTGTACACGACCGACGAATCAATAGATCAAACACTTCATACTGGTCTTAATGAGACAATGCAAATTATATTTGATAAATTACTAACCGATCCAAAGCGTCAAACTATTAAAAGCAAGACGGTTGTTTGATTATTATACGGAAAAATGAGTTTCATTTAATAAAACAAAATATTATTATACATGTATGTTTTTATTTGTTCAATACTCAAAGGTCTTGGAAAACATAAACCTATAAACTATATAGTATGTCTGAGAAAAAAAATTTCTAATTGAAACATTGCTATCAATTCTGTACTATCAAAATTTAATCTAATTATTTACTGAAAACATAAAATTTGAAACTAAAACGCATTAAAACTATTCTTTATGATTAAAGGTAACATGTAATTTAAGAAAAAAAAGCAAGTTTATTATTGAATAAAAAAGTTTTTATTTTTTAAATAAATAATTATTAAACATATTTATATATTTTATATTATTAGATCTTGTAAAATCATATCGGACAATGTGTTAAAATGAAATTGTAATATTTCATATAAAAATGATGTGTCATCGTTCTGTAAATGATTATAATAATTAAAATCATAGTTTTGAATATATTGGTTGGTAAATTCGTTCCTTTGGCAAGTGGATGGCAGACCACGGACATCATTTTTAATTAGGTCATATGCAGTGTTGAAAGTAATTTGATAATTTGCTAAACGTTTTTGCTTGTCTACCACATACAAATCAATCAAATTCTGTAATTGACGAAGCCGGTACAAATCTACGTGTGTCAAGGTAATATATTCCTCGTTTAGATGTAGGGTAATTGAACTCTGTTTAACATTAATTGAATATGAAAAGGAATCGGTAATCTTTACACGCCTCACCCTGGTATTTAGGTTATTAATAATTGAATTGTAATTAGATTCAGACATCAGTGTGAACCATTCTTCTAAACTTAATGTAATAATTTTCTTTGAAAGTTTACATTCTAATAATAAAATAATTGAAATCTGCTTATTAATTAGTAATCCAACTGTAATACTTTTCTTGTTAAAAGCTCGGATGTCGAATGTAGACTTACAGACAATTATTGGTGGACTCATAATGAAGTTTTTTTTTGCTAAAAAAGTACACAATAAAAAGTAGGATATAACTGTTAGGAGTTATACATTGGACTGTTAGTTTTTTCCTTTGCAGTCATATTATATACTAAAAACTCGGATAAAAAAAAAATGCAAAAAATGTGAACGTACAGTTAGCGAATTAGTGCATACTAGAGAGGGAATTTACATATACTTACTAACCTGATACCTGAAAAACATTTTAAATTATTATATACGCACTAACCCGCTAGGCTATACGTCCACAAGATATTAAATCGAATAATAAAACATTTAAGATAAAACATTCAATTTTTTTTTTATTTTTTTTTTTTATTCAATACAGCAAATATTATAAACAGTATATTATATAAAAAAAACATGATTTAACAAATGGTGTCGTACGAACCGGTTTCACAATTACAAATAACTTCGGTTTTACAATATTTACTTAAGACTTTTTGAACAAACTGATTACCTTTCATTAATAATACATATAAACATTTTGGTGAGAATCGGGTATGTTCTATAAAACAATTATCATCGATTTCAAAACTATGTAGAATTACTCCACACCAATGACATTGAACTGCGTCATCGAGATTGATATAGTAAAATCCGCATTCTGAGAGCTTGTACTTATTCTGACCGGTATTTGGAGGAAAACTTTTAAAAGATCGTAACCTAGATACAAATGCAGAGAATTCTGGATACGCTGGCGTTGAATTGAATCGTATTTGATCGACCAATGACTGGACATCGTTTGCGCATTTTTGAAAATTCATTTTTGAAGAAATTAAATAACTTATACAATTTAATAAAACTTTGAGAAAATAAAGAAAAATGAGACACGACTTGAGTGAACGATGGATCATTAGTAACTGAATATGAAAAAAATAATCAGCAATCAGCTTAAAATTATTGTAAATAATAAATAATGTTTTTATCATTATTAAAAAAATCAGTGTAACCAACATGAGTAAAAATGAAATACAGCACATTTTTTCGAGGTAAAATTTACTAACAATCAGTGTGAAATGTGTTACACGGTAAATCAGAGTGCTCCAAGGGGGACATTCCCCCTTGAAAAAAAATTTTTACCGTGGAAAAGCTGGCTGTGAACATACAAATATATACTACTCTTAGCCACCGCACCTAGAGCAATCGACATAATCGAATATCCTCTGACGCCTAGGAATAGCACAATAAGCTATCCAATTACAAGAAATTTTAACTTTGCTTAAGTTTTTTTTTGGGAAGCCAGGGACTTCCATTTTCGAGGGGAGGAGTGTAGTAAACCGACGACAGTTTACTATTATTTTTATTATTCAATTATTTGTCACTTCACTATAAATTAAACCTCGTACCACGCCTGGTTGTTGTTGCAAGTCTCCAGATTCTGAGAATCACAAATAATCCGGTACCTATCCAACTCAAGGATTTGGCAACAACATTCACACCTGCGTCGGTACTCATTACTCCTTCGCCGGTGCTCTTCCGATCCACCTCCTAAGTCGATACCGTGTACCTAATCGTTAAGGGAGACTTGGTATATTGGTATATATACGAGTCTCCATCCATAGCAGAATTAGAATTAGTCCCATAGCCCTACATGTAGTACTTACCTGGTCGTAGAGTCCGCGCACTCTACATCGCCGCCAGACTAAGTACATTCCCAGTAATCTTACGTAGATTTAACTAGTTCTCGGGCAGTAACTTAACGTGCTGTCCACAAATTTTTATAACATTTATTGTAATCTTTTTAAATAAACTATTTTAACTAATCGTTGAAACCTGTGACTTGAACCTCTGTCAATACAAATCCTACCACATACAGCAACGTCGTCACAACTCAAAAATATAAGCGTTAGTGAGGGATCACTACAATGATCTTCCATGATTGGCTGTAACGGCAAAACTTCTTGTCCGTTACCAATGATGTCATCACCAATGTTATTGACTTCATCTACTCCTAAAGCCCACTGTCTCTGTCTCTGTTCATAAGAAGAACAAGCATGGGAACATTTATTCAGAAATTGTCAAGTGCTTACTAAACCAGCATCATATTGCTCAGTCACTGTTTTAATAAATTTGGAATTTATTAAAAACTTCGACTTTAAATTCCTTGACGGCTGCAGTCCATTATCTAGCTGAGTGACAACGTGATGATAATTTTTACTTAGCCCGCTTAACTGACCTAAACAAATTAATAAAATACAATTCATGAAATAGGTAAATGTAAACATAAGGGAAAAAAACACCTATCTTTCAAAATTATAAATAAGTAGGTATAAAAAAGCAAATATTGATTCAATAAATAACTGTGATAAATATACAGAAGTTTAACATAAAATAAAACAGGGTAGGTAGAGTACATAACCATAAAAAATTAAAGGGTTTGATACAAAATTTAAATACTAAAGTAAGTATTTAATACTGTTTATTTAAATTGAACATAATATGTTATAAATAAAAATAATAATTTTATATTTTTATATATTATATATTATAAACTGGTTTTGCTATATGCATAGATTTCTAGTGGACATCATCATTTAGCATAGAGCAATGTTATGAATCTGTTAAATTTTAATTAAATGAATAGGTAAAAATAATTCTTATTGCAGTTGGTGTAGCCTTTACTCCTAAGGATATTTTTATGTAACACAATAACACTGTAGGTTGAACCAGTTCTAGTCAAAAAACTAGTTTTTGTTTATTGTATATTAATATATCAAAATAACAAACTAAATAAACTTACTGAGGAAAATCCATAAACTCGGATGAGTAACACTAAATTTGTTTCGTAGCACATTGTGAAAACTTTCCACGTTATTATTGGTTCTTCTTGGTATCCCATTTACAGATAAAATGTTTGGCCCTACAATCTGTATCCAACACCTTTGAACAGTCAGTTAATTATATTTTTATTATATTTTAATTTTAATATTACCTACGGTTTACAAAAATCAATGTTACCTTTTATAATAATTAAACAAATTTGTCATTGGGACATTATGGTGTACTGCAAATGATTTTATTAGTTGGAATCCTTCCTTAATTTTGGTAGCAGGTAAAATGTGGTAGCATGTGTGTGTACCCCACACATAAGCATTTTCAATGCTTTCAATGCAAAGGGATTGCGATGAACTGTGTCTAGGTTACCCAATGATTTCATTTTCTTCCATACAGCCTATATTTAATTCATAAGATAAATATATTTAGATTATATGTTTTCATATAATACATTAATACTTCATACTTTATAAGTATCAACATTTAATAGAAATTATACAGAATGTAAACATTTTACTGTTCTAAATCAAAAAGTGTTGAATAGGACATTTTTTTATGATTATTTAAAAATGTAATATGCACTGTTATGAAACCAATACAATTCATGCCTCGGACTCATATTTTGGATACGACTCGGAAACGGACCGGACAACTGGAATACAGGATTGGGACATGGAATATTAGATCACTTTATAAACCAGGTGCACTTAAGTCTATATGTGATGCGGTGAAGAAATACAAGAACGTTCAAATAGTGGCGCTGCAGGAGGTCAGGTGGCCAGGGGAGGGAGACATGAGAACCAATGGAATGACATTATTTTATAGTGGATCATCCAATGGAAAGCATGAGAATGGAGTGGGTTTTTTAGTAAATGACCAGTTGTTACCTTCTATAAAGAAATTTACTCCAGTAAACGATCGCATCTGTCATATTCGTATAGCCGGTAAACAATATGACATTATACTGATATGTGTATACTCACCCACAAAAACGGGTGAAGAAGACCTGAAGGATATGTTTTATGATGAATTAGAAAGAGTGTACAATGGTCTATCAGGACACTGTTTAAAAATTATATTAGGGGACTTTAACTCACAAGTTGGGTGAGAAACGATATATAGACCTACAATTGGTAGTGAGAGTATACATGATTTGAGTAATGGAAACGGCACCAGATTAGTTGAATTCGCAATAGCTAATGGCCTCATAGTGAGCAGTAGTTTCTTCCCCAGGAAGAATATAAACAAATATACGTGGACCTCACCAGGAGGAATTTACCAAAGTCAAATAGATCACGTCTTGGTTGATAAAGTGCATAGATCATGTATCAAGGATGTAAGGTCTAAAAGAGGAGCCGATGGTGATTCCGATCATTTCCTAGTACTAGTGAAGGTAAAACTAATATTGTCAAACCATTGGAAAGCGAAAAGGAAGAAAACAAACACTACTAGGTTCGATGTGGATAAACTAGGAGAGGAAAGAATACTTCAACAATTTCAGCAGGGAATAAAAGATGCACTGTATATTCATACAAATAGACTAGAAGAGCATTCAGAAGTACAAACTGCGTGGGAAATAATTAAGAGCTCAGTCCTGGAGGTAGCAGACAACATGATAAAGCAACCTTCTAGGGGTAAAGCAAAGCATTGGTTTAATCAAAAATGTGCAGAAGTCATTAAACTACGCAATGATGCTAGATTAGAAATGCTACAATACCCAACTCAGCCAAATGTGGAGTTATATGTTAAAAAGAGAAAAGAAGCGCATAAGGTGCTAAGACAGGAAAAAAGGAAAATGGAAAAGGAAAAGATTGAAAAATTGGAAAGTTGTAGATACAACCCTAAAGAATTCTTTAGGCAGTGTAAATCCTTAAAAAACGGATTCAAGCCAACAACGCAATTCGTATTAAATGGAGAAGGGGTACTATTGTCAAATAGTAAAGATAAAGCAGAGGAGTTTCGGAAGTACTTTGACCAACTTCTGAATAGCGAACCCAATTTAAACCAAGGAGAAGATGACGAAGAATGGGGGGGGGGGGAACCCACAAACAACAACTTGAGAAATGAAGAATTAGAACCAAACAGAGCAGAAATAGAATCAATTATTAAATCACTTAAAAATAATAAGGCTGCTGGAGAGGACCAAATTTGCGCAGAATTACTAAAGCTTGGAGGCCCAAGCCTAACGGATGGGATATTTAATCTTATATCTATGATATGGCGTAAAGAAGAAATTCCTACCGATTGGAGAACATCAGTTATCTGTCCAATATTTAAAAAAGGTGATCCCAAATGTATAGACAATTATAGAGGTATATCTCTCCTAGATGTTGGGTATAAGGTCCTGTCTATATGTCTCCTACGAAGAATACAAGATGTATCGGAGCAAATGATTGGAGACTACCAGTGTGGATTTAAGAAGGGGAAGTCAACGATAGATCACATATTCACATTACGACAAATACTAAGTAAACATTACGAATATAATAAAAATATCCATCTAGTATTTGTAGACTTCAAGCAAGCATACGATAGTATAATTCGGAATAAACTATGGAAAAACCTAGCAACTCTAGGTATTCGAAATAAAATAGTTAACTTAATAAAATTATGCAACAGTAACACAAAATGTGTGGTTCGGGTACAAGGAGAGCTATCAGACCCTTTTGAAGTTGGTAAAGGACTAAGACAGGGTGATGCACTATCACCTGTATTATTTAACTTAGCGTTAGAAAGTGTGTTAAGGAGAATGCCACGACGACAGATAATGAAATTAAATGAGAACCATACCCTACTAGCATATGCGGATGATATAATAATTTTAGGTGATACGAAGCAAGATACCGTATACAGTATGTCAGATCTAATGAAAGTATGCAAACATATAGGGCTGTCTATAAACCAGGAGAAGACCAAATATATGTTCATGACAAGAGAAGCACGAGATAATGAAGATGATTCAGACTTGGAAGTCGATGGGATATCATTTCAACAAGTACATGACTTCAAATATCTCGGAGTCAACATAAATAATAGAAACTGTATGCATAATGAAACAAAACTCCGTTTAAAAGCTGGGAATGGATGTTACTTTGCTATGTCACATCTGTTTAAGTCAAAATTATTATCTAGGAAAAATAAAGAGAAGCTATATACTACGTACCTCAGACCAGTTGTGACTTATGCATGCTGTACTTGGGCTACAACAGCAGGAGATGAGAATAAACTTAAGATATTTGAAAGGAAGGTGTTAAGAAAAATCTATGGTCCCGTATATAATCATGATACCCAAGTGTGGGAGAGAAGGTCAAACGAACAAATACAACAATTATATGGAAAAGGAAATATAGTACAATTTGTAAAAGGCACTAGAATGGAGTGGGCTGGTCACGTTTGGAGAGCGGATAATAGTATTGTCAAGAAGGTAATTGTAAACAACTTAAACAGGAAAAGACCTCGCGGCAGACCGAAGCAGCGTTGGATAGATGCAGTCAAAAGAGATATCCAGGAGTTAAGATCAGATTGGCATGGAGACCTAATGCATGCATATAATAGAGAAGAGTGGAAGAATTTGATATTGGTAGCAAAGGGCCTAAATGGCCTATAATGCTATAAAAAATATGCACTAAGCACCACCTAAGACAATTTTAAAGTATAGAATATAGATTCCTATTTGAATCAAAATATTTTTATAAAAAGCACTCAAACAGTTGTACAAAAAAATAAAAATTAGCTATGTAATGTATAATAATATGTATTATAGTGAGATAAAATTAAAAAAAACTTTCAGATGAAACAATTTACTCTATTTTTTATAATTTCTAATGATGAATTTTGTATCATGCAATTTATTATGAACAGCGTTTATATTTGTATAACAAGTATATTTAGTTGGATTAAATACCTATATTGATAAAAAAAAAGAATTTTAATTGTATAGTATTATATATTGTTATATATTACCTATGGCTATACCTATGGTTATAGTACCTATGTGTTATATTATAAGGGCGATGCTATACACGGCGTAATCCACTGCGTTTTCCGTCGAATTAAAAACGCATTGGTTTAAATCGGAGCAGCTATACACGACGGCGACGGGCGTAATACGCCACGTTTTCCGCGGTGGCAAAAAATGCTGATCGGGTTGCGTATTACGCCCGTCGTGTATAGCAGCTCCGATTTAAACCAATGCGTTTTTAATTCGACGGAAAACGCAGTGGAATACGCTGTGTATAGCATCGCCCTTATAATATAACACATAGGTACTATAACCATAGGTATAGCCATAGGTAATAATATAATATTTAAATTTAATAATCAATACTTACGTAATACCATTCTTTTTCCCGTTGTTTTTATATGTATGTCCATCTTCTTGCTGCATTTTAATTATAAAATAAAAAGTTATGTTTAAAAGCAACTGCTGAAAATGGAAAAATCTCAAAATGAGAACTATACGAAGGATATAATGTGAATGACACGACGAATAGTAGACAAATGCGGTTGATCGTTGAAATGCAGGTAGGTAGGTAAAATTACAGACTTGAAAATTAGTAATGACCATATAAGGGTTTATTGTAGAATAGGTAATTTACAAATTATATTTTTATTTATATATTTAATTCAATTTAATTGTACAAGAATATACTTATGCCGGATACCGGATGCGTGTTATAAATTATATAACATAGATTCTAATTTTATTTCAGAACGTTTCAATAACAATCAAAAATAATTTCATTTACAAAACCAAGATATTTGCACACTTTTATCATTATTTTTATTATTTTGATATTTTTCTCATATTGCAGCAATTATGCAACATATTTAAAATAATGAGTTATAAATTATTTATAACAAATACCTAATAATGCAAAAATTAATGAAAATATAGTCGGCGATCGGGCGATGTCTTTGATCATACACTCAGTGGCGTAGACAGGGGGGGGGTTTGGGTGTTTAACCCCCCCACCCATTACCTTCCATAAAGTCGAAATTTTCATTTTTTTTTTTTTTTAATCTATTAGATGCACTGTATTTTTGCGCACATTTTGATATTATAATATCATATTATTTCCCGCTAATTTCATTTGATATCGTACAAAAACCAATTCTCGTATCCTATCTTATCAATGTAAACACGTCACAGTTTTTTGCTGTTCCTGAACAATTTGATATAAGTGACTTACGAGGTTTTCGTCTGTAGCCGTCGATATTCAAAAGTAAGACCATTGTTATCTATTATTTTTGGTTGTGTGATACTGTGATAAATTAAAATCTGCAAATTTGTAATAACGAATTTACGAATATAATAAAATAAAAAAAAAATTCTAATTTGTCAATTTAATTCATATTTGATATTACACATTCAACTTTTGCCATTATGGATAAATTTCTAATAATAAGAAAAACAAGTGCAGCATATCGGGAGCATATCAATTATTATGCTCTATAAAACAGCCAGAATTTATACTAGCAACATTTGTGTTAGCAAAAGTATTTGGTATAAGCTTGCCACTAAGTAAACATCTCCAAACTAAAAATATAGATCTGATTGATGCTATTGAGAATGCGGATAGTGTTAGATGTATTATTGAAAATATAAGAAAAAACGCAGAAAGTGAAATTAAAAGTATATTTGTTGAAGTTAAAACTAAATGTAATGCATTAAATATTGAGCCTCGTAGGATAAATGTTCAAAAAAATCGTTGCAAATGCCTAAGAGAATTCTCCTGAAGATTACTTTAGGATTTCTCTATTTATTCCATTTATTGATAGTTTTATAAATGAACTAAATGAGCGATTTTTATCTCATAAAACTATGCTTAAAAATTTTACATGTCTTCTACCTTCCTCAAATGGCAAATTTGATGAAAATAATATAAAACAACTTATCGAAATGTACCAAGATGATTTGGATTGCGGTAAATTAGCTGCAATCGGAGAAATAAAAACATGGCAACAAAAATTTTTACAGACACAAGTTTTTCCAAAAAATGCCCTTGACGCTCTTCAAGAATGTAATGAAACAATTTTCCCATCAACTTTTAAATTGCTTCAAATCTTAGCAACCCTTCCAGTTACTACTGCCAGTAGTGAAAGGTCTTTTCCTACATTGAAACGACTGAAGACTTATTTGCGGAACACGACTTGCGAAAATAGATTAAATGGTTTGGCACTTTTGAATATTTATAGAGAAATAATATTACAGCCGGAAGACGTTTTGAATAAATTAGACATAAAAACAAGAAGAATACGTTTGATGTAGATAAATAGTAAATTGTATACCTAGTTAGGTATGTTCATAATAATATTAGGATTTGATTTGTTATATAATTATAATTGTATAACCTGTACAAATAAAAATGTATTAATTTTATGGTGTTTATAATATATTATAATTATAAAATATTGTACATTCACATTTCACAAGTTCACAACTGAACTTTGTTTTTGAATAGTTCAATTGGGCAAAAAATATAACGAAAACTGTAAAAAACTAAGTTTAATTTTTACTTAAACCCCCCCCCCCCCCTTGAAAAATCCTGGCTACGCCACTGCATACACTCATTTATTTACTTACCTTACTCACGTGAAACGGTTTTTACAAACAGTTTGTGGATGGTGGACTTCCTTTTAAGCAATATCTAATAATGCCGCAATCATTCTGGCTTTCTTAATTTCTGATATTAGGCTATGCTAATAGCGGAAGGAGAAACAAAATATTATATAAATCCATAAAGTACCTATCCTATTACGGTTTATATACATATAAAAAAAATGAGTAGAGCCGTCCCAAGATAATCGGAGTCAGACGAGGCGTCACTACATTTATAAAAAAAAAAAAATTCTATAAGAAAGTCAAATTAAATTTTTATGAGCGTTTGAAATTCAAATTTTTACAACATTGGATATTCACTCGATTTCTCGTGTGGCGATTTCCTTATTTTGTTGTAATTCAAAATGAATAACTGTAAATACATGAAAGTTTCACTGAATGTTTATATTAGCATTTTCTAAACACCATACAATTTTGAAAATATTTTGACTCTTTTTGAGCCGTTTACGGACATTTTCAGTTTTAAATTTTTTTAGTTTTTGCTTCTATAAATATCAATAAAGTTTTATCTGTTGGGCGAAAAAGTGTAAGAATTTAATACAAGGCTCCTGATATATTGTTACAATATCAATTGAAAAATATTATAAATACATATGCGCAATTTTTTTTTATAAGCATTTAAAGATCGAATTTTGACAAAATTTATCAAAATCTCGAAAATTATCAATCATCGTAATTAATAAATTATAAAATGTTCAGTTTTTATAGCTAAGGATTGAAAATTTAAAACAAAGATTCTCATAAATAGTTCATACTGTAGCCAAAAAATCTAAAAAAAATATGAGCACAGTTATTTTTTACAGACATTTTAAATTCATATTTGGACAAAATTACATATTAAAAAACCTAGAATAACTATTTTAGTTATTTTGTTGTGATTGTATAATATTATTCGTGGGTATTTGAAACTTCTAAAGTGTACTATTATATATCTATGATAGTATCACGGTTTGTTGTTGATGTATAACGCGTTATAAGTACCTAATGGATATTGTGATATGATTAATTTGGAATTTATTATAGGTACCTAATTTTTTTTTAATACCATAGATACCCACACAGCAATTCCATAATATCAATATTACAATAACTTTAAAACTGAATTATATTTTAAATATTATGATTATAAAGTTGGTTCAACATTTTATGAAGTTTAAAAATGTAATATTACAATTTATATATTTTCTCAATGATACAATTTAATTAGTTTAATAATATTTAAGTTTAAACCAAATGAAAATATTAAAATAATATTTTAGTTTTAATTTTAAACAAGGTTACTCTGACAATATTATTCTAACTTTTTATTTAAATTAAAATAATAATATTAAAATTTTAAATTCTTGTAAATATTTTACAAATATAAAATTATTAGTGTATAATAATATTGTATATTAATCTTAGGAGAACATTTAAAGCTAATTTAATTTATAATATTTTTATTTTTTATTTATTTAACATTGAAGTAACCAGTCCTTTATTAATAACCTGCATTATTGTTTGATAACACCACCGATAACGATGACTTTGATCTATCTATATAATAATATATATACTACTATTGTAAATACAATAATTCCTATTTATTAATCATAGTGTGATTAATATTTAGACTGCATTAGTTTTACCAAAAACTGAATAATTATTATAAATATTGAATATTAGTTATATATAATTTTTAACTCGATCCGTCACTTCCGTCTAGGGCAGGGATGGCAAATATAATTTTTCTAACATGCCAATTTATGACATAATTAAAAAAAAAAAATTTCAGCCGTGCGCCACTATTATTATTTGTTTTAACACTGAGAATTTTTACAAAATATAAATGAAAAATGAATGACAATAATGTAAAAATACAAAAAAAAGGGAAAAAAAATTATTATTATTATATATATATATATTGTTTGTTAGAAACCTTTTGCTTAGTATTACTTTAAAGATTTTTTTATGTCTGGCGTTGATATGCTGTTGCTTGTGAAATCTTATTGGATGTCCAACTATTGTAGTAAGTTATAAACAGCTATCAGGGGGGGCTAGGGGGCTATAGCCCCGGGCCGCAAGTTGAAAGGGGCCACAATGTGTCAACTCATTTTTTTTAAAACATTATTATAACTTATAAATTTTAAATTTATGTCATATGAAAATGGACTATGGACTTGGATACTCCATTATACCGACACACAAGATCCAATTATAGGTATAGTGGTCGTCAGCTATATAGGGCTAGGATTTATATAAGCAATAACAGCATGTATTTTTTTACGTCCAGATGGAGTTTTAGTGAGTAATGTCCGCGATATATATTATATTCTGATGAGAAAAGTACTATTTTTATTTTGCATGTTTTTGCAATATTTTATTGAATACTTAGTATGATCGTACCATCAAAAAATATCTTAAATACAATATATAAATATACGTATGTATTGTATTTAATCTGGTAATAATTAAAATGACCAAACTATTATAGGTATATAACTTGGTTTTTTGGTCCAACATAAATTTTATTTTTATAAATACGCAATCCAATGGTAGCGTATAGTGGTACAATATATGCAATAAAAGAATGAATAATTTGACGGAGAAAGATAAACACAATAAATAAATAAGGCATACTAAAATAATATTATTGAGGTATGTGATAATTGATAAATAAAATATAAATCATTTTTAATTCTTAATCTCAATATTATAATATTATATATATATATTATAATATATATAATAATATATAGTCATTAATAAGACAATCAGCCAATCACTGATGTATTATTATTCATTATAGTTCATAACTATTTAGATCTCCGAGATAGCAGATAATAGATAATTATATATAATAGATCTTAAAGATTTTGTGTTCACTATATATATGCAACTATACACGGAAAACTAAATATTTCCAAAAACTATTTAATATTGTTACATATTTGGAGTTTTCTCTTTAGATGGCTTAATACCACACCGAGTACTTGCGTTTAAAGGGATAAAAATCATGAAAATCGATACAGTAGAATTTCAGATATAACTTGACAAAAAATCATCTCACGTTTTAATAATATTAGTAATATAATATATTAAGATATAACATTGCATCTATGATAGGGCCCTATAATAGCCTGTATGCACGCGTTTCATACGCATCGCGTACGGGGACGCGTTCGCCCGCGTATCCAACAACGAGTCGCGTTTTATACGCGTCCATGTGAAACAGTCAATATATAAATCACGTAATTCTGAACGCGACCGCGACGTATGAAACGTGCGCGTACGATATGAAACGGGCCTAAAGATGAAGATTTTAATATGATTTGTGGAATTGCCGATCCGCTCGGTTATTTCCTTTTTAAAATTATTTTTAGATTTACATGCGGGTACCAATGTACTTACTCTAGCGATTTCGGATTAGGTGGGGTCCTGTCGGCCGTCGCTTAAACGATAACGACGATAATATAACAATATCTTCGTCATTAAAATAATATTCAGTCCGACAATCGTCATTTCGTCAGTGACTATTGAGTATTGACTATTGACTATAACCAACTATAACATTGGTGATCAAATCGTAATATTGTTAAACTAATAATAATATCAAATTATATTCGTCATACCTACAGAAGAAAACTGTTTCAAATCGAAAATTCTAAGTTTTCACTTTTCAACAGCTTTGGTAAGTAAAATCTTACGTTATTAATTTGTTTTAATTTTACTTTACTTATACAGCCATATAGGTACCTATATATCTGTTAAGAAGACGTGAACGCCACACACATATTTTGTAATTTGTTGTCTCCGTCTTACAAACGTACTATAAAAAAAAATATATGTTCTATATAGTACTACATATCAAATTGACGTTCGGTATATAGAACCAATTTATTGTGCTTTTAAAAAAAAATAATATGCAATCTGGTTTGGTTTTGTAACATACCTACTGTTTTTAAAAACATTTAGATTTTCTCGTCTGTGTTGGGAAAATATGAATTTATATTTTGTTTTTGTTTTCATGCTTTATGCAGACCAACAATATAGCATTAGAGTGAATTAATATACCTATAATCAAACTTAAATAGTAAGTACATATTATCTGTGTTTATACATTATTTTTTTACGACCTTTTAATTTTTAATAGGGTTATGATCATTTTTATAATATTTTACATACTCACAATTTTCATAAAAATTAAAATATTTAAATAAAAAACCAACATACATAATGTTAATTCCAAACCCTATTATAAATGCCTTTAAGCTTGATAATAGGTTTTAACTTTAATATATCAAAGCTCACAACACAAAATTGTTTCATGATGTACTATTGTTTAATAGATGAGAATACATTAATATAGGTTAATTATATATCAGGTATATTAATATAGGTACGGTTAGTTTAGGTAGTTAAGTAGTTTGATAGGTTTTTTTTGATAGCACTACTAACCAATAATTAAAATTATTTTAAATTAAATTTAAAAAACCTAATGTTCTCAAACTGATAACTTAAATTGTAGTTATGTTATCAAAAAAATAAAAACGCTACGACACAGATAAAGTTCTTCCTTGTGCGTTGTAGAATTTGGGTAATTCAACAATAATAATACATGAGATGAGATAGTAGATAGTACATTAATTGTAAGACGAAGACAACAAATGTGGGTATCACGTCCTTTTAAACATTCTTAGTAAGTTTATAATATAAGTAATATAATATATATATATATATTAATATTAAATAAATGCATGTTTTGGTTATGAACATTTTAGGAATTATAATTTTAAAAATGTATAATATATAATATATTTTTTATAATATTAAGTTTGATAAAATTGATTTATGATTAGAAACATAGATACGATGCTAGGTACAATATTGTTACCTCATATATTACTATTTTTTTTTTTCAGTAAGATGATTAAAAGTAATAGGACTAGAAACAGGAAAATTAAAGAGGAACGAGATTTAGTGAATAATTTATTTACATTGGACCAGGGTACAGAGTCTGATACATTTATCATTTCTAGTAATACAAGACAGGATAATAGTAATATCCCCGTATTAACATTAGATAATTTAACTCCTAGACTTGATCCAAATCTGGCATCAGGTGTTCATCAACCACATTCAAATTCTTTATTGTCTAGTGTATCAACAGTTGATAATTTGTCCAAAAAGCAATCTACTGATAATAGTAATTCCTTAGTACTTGATACAACAACATTACCAAATCTTAATGATAGTCTTGCACATTGGGCTGTTAACCATAATGTTCCAATGACTACAGTGAATTCATTATTATCATTATTAAGAACCCACAAATGTTTTTCATCCTTACCTAAAGATAGTAGAACACTTTTACATACATCTTCTAAATTTGATTATACTCTACGAGTCGTAGAACCTGGCTTGTATTACCATTTTGGAATTGCTAAAGGCATTCTCCAAAATTATGTGGCAAATGAAAATTATTTTTCATTAAAATTTGCTGTAGGTATTGACGGACTCCCTCTTTCAAAATCCAGTGGAAGTCAATTTTGGCCTATTTTAGCTTACATAATAACTACAAATAAGAAATCTCAAGTTTTTCCAGTTGGAATGTATCATGGGTATACAAAACCCAATGATAGTGATGATTATTTATTAGATTTTGTTAATGAGGCAGTAGAATTATCATTAAATGGGATAGTTGTACAAAATAAGAAAATTAATGTTTCATTTAATGTCTTCTGTTGTGATGCACCAGCCAAGAGTTTTATCCTCAAAACCAAAGGACATTCTGGATTTTCATCATGTTCACGATGTAAAATCGAAGGAGAATACATTAATAATCGTGTTTGTTTCCCATATAATAGAAATAAATCTGCTTTAAGAACTGATACAGAGTATAGAAATTGTACTGATGAAGATTTCCATACATCAACATCTCCTTCAATTCTTACCAGAATACCCAATTTTGATATTTCTAAATCGTTTGTGCTAGATTATATGCACTTAGTAACATTGGGTGTGATGCGTAAACTTATTTCATTTTGGGTTATCAGAGGTCCAGCCAATGTTCGCCTACCAGGAAGAAAAATTAATGAAATAACTAAATTACTATTAGAAATAAAGCCTTATATACCTTTGGAATTTTCTAGAAAACCTCGAGAAGTGCAAGATATTTGTCGTTGGAAAGCAACCGAATTGCGTTTGTTTTTAATTTATCTTGGTCCTTTAATTCTTGATGGTATTTTATCAACTAATTGCTTAGTTAACTTTATGGCATTAAATGTGGCAATGGTAATTTTACTAAGTCCGGATAAAGTTCATTATTCAGAGTATGCTCAACAATTATTGGATTATTTTGTAATGACATTTGATAAAATATATGGAAATTTCAATGTTTCTCATAACATTCATGGGCTTCTTCATATCACATCTGATTATGACCGTTATGGTCCACTTGATCAATGTAGTTGTTTTCCGTTTGAAAACCATATGAAGGAAATTAAAGTAGCTCTAAGAAAAAGTGAAAAACCTCTTCAACAATTTATTTGTCGGTACAATGAAAAGTGTCATGTCCGTAATCAAAACTTCAATCAAATTAACAAAGAATTTACTTTAAAAAAAATGCACAATAATGGTCCATTACTTGAATATTTAAATTATCTACAATATCACCAGATTATTTTTGAAAATTTTACTCTAAAAACTAACAATGACAAAGACTGCTATATTTTAACTCATTGTGGTCAGATTGTAAAATGTGCAAATATTATACGTGAAAAAATTGATAGTGTTACATTTATAGTGGGTCAAAGCTTTTTAAACAAGTTCCCAGCATATACTAAACCTATTTGCTCTTCAATTTTAAATATTTACAAAGTTGATAATCTCATGGATAATCTTAAGGTCTGGAATATTATTGACATAAAATATAAAATGATGGTGATACCATTGAATAACTGCACTTATGCTATACCAATATTACATACAGATATTATTTAAAAATTGTTTTAATAAAAGCAAATGTAAATATATAAACCATTGTATCATAAATGTATTAAAATGTAATATAGGCAATTAAAAATAGTAAATAATATGATAGTAAAAATGTCAACATAAATTATTCTTATTTGTGCTGTGGTTATTACCATCAGGTAAATGAGTGTAGGTGTAATTTATTATTTAATATTTTTTAAATTAATTACTGTAATAAATCCAATTTATATATGTATTATAGCTTTCTTTGAGCATTATGTGGTTTGTTGTCAACTTCACAAAAGACAACACAGTTGACGTTGTTCCAAGTAGTTGGTACAAAAATGGGTTGTGTGCTTGGCCAATAAAATGTTCCAATACAAAAAAAATTATACAAAAAAAATTACCACCAAACAAAAAAGAATTTAAATGGCATATTGCTAGAAAGCTGGGATCCTGTTACGGTGATTATAATATAATATTATAGTATAAATGTAAACTACAATATTTATATTTTAGTATTTATTTTATATAGTTGAAACTTATTTTCTAACAATATATGCATTATTATACCTATAGGTATGTCTAATTTACATTCATTTTGTTTAGATACTTACGAAGAAGCGAAATACAAGGCTAAAATTGCTCAAGAATCTTCTGATCTATCAGGAACTGAACATGTATTAAAAGACCGTAAAGTAAGAGCCAAAATGATTGATAGTTCACCATCACCGTCACCAAAAAAAAAAGCTATTAAAAGTCCACCTGATATATTTTGTAAGTACAATCATACCTATATCTATATATAATTATTTAAATATTATTAATATACAGTGGAACCTCGATATCTCGAACCTCCATAAGTCGAATTTTCGATAACTTGAAGGAATACCTTGGCCCCTGCCTTACAATATATGATATCTCAAACCTCTATAAGTCAAATTTTCTATAATTCAAATTTTTTTTTCGCCCCCAATCGATTCGAGTTATCGAGGTTTCACTGTACATGGTGTTCATATTTAATCACCTCATTATAATTATATCATATTGTTTACCAGTCCCAATTAGTTTAAAGACCGTTGCCAAACTTTTTAAACACCCTGTGGCCTGTATATAATAAGTTATAAATAATTAACAAAAATAGTGATTATATAATATAAATTAACCCTATCATATAATCATTTTTATTTTTCAGTGAACAAAAGTATAGTTGGTAAATGTGAATCAAACGATGACTCAGATTTAGATCCAGATTACACCATACACATAGGTATCATATTATCAAAAAAATAGAAGTTACATTATTTTACTAGATTAAAATTGATTTAAAAATATTTTAGACCTTAGTAGAAAATATAATATAACACTCAGAGTCCCAATGAATCTACTAAAATAATATTTATAAAAATTATTGCAGTCGTCCTGGTGCGTCTGTTGTTTTCCTATAAATAGCATTCGTAATAAAGTCTCACATTTATATTTTATATATTTCTAAAGTATGAATAATAATAAACAATGATTTTAGATACAAGTCCAATATTTTTAAATGATGATAATGATTATAATGATAACTCTCCAAAAAGAAAATCTTTGAGTGGAACAAAAATATCAGATTCTCAACCATTGAAACCACAAAAAAAGTTTCTAAGTCATACCCAACCTACTAAAGCTTCAAAATCCAAAAGTAATTTTTTAAATTATTAATAATAAACTATATAGTCCAAGAATTAATAATGATATCATTATTATTTTTTTTTTTAGATTTATTTGATACCTTATTGGAAATAGAAACATCGCCTCAATTACAGTCCACTAGTAAAACAGCAATTCCAATAAAAAGAAAACTTTTTGATGATAAATTGTTGAAATCAAATAGTAAGATTACCTATATATTATTTTGTCTTAAGGGGATTGGAAGCAGTGGTTTTCTGTCCTTGTTTAACACAGGCGCAACATAGGATTTTGGACGTGTTCTATTTCTAACAACCTAATTGATATAGTGAAGCGATAAGAATTCTGAAAACAGATTTGAATTTATAAAAATGTGAGAATACTTAAAAGTAATTAAGAAATCGTCATGTTTCAATTTTTGAAGAAGTTAAAATCTAAAATGGGGAAAGTCGATCTCAATAGACTTACAAAAAATTCAAATGTTTTCAGATTTCTTATTGCTTTTATCTATTGCGGTATGTTGGAAATAGAACACGTCTAAAATCCTATGTTGCATGTGTATTAGACAAATACAGAAAATCACCACTTCCAATCCCCTTAACCTATAATACTTATAGATTATATACTACTTAACATATTGTAGTTTTATTAAAATTAAAATTAATCATCATTATCAATTTAGATTTTTCCAAGACATTATATTTTGAGCAAAGTATTTTAATACTAATAGTAAACAAGTTTCTTAACAAACTGACATTTCATTGTTTCTTTTCTTTAGGCTATAGTAAATCTAAAACTGCAATTGAACCTACAGCAATAATGTCAGTGGCTGGTAGGTATTATTAATTACTTTAATAAAATATTATTGTTGTTTAAAGTTTCATAATTTTTATTTTTATCGTTAGTATTCAGTTATATTGTATTTAAATTGTATTATTTGTTTTTAGAATTTCCAAAATATGTAGTGAACACGTTGTCCGTCATGAAATATGACATAAATTGTTGTATATCTACTAATCAACTTATGAATGCTAATATAAATACATT
This sequence comes from Metopolophium dirhodum, assembly GCF_019925205.1. NCBI lineage: Eukaryota > Metazoa > Arthropoda > Insecta > Hemiptera > Aphididae > Metopolophium > Metopolophium dirhodum. The sequence goes on from NC_083560.1 coordinate 148,304,250, forward strand.
GCTGGAAAATATAAATAAAAATTCAATTTCGGTATCAGATGATGGTATTAATGACTATGACTTGAACAATATATTTCCAATAGAGTGTCATGAAGCACTACAAGAATTTGAACTGAAACTTCAAAAAAATGAAAACAACTTTAAAACTATTATGGTAATAACTAATGCAATAACACTTAATTCATTTGAGTCTTCTACGTAAAAACAATTGAGTTTAAGAAATAACATAATCAATTTAATCGTCTTAATTTTCAGGTACGCAAATTGTCATTGCTCATTACTAATAAAAGTGTAGGTGACTCACTGAGGCGTGTTATGTCCAGAATGTTTGATGACAAAGTTCTTGAGGATTATTCAACTTATGGTTTCAAAAAAAAATTGAGGTTTTCTTCATTATATTCTTATCGGCTTCTTATTGGTAATTATAATTTCTAACAGTCATGGAAATATCTTTTTACTTAAACTATAAATGTATAAAAATATATAGTTAACATATATAGTTATTTATAGTAAGACAATAAGTGGAATGTAAAAAATTAGAATAAATACGTGTACCATTCAATTAGAATATATTTAAATATTCCTTAATATTTACTCGTTTCTTTAAAAACCAAAACCCCATTCAAGTATATTAAAGTTGATACAGACATTTTGAATTGTACTATATATATTTATATTATATATATGTATATATAAACTATTTATAATATATTATATAGCTATATATTGTTTATATGAAAATACTTATTTAAAGTGGTCATTTTTATTTTAGATATATTGAGGACCAATATCAAATACAAAACGGTACCAGAAAAAGACGTTGATAATGATATTGGAACATGGCTAGCTCATGCACGTTTTAGGCGTGCTAAAAAAATTAATAATACTATTATTTAATATATATATTGTATATTTATATAAAAAAAAAAGAATGTTAAAAAAGTATTGTTAAATAATTAACTAACCAAACCTACTGACAGGGAGTCAAATAATGTAGAATTTATATTAATTTTTTTAATTTTTCAAAATTATATACTGACTGGGAGTCAATTTTCGGTGAAACACGATTGCGCCCGTCTTACCTTTTAACATTCAAAAAACGCAACACGATTGCGCCCAGCAAATTAGCTCGATAGTGCCCGGTTTTACCTTTTTACCTGCAAAAAACGTAACACGATTGCGCCCAGCAAAAGGGCTCGATTGCGCTCCTTGAAATATAAGGTCTTGCCTTTCTAACAATTTTCCAATAATCTATTTAAAATACAGTCGGAGTGGAAAACTCAAAGTTTAGTTAGGTAAGGTTATCATTTTAACAATTTTCCTTCCCAATTTTACAGGCTTAGGACTGACAACAACTATATTCCTATAGGACATAATTGTTGTCAGTCCTAAGACTGTACAATTGGGAAGGAAAATTGTTAAAATAATAACCTAACCTAACTTAAACTTAAGAGTTTTCCACTCCGACTGTATTTTAAATAGATTATTGGAAAATTGTTAGAAAGGCAAGACTTTATATTTCACGGAGCGCAATCGAGCTTATTTGCTGGGCGCAATTGTGTTGCGTTTTTTGCAGGTAAAAAGGTAAAAACTGGTGCTTTGAGCTAACTTGCTGGGCGCAATCGTGTTGCGTTTTTTGCATGTAAAAAGGTAGGACGAGCGCAATCATGTTACAGCCGTCAATTTTGCATATAAAGATATTATATTGAATAAAGCAAGTATATTATATAATATATCAATAAAAAAGAAAAATTTTTTTTAAAGTTTGAGTATTTTTATGACAATATAGCAATAATATTTTGGTAATATTATTTTAATTTTAATATTAAAAAAAAAATATTACAGCAACTTTAACTATCAATATTGTGATAACATATTTTTGCTGGCCAAATTATCACGGTATAATGTTATTATAAGATTATACAAATCAAAATAAATCAAAAATTAATTTTATGGTAACATTGATATTTTTAATTACAATTTATAGTAATGTTATTACAATGTAAAATTGCTGTGTGGGTATGTATATAATATGTCTTAAACCTAGACTGACATACCGCCTCCGCTCAGAATCGTTATTCTTATACAATGATATTATATCATTGAATTCAAATTTAATACCATCCATTATACAGTGACCCACTTGTAACCTACAGTACAGCAGAGCACCTTTTTTATATTAGTTATGTATACTGCAAGGTGTATTGATATAATATCAATGCACCTTGGTATACTATCTGTAAAATCATAGTAGTAATAAAATTGATATTGATAATGCGATGCCTAATATAATAGGTATATTATAATTTATAATAATATAATATTATAATATATAGCTGCAGTAGTTGTCTGCAGGTAGTCTACAAAACACACCCGTATATTTGCATGGGAATTTCACAAGATATACAAAATACAAAATACGTTCTATTATTAAATGCATATAATATTACATAAGATATAATTATTAGAGGTAGTCAGGTAGGTATATATTATGTTTATGTACCTACATAGTAAAGTTCGTCTAAATCAGTATACGCAGAAACGAACGAAATAATAAAAATAATGTTAATAACAATAATAGGTAGGTACTAGGTATAATTATATAAATCGTCGTGTATTGTAAAGCTCAACTCATTATTTTCAACTATAAACATTATATACATTTTGAGATACGTATTCATAGTAATATGACATTTTATTATACACAGAATTAAAAATAAAACACCAAACAACTTAAGTAATTATTTTTTTGAACACTTTCTTTTTTTTTTTAAATCAAGCAAATTCAAATATTTCTGGCAATACTGATTGCTTCACGTAAAATAATATCTAAATAATAACTTATAAAATCGAATTTAGATGCCGTTGAAAATATTTTTACCTATTAGTTAAATAATAGGTCAATTTACTCTAATATAAAAATTTAAAACACAAAATTGAATCTGTTGAACGCCAATTTACTTTATGTCGAACGTGGGTCAAAGCGCGTGTACCTATATCATTATATTCTTAATAATAATATGAACTGTACCTATTCTAAATCAATATATATTGTTTCTAAACAGTCTAATAATAATATTGTTTAATACTACTACAGGCACGGATCCAGAGCAAAGATCAGGGGGGGGGCAACAGTTTTTTTACAACACATATTAATAATGATAAAATATTATACTTTATTCTTAATTTAAAAATATTGTCATAATAGGTAATCAATGTGATAAATAAATTATTGACTATTTAATATACAAAGCGACAATGTGAAAAGAAGTTTAGAATTTGTTTATTTGTTATTTAATATATAATATTCATAAAAAAAATACGTCTGGGGGGGGGGCTAGGCCCCTAGGCCCCCCTGGACCCGTCCCTGATACTACATTTTTATAAAACATGTAACTTAATGTAGGGTATGGTTTAAATTCTGATCAAAGCGAATTGGTTTCAAAATGTTGTGATCAACTTTTTAGGTAGTAAAAATGCTCCAATTTTCAACTACAGCACCTTTTCTGATAGAAAAATAAATCTATAGTTGGTGCATCTCGAGGTCAGTACTTTCCGAAAGCGTAGGGAAAAACAAATCGTCGGAAAATGAGAATTTTTACGCAAATCCTATTTTTGACCAAATCGATGTTATTTTTTGGTGCAGGTAACTCAAAAACTAATAATCATATATAAGTACATTTTCACCAGATGTTAATATCAACATTTTAAAGTCGACAAATCATTTTTCGCTCCATTAAAAAACCTGAAAATATCATACAAAATTCCACATAAGTTGTTAATAGTGTAAAAAAGTTGTGCGGAAATCCACAATCATTTTTTCTGATAATCTGATTTTAGAATTTTGACTCATCTCAATTCGTTTTCTTTTACAGCTAACATTAGAAAATGTAATACAAGATTCCTCAAAATGTTCCTACTTTTAACAAAAAAACAAGTTTACTTGCAAGAAATTCTATTTATAGCCATTTTTTTAGTTATAAAATTTGAATAAATAATCAAAGTATAGGTATGCAGACTGTCACACCGTCACCTCTCTGAATCGTTTTTTGTATAGTTCTATGCTATGATCTATAGGTACAAAAAAGTGGTACCCATGGTGCACTTGTCCACCTTTTTATCATACTTTTTACTAATTTTAGTTACTACGTTATTTAAATATGAAATGAAAGGTATTTAGTAATAATATAACCAAACAATTTTGAGAATCATTGTTTTTATTTTTTTTCCGGATTTTTACGTTCCGGGATTTTACATTCCGGAATTTTACGTTCCGGAATATTACGGTCCGGGATTTTACATTCCTGATTTTTACGGTCCGGGACTTTACATTCCGGATTTTTACTTTCTGAAATACTACGGTCCGCATATTTTACTTCCAGGATTTTTTACGGTCCGGGATATTACTTTCCGGCGTTTTACTTTCCGGAATCCTACGTTCCGCACATTTTACTTTCCGGATTTTTATCGTTCCGGCCTATTATTTTCCGGAAATTTACGGCCTCCCTTGTGCGGTACCGTTGATGTTATTACTATTAGTCCTGTACTCCTATCGATGTAGGCTTTCCGGGATTACTGATATTACTACTATTAGTTTTATCTATGTATGCCGCCCGGGGGTACGTGCTCCCTGCAGCATTTATGTCTATTATTGAATATATCATTATTATTATTATATACGTAGTCACAGCTCGTTACACCTCATCGCCATTTCAAAGGTTTTTGTAGGGCTACAATTTGTAGAACTACAAAAATCTTTAAATGTGTACATGAAAGAAAGTTTACATAAAACAATGGACAACATACATAATTACATAGTTCATAAGTTTACAGTAATATTATATATAAATTATTAATTATTGTCATAACGACAATTTACATAATTTCTTTTCATGACATAATGGTTTTCATTTTACATATTTTCTTTTTTTTTTTTTTACATATTAATTTTCATTACATAACAATATTTTGTTTTTCATAACATAACAGTATTCTTGTTTTCATAACATAACAATTTTCAATTACATAACAATATATATTTTTCATCTTATATAATATAACTGTTTCATTTATATAATATAGTAATTTTCATTTTTCATTGTATAATAATTTTCATTTTATATAATATAAAATTTTCTTTAATAATTTTTTTTTTTTTAATTTAATACAATAATATATGATTAGTAAATTGTTTATGATTAGATACTCATTAATTCCAATAAATGTTTGTTAATCATAATATTTCACAAATGATATAATATTTAAAATCTCCTATAGCATTATAATACCATTAGACCATTATACCATAGACCATTATAATAATAAGTGTGCTTCGTTAAATTACTATAACAACAATAAGTAATATCCATTTTTATGTCACATGGTTACCGTTTTACTAAAGGTCGAGTAACCATGCTTCAATCAAACTTCAAATGTACTTATTTTAAAAAAAACTGTAAAATAATTCCTTTTGTTAACCAGGAAAATGACTAATTAGATTTTCATATTTGTATATCCTAACCACATAGTCGAAAATACATTTTGTGTATATGACATCTGTGCGTGGATCGTGGGCATGAGTTACCTTATGTTTCTTTTTACATATTAAATTATGACCTTCGGTAAGGTTAAGTATCCTTCCCGATTTATCATAATACCCTACTTCTACTTCGAAAATTAGTTCCTTAGGTTCTACTCTTTCTAGTTGTAAATAGAATTGTTGATTTAAATGTTTGTCGTAACAACGCAAATTTAATAATGGAAATTCTGTTAATCCTAACCTTTTTAGTATGATTTTGTCCGATCTCTATGATTTTATCAGTAGTAGTAAAAAACGAATGAGTCTATATTCTGAATACCAAACTAAACGTTATCCTGGTAAACCTTTACGTAGGTTGAAAAGAGTCAACACTACGAGATGGTCATCACATTCTACTGCACTGCAAACTTTATTTTACACATATGACTCAATTTTAGATACATTGAACTACTTGCAAAATTACATTTCTTCAGATCGAATATGTTGTGTAAAAGCTAAAAGTTTATATGAATATATGTTATCAGAACGCTTTGTTTTAACTGGGTTGACATTCAAAAAAATGTTTGATATTACTAGCCCTTTGATTTCATTTTTGCAAGGAAAAAATATTGATTTACTGGCCGCTGTTTCATATGTGAAAAGTGTTGATAAAAAAATTCTAACACTCAGAAGTGAAACAGAATTTCAAGTCTTGTTGAAAGAAAAAGAAGAATTTATAACATCAAAAAATGATGAGTTTGATATTACTCCTCTTATTCAAACTCGCGTGAGACGTAAAAAAGTTATGGCCGGAGATATGGCATTAGATGAACAGCCAAGTCAAAATCCAATTCAAAATTTTAAAATCAACACTTACATCACTATTATAGACATTATTAATACTCAACTATCAGAGAGGTTTAATGAAAGTTCAATACCTTTGATCAAAGATTTAGCTCTTTTTCAAAAGAAACGATTGGTAGAAATAACAAAATCAGGAAAAATTCCTGCTGATGAATTAATGGTTTCGAACAAGTATATGGGAAATTTATAACTGCAGCAGATTTAAGAAGAGATTATATCCAATTTGCAAGTGTTTATATGGAATTAGAAAAATCTGTAACCCTACCAAACAAATTACACAAACAAAATCAAGACATTACAGATGTACTCTATTCTGATACAGAAAATGAACAAGATAGTGACGATGATAATTTTCACGGTGAAAATGTAGGAACTATACACACATTATACAATGTATGCTGTAAGACAGGATTAAATGATGTATTTCCTGCACTGTACATAGCTCTTAGCATAGCTCTAACACTACCAATATCAAGTGCTTCGCCAGAGAGAGCGTTTTCAAAATTAAAGCTGATCAAAACACGTCTTCGAAGTACTATGTGCGAAGATAGGCTTGAAGGACTGATGATAATGTCTTGTGAAAAGGATGTTCCTGTTGATCCAGACAACATTATAAATGAGATGGCATCATACAGTTCAGTCTTAACAAAACTGTTAATTTAATTTTATGATTTAATAATAGGCAATAAAATATAATTTGTTATCTATCGACTATCATTATAACTATTAATATTATTTGTTATTCTTTAATTAATTAAAACCTAAAATATATAGCATTTGATTACTATTTACTATTTATTTTGTTTGCATACTATTATTCAGTGATTTATTTGTTTCTTTATATTACTATAAAACAGGACATGGTCTAAAATCAACAAAAATGTATTTCATGTACCTAGTTGGCTAGTTAACTTATAACTAAGAGTACTTGATATTTTCCAAACACTTTATACATTGGATTGGATGGCTGTACCAACACGTAGTTTGCGATATGGTATGGAATACGGGGTGTGAAAGTTTATTAAGTGAAAAATAAGAGGAATAATAAGAGTTCAAAATAAAATATTAATCTCAAACGCGGTATGGCATATTTAAGAGTGTTGTGTGGGGGGGTGTGGGGGGCAAAGCCCCCCACGAGTTTGGTTTGTGTACGGGGGTGGTGGTCCATATAACTTTTTAAAATCCAACAGCCTACCTTCTTAAAATATGGTTCGGCGCCACTGTAATTACTTGTACCTGCTATTTCTTTACTTAGCATAATTTTGTTTTCAATTATCTCGTTATCTTCATACGACTTACATTGCATTACCGGTCCTTGTAAGTCGTATGAATGTGGGTTATCTTTGTTTATTGTTTCATACATTTGTTGTGTATAAAATTTACTTTTTCTAATAGGTTCATTTATTTGTATTGCCCTACTAGTACGGGGTCTTTTCAACACATTAGTGTAACGATACATTATATATATTACTAATATTAAAATTAATATAAATAAAATCAATCCTAACAAAGCATAAGACTTATAATATTTAGTGTCTTCTGCATTTCCACTCTGCCTATCCGTTTCCTTATCTATCATTGATTGGATGTCACTCAAATAATGGGCTAACTCATGTACATTATCTAATTTTAATAAATCATGTTTCTGTGTGTATTTTGGTATTGTTATGGCTTCGAGTTGTGGAATTCTTAATTTCAAGCTTCCTATTCCTAATTTGGGTATGAAATTTACATAATATTTTGACTTGACCTCTCTGGTGGGATTTAAAACTATATCGTTGGCGTAAGCTCTACACTCTTGCTTTAAATTGATTAACCCTTGATTTTGTAATTTTACTATGTATGGTTCTTGTTCGCCTTGACACGTTATTGTTAATGTGTCACTAGTAGTGGTATAAATCCATGTATTGGCATACTTTAGTTTATGATAAATATTTTTGGTAATTACTATAATTCCTGCTTCGCAGTTACTGGGTAGCTCATCCGGATTTTGAATAATGAAACTTCACAAGGTTGCATAATTGATTCATGTTGTAACGTTCCCCAGTCAATAGGATTGAAGAATGATGGAATAAATGTAAATCTCGAGTGTTTAGTATAATATGTTTGATTTATTTAACTTATTTAACTGTGACTGATTATAACAAAATTACTATAAGTCCAAAATTAATAAATGAAGCGAGCGAGATGTGACATTAGTTTACTGATGACTGTTCCAAAGCTCGTCGGTTGTTCGTCTGATGAACGCTTGTCCATCAGCTCTCCTCGATGGGTCTGTCCCTGTCCCTACTTATTCTGGATGACCATACATAGTCATCTTGCGGTTAGGCCTACCGTGGGATTGTCACACGCTTGCACACGGCCGGATGAACATATATGTGTTGTTGTTGCGCATTTGTGGTGTTTGTGTTATTCCACAAAACCATACAGATCTATACGGTCATTTTATACGAGTTATTTATATACGTAAGCCTATATATATTGACGCACGCCGTTCAGGGTCACGCGCTCGATATTCGCTGTACTACTACACACGCAGCGCGGACGCTATTACTATTACTATTAATGTTACGCGGCGCGTACTATTATAATATATGATTATATATACACTTTTACACTGCCTAAATAAGTGTTATATATTGGGTAATATGATATTAAGTCACAGCTCGCTACAATGTTGTACGGGTTGAAATTCTGGACATATATTGAAAATTTCAGTCTCTGTACAACTTAGTAATTGGGTTTCAGTGAAAGTTGTAAACTGTTTTCTATTTCTGGTTATTCCTACATATTGGAACTCTGGTTTTAAAATTATACTATGATGGAAATCAAATTTGTGTGGAATAGGTATTATTTTGAATAATGTTAGCTCTAGTTCGATTACTAAAGGTATTTTAATTAGGAAAACGATTTGGTTTCTACTATAATATACGGCCATTTTAGTTATCTTACTTAATTCATAAATTTCATTTGGTTTTGACCCCATGGGTAAATTTAGATTAATGGGTAAATTTAATTTGATTTGGGTTAATTGTCTAGCCAGCTCTCTAGGAGTTACTAAACTTGGGTGTAAGATCCCTGTTCTAGCAGCTGTTATTATGGCACTTATAGTCGTAGTTTCATAAGAAAATTGTGTGATTAGTGCAGTAAAAATGTTATGTATCCTATTACTAAGTATCATTGTTTCCATAGTATATGTATGATTAACCGCTGCCTTTAAGTTCTTATAAATTTCACCTTGTTTTTCTACTAATTCCCCATGTAGTTTATTCATTTCAGTGGTTGTGTTCCCTATTCCTTGTACTGCTGCTTTTACAACAGTGGTCTGACTTTTTAAAATGTTACACATATTTTCATAACTATTTTTAATTTTTTCAATATTATTATTAGTTTCTTTGGTGCAATCATCGTCGCATACTCCAAATAGTGTTTTCATAGCACCACCTATAATATTTATGAGCCCTCTCCTATTTCTGTCAACTGCAGACATTTTGTTGTCTGTACCTACATACCTACTAATGGATTCATACATTTGTTCTCGTTGTGTAGCTATTTCCTTAAACACGGTTTTTACTACATGTGCGAGTCTAGACCTCTGTGAACATGGCAGCACAACATTAGCAGACATCGATCCAATCAATCCAACAAATTTGTTGGTGGATTTTTGGACATTGTTGGACAACTTTTAGAATTTGTTGGACATTATTTTCACCAGGGGCCAATTTCCAATTTTGCACTGCCAACTTCACGCCAGCAGCGCAATTCATTGTTGGGACATATTTTTTGTGCTAGACTTGTTCGTCTCCATTTGTTGGACACTTTTGGATAACTTTCAGAATTTGTTGGACATTATTTTCACCGGGGGGTCAATTTCCAATTTTGCACTGCCAGCTTCACGCCAGCAGCGCAACTCATTGTTGGGATATGAATTTTGTTCTACGAAAGTACATCCAAAAATGTACAGTGATAGGATTTCTACATTATGTTGTAAGTAATGTATTATTAAGAATGGTGAGTGTCTCAAGTGGGTGCGTATGAATTCATATTTTTTTCAGAGTGGAACTTTGTTAAGTATCTTTTCAGTTAGCACTATGTTACATAATTCGTATCAACATTTCTAATGTAGAATCACAAAAAAGAGTTGCGCATTTTACGTGTTCACGCAATGTATACGTTAAGTTCATTCACTTTCAAAATTTGATAAAATTCATTTTCCCGATATTGAGAACTTTAACTTTAGTGCTTAATATCTTTATAAGCTTAGGCTATTATTGTTTTTTTTCATTTTTTTTCTATTAAGAAAAGTATTGAAATAATTCTTTGAATATATAATAAAAATTAAATAAAATTAAAATATTTATCAACTTTAAATATATTATAATAATAAATGTAATATTAGAAAATTATTTAAATAATTTTTTTAAATATAAAATTTAAAATTAAATCAAGTGGTGTTTAAATAACTGAGTATAAAATAAAAAAATTAAATAAAAGTAAAATATTTAAAAGACTGAGTATATAATAAAAAAATTAACATATGGAAAATATATAAATATATTTTTTAAATATAAACCAAAAAAAATGAAATAAGGTTTTTAAATAACTCTTGAGTATAAAATAAAAAATTATATAAAAGTAAAATATTTAAATAACTATTTGAGTATAGAAAAAAATGTAATATAAGAAAAATATTAAAATAATTTTTTACATTTAAAATAAAAAAAAATTAAAAAGAAAAGTTTATAAATATCTTCGAGTATATAATAAAAAATTAAAATATTGAAATAACTGAGTACATAATAAAAGATTAAATAAAAGTAAAATATTATAAGTTATAATATGTAACAAAATTAATCACATCTAACAAAAAATAATGCATGAGGCGGTATTTCAATTCTTTCTGATTTCAGAACATTTATTTTTCTGCAAAGATCGTCATGCACCTCCCAAAATCCATTTGCACGACGAACATATGACTTATAATGGCCCATGGAACCAACGTCCGAGTTTATAAACGCAATAGCCGCTACAAATCTGAAACTGTTAATACAAAATATGGCTTTTTAGAACATTTTAATAAAATATGTAAAAATAAAGAAAACATGAACTTATTTTTTATGAAAATACATGAATTAGGTATGAATCAAATGTAAATATTTTTACCTATGAGTTTCTATCAGTATTGTATCAGGCAGATCCTGTATTTTGCATTTAATTTCTTCTATTTTATTAGATGTTTTGATATTGGTCTCAATAAAGATATGTCGTCCTAGATGTTTTGTTACTGTTATTGTTCCATTACATCCATCTCTATAACATTTTCTGGTATAATGGCTTAATTGAGTTGGTTTCATACTGTCAATTGAATTTTGAAAATATTTGAACGATCCTAAAAAATTTATTGTTAAGACAATGCGTGTTATATTATTTTTATATTAATATTAATAACATATTCTATAAACCTGTAACTAATGTTCCCTGATCAATTGGGAAAAGTGGAATATTTGCCACCGATTGACCACATTTAAAATTATCACATGTATGATATTGAAAAATACTAGGGTCGTCAATAAACAGCTTATCGATAAAGATCGCCACATTAACTTGTGCATCCAACTCTGTCAACTCGCCAATAAGCTAATTTATCTTACAATAATCTCGAAGTACAATTATGCGTTCTTCGTAGAATTTTCTGTTTGCTCCTTCATTAACTAAATGGCTAGCTAATTTTGACGTTTTACATAACGCGTTTGTATCAATGTTATTAGAATATTCTTCAGAAACAAGATATGCTGAAGCCATTGCCTGTATTACTGAATCAAATGCGCAAGTATTTATGATTTGATACTTTTTTTTATCTTTCTGCAACCTTAAAGGTCGCATACAATTACCATTTCTTATTAAATCGATTCTTTTTTTGGAAATTTTTTTGTTGATTTTTTGTTTCAATTTTATCTCCGGATGAGCGTCTAAATAAACGGTACGTTTCGCAGTGGTTTTTTTTATTATAGGGCTTGGTGGACTTGCTTTATTTCTCCAGTTTTCGAATTCTTGTTCTTCATGATAATTACTAATACTTGATCTACAATCGACTTCAGAATCAGAAATTCCACTTCCACTTGATTCACAATCAATTTTATCATGATTATTGGAAATTAACTCAACCTTACTACTGGGGAAATTAACTTGTATAGAACTATCTTTGATAGAATTGTTTAATTTCTTTTTCATTTATATTTTCATTCACAGCAGCAAGTTTAATGTCACCCCTGATTGCTCGTAAATGAGTCACTAAAAATTTATCTACGCGCATTCTTGCTGTTTTCTTTGATATTATCGACGTTTTAAGTGTAGAAAAATATCCCTCAACTCTAGAAGATGATGGCCTTGGTTTAGGTGAACCAAAATATTGCACCATAACGGCTGACCATAAAGGAAATTCACTACAAATTCTCATCAATGGTTTTATCAAGTCTGGACAATAAAGTGCGCTAATTCTATCACCAACGACATTTGATTTATCTATTGATGAGAATTTGATTTCATCTAATGTATTTATTGTTGATTTAGTTTGTTGATTGTCCTCACATAAATCCTTTGGGTTTTCTTCATCAATAAAAAATGTGTCTTCAATGCTTATACCTTTATAATCGTCTTTAGTGTTTTCATTAATTGAAATGTCTATGTTCCCTCGTGAAATAGACTCCATTAAATTCTTACGTGCATCTTCGGCAGGTGTATTTTTTAAATTATTGTCTACTCCATCCGTGTTAGCACATGCAACAATGATTATCATTTCCAATGCACTTTTGAACATGTTTATATTTTGAGATTTAATGAGGAGACTAATACAACGAACATAAAAATCTTTTATAGGTTTACGTGCTGATAGACATTTCCATCGACATAACATATGTATGATATGTGCAACGTCTACCCGCACATAACACTCTGGAAGTAAGGATTTTTCACCGGTTAGAAAATCAAAACACATGCTGTTGTATTCTTTTAAAGACTTTCAGTTGCAAAAAGCTCTTGTAATAGCACCAAGTAATGCTTTTGAGTAGTCACATACGCATTCATTTGGTATAATAACAGTGTTAACCCAACTCGCCATCCAATAGTAAATAGATAGCATATCCTGCTTTTCAGATAGCTGTTGAGCTATTGGGACAGTTTGGTCTTCGATTTCTGCAACCATTTGGTATAAAAATATATTCGCTGATGTGATTTTACTTTTGGTTCGCATAATAGGTAGCACGAGAGATCCTGTAGCATCAACTGATATTGTCGTCCATGTCTTGCTACGTTTTGATTTATATATATGTTCTTGAGTAGGCAACCAATAATGACAAAAAAATGGATCACTACCAATACTGTGAATGGTCCCACTATGTTCAACTTCGTGTTTTAAAGAAACTATACTATTAATGGGGTCATGTCCACCGATACTTAGTGTATTGTCTATGTATTGCTGTTTAGCTTTTCTGAGCACAGAACTTTTGTATAAAATTGGTGGTTCTACTTCTCCATAATCAATTAATTTATCAACCGTCTTTCGTCGCCATTGACTAGCACCACTGTATATAATATCTTCACAGATTAAACTTCGTTTTGGTTGCTTTAAAAATCTTTTATTGGTGTGTTCAATACCTGTAGTGTTAATAGCTAAAAAATTTACTGTTACATTTTCTCCGGACTTTGGTTCGTTTTTAACCCCACCAAAAAAACTAGCACGGCAATTTTGATCACTGCATCGACCTTTAAATGAAACATAATCGCTATGTATAGGTTCTGGAACGACGTGGTGATATTTAACGGAAAATGAACATGGAAATCTATATTGTTCAAAAACATGATCTAAAAATACGTCAACCCATCCTTTTTGCAATTTCCAAACGTTTCGTGGTCCTATTTTAGTTGTTTGAAATGTCATTCTTGGCTTAATAGGCTCATATGATAGTTATGGTATGGTCACATTATAATTTTTTGCGTGTCTTTCATTTCGTTTCAAGCTTTTCATAGAAAATGATGTATCTATTAACAGAATAATAGAATATATAATAGTTTCAGTATGTTATTTTATCATAATATAAAGTCATTTTTAACCCGTATAGTATTCTAGTATGTTAATTAAATCTAACGACATCTAAGTTTTTATCATAAGATCATACATTAAAATATGAATAATTTTCATTCAAATTTACTGCAATTATTATGTTTTGGCCCCCATTTTTTAAATTTTATATTTAGTATACAAATCATTACATTTTAATTTATAAGTATTTCTTTACTTCTTTCAACATAATGATATTTTTGACAAGAAATTGCATACAAAGAATTGTACAAATAACAATTCTGAGAAAAGTAGGTCTGTCAGCCTATACAGGGTCATTCTGTTATCATGAAACACTCATTATTTCAAAAAGTATTAATGTTTTTGAAAATATTTTTTTACATAGTTTCAAGTTATTATAGTCAAATATTCTGCTTTGGAGTATGAATAAAAATTAAAATTAAAAAAAGTTGTTCTTTTAACAACTTGAAAAAATGTAAAAAAATATTTTCAAAAACATTAATACTTTTTGAAATAATGAGTGTTTCATGATAACAGAATGACCTTGTATATTATTATAATACAATTATAAAATTATAAAAAAATAAATGAAATCCTTATTTTTCGTTTAAATCATATCTAATATCACACCAATTTGAACTATATTAAAAAAGACTAAATTTATATTAGTTATATAGTTTTTTTTTTAAATTTACAATCATTAGCTATACAAATTTAAAATTTAAATTGTCTATCAAATAGCTCAAAAAGAGTAAAAATAAATAGCAATATATTATTATATAAATATTCTGAAAAATATCATGTAGCTATTCTTTTTTTGGGGGGTTTTACCAAAATTAAACATTGAATTTGTCAAAAAGTGGCAAAGTGACTGTGTAAAAATCTCTGTTTTTGAAGTTTTTTTCTCCGATGCTTTTGAAAACTACTAGGAATTTTAAATTTTGACCTCTTGGATGCACTAACTAGATTCACTTTATTTCACTTACCCACAAAAAAAGATAATGAAATTAAAATCCAGATAATTTGTATTGCCCCAAAAAGTGATGACAAACAGACCCATCGTAACCATAGTAACACCGAAAATGTGAGCGGTTCCATTTTCCGCCACATTATTTTAGACTGAAATTATGTCTATTTTCCTCCAATATTTTAGCTAGTGTTGTAGTATTACGTTCTGTATTATAAAGATAGAGTAAAGCTAGGATCCAGGGCTTGCAAACGTTATAACAACGTTATATTTTAACAAAAAAACGATTGAAATTTATAAACGTAATTATATAGGTAACGGAAAACGACAATAAAAAATAATTAAACACCGCAAAACAAAATATAACTATTAACAAAATATATATTATATCTCATTAAACAAAATATAACGCAAAACTTAATTTATAGAATATCATTGACCGAAAAATAACGCAAAACGAAATATTTAAAAATCTATTTATTTAAAAGGTCTATTGGTTTTGTAGAAACACTTATTTCATTCGATAATCTAAGAATTGATTATATTATATTTGCTTCCGGGCAATTGCCTACCCGAATTAGTTATTATTTTTAAAATTGTATATAGGTATTAACTGCACTATTTTAAATAAAGATAAACGCAAAACTTATATAACGTTTTAATTCTAAATAACGATGAACGCAAAAATTGCGTAAACTTTTAATTGTAAATAACATAAAGCAGAATTTTTTTTTCAAAACTAAGCCCTGCTAGGATCACATTTTTGGTTGATACATTCTGGTATCTACGGCTGAAAATATAATATCAATCGAATAAAATTGGTCAATAAAATAAATATAATATGACATCAATGAAGGTCGGGTGCCATACGGTTAGGTATACCAAGTACCCCTAGATTGTAATGCGTAAACTTCAAAACTTTTTTAAGTTTCCTTATTACAACTATTGAACTTCTTCTTTCTTCTTTCTTTCTTTCTGGGCTTTTACAGGCCTTTAAGGCCCATCGCCGCAACAACATATTGTTTCCATTCTTCTCTATCATTTGCACATTCTTCTGCGTTTCTTACGTTCGGGAGTTTCAAGTCTTCCTTTACTCTATCCACCCATCTTTGTCTGGGGCGTCCTCGAGGCCTCTTAGTGTCGGGTTTCCATTTAGTTATTGATCCAATCATCCCTTCTGACCTCCATACGTGTCCTGCCCAACTTATCCTCGTACTCTTCAGGGACCCAACAATTGTAGGTTCCTTGTATAGATCATCCAATTCCCTGTTGCTTCTCACCTCATAGTCTCCATCGTTATTTCTTTTTGGACCGAAGATTTTCCTTAATATCTTTCTTTCGAAAACTCCTAACTTTCCTTCGTCCGATTTTGTCGTGGCCCATGTACTACATGCATACAGGGCAACCGGTTTGACTATGACTTTGTATAATGTTATTTTAGACTTTATTGATAGTAATCTTGATTTGAAGAGTGGCATTAGACTATAGTAGCATCTATTTGCTGCTGTAATTCGATTTTTAACTTCTTCGTGGCTATTAGCACTTTCATTGATCTCTGTGCCCAGGTATTTGAAGCTCTGTACCCTTTCAAATTTGTGATCATCAACTTTTAAATAGCTAATATTGTGATTTCATCTCGATAGTATCATATACTTTGTTTTTGAGTCATTTATCTTCAAACCAATCTCTTGACCTTCATTTAGTAGGATGCTAGTTGTATTTCTCAGATCGTCCTCTGATTCGGCAATGAGGATTATATCGTCAGCGTAAGCCACTACGGTTAGTTCGTCATTGTTGTTCATTTTTATTCCTTTGGCTTGGATTAGTACCTTTTGTACAACTGATTCTAAGGCGATATTAAACAAAACTGGCGATAGAGCGTCTCCCTGTTTGAGTCTGGTTGTCACTGGGAACTCATCTGATACCTCTCCTCCAAAACTTACTTTACTTTTGGACTCATATGCACACGCTCTTATCATTCTGACTAATTTTGCTGGTATTCCCATTTTATTCATGACATTCCATAATTTTTCCCTATTAATCGAATCGTATGCTGCTTTGTAATCTATGAACAACTATTGAACAATGAGTATAATTATTATTCAATTTACAAAATTAATAATTATTTACTAACTACTATATTAGGTAGATAATAATATTTTAATTTATTGATTAGTGTAACAAAAAAATATGTAATACCTAAGTTGTAAAAAATAAAAACCCAATAAGAAATATAGTGAGAAACATAAAACTATTTATTTCAAAATAAAATATTTTTACCGTGATCATCGATTATATTTTCATCATCAGAGTCTTCTTTGTCTAATGATTCTAATTGGTCACTTTCAAAGAAATTGTTTTCTGCAGGTAATGCGCTGACTTCAATTCCTAAATTAGACTTAACTTTGGAAAGAATGTCAAACCTATCATTTCTTACTAACGTGTATACATAGTCACTGGTTATAACTTTCTGGTCTAATCTTTTTGCAGTATTCAAAATATCAGCAACACTCTGCCAACTTTTTGAAGACCAAGGAGGTAATTCACCTTTATCAGTTAATAAATTAACTTTTATAACTGCTTCTACAATCTCATCAATTCGTTTTGAAGCCATATTTAGTTAGCGTAACACCTATTTGATAAAAAAAAAATATTTGACTAAGTAATGTTTTATTAAATTTATAAACTTAACACAGGTTAGGGCGGGTATTCATTAAAATTAAAAAGTCATTCCACTGTATAATAGATTTTTAGTGGGCCTCGAGATGTATGTAAATAATGCATTGGAAAATGATTACACCAAAAATAAAACATAAATTAGTAAGTAAATGAAGAAATATTGTATTAAAAATAATTTAACTTAAATATTAGAACTATTAACTAATGAATATAAATAATAGTTAAATGGTTTCATAGATAATTAAAGTTAACTAAAAATTGGAATACTTAACTTAGTTATGGATCATAATTAACTGGAATATATTTATAGAGTACTCTATCCTAAAAGTAATGCCAAAAGTCTAGAAAGCTAAAAACGTGGAAGCTGCTAATACTATCTAAATCAGGCATGGATCTAGAACTAAAATGGTGGGGGGGGGGGGGTCATTTCTTCGATAGGATAAAAACACAATACACAATTAAAAAGTAAAGAAGGTAAATTATTAACTAAAATTAGAACTTTATTTATTATTGATAAGAGGACGTGGCACCCGAATGTGTTGTCTCCGTCTTACAAGTGCATAACATGGAAAATTTTACGATCAGCAGATCACGTTTAACTCCGTTAGATTAAAAATAAGAGTGAATTTACCTCTTATATAATTTAAAGGTAAGAATATTTTCTAGGCAATCTCATAGGATTTTTATTATATTTTAATCTGAAGAGAGTTATGAGTATTTTAAAATTGTAAACATCTCGGCGTGGTCGGTTAATGTCTGTTAAGAGGACGTGATACCCGTATGCGTTGTCTCCGTCTTACAAATGGACAACATAGCAAACAACTATTTTGCGAGGGATAGAACCATTATCTTGGTATTTATAAAAGAATAACAAAATTCCACAACGCATATAGGTAACAACTTTATATTTGTCGTAGCGTTTTTATTTTGCGTTAGAATTTACCTATTACTTTTGATAATTAAATTTAAAAAAAGGTGGGCAAGTGGATGTCGCTCTGCTGTACTGTAGGTTACAAGTGGGTCACTGTATGATGGATGGTATTAAATTTGATTTCAATGATATAATATCATTGTATAAGAAAAACGATTCTGAGTGGAGACGGTATGTCAGTGTCTAGGTATATAACATTATAAACTTATCTATGGTAATAAAAAAAATATACCCATAATAGGTACCTATATGTCCTATAATAAATTCCAAATTAATCATATCACAATATCCATACTTATAACGCGTTATACATCAACAACAAACCCTGATACCATCATAGATATATAATAGTGTACTTTAGAAGTTTCAAGTACCCACGAATAATATTATTTCTAATCACAACAAAATAACCAAAATAGTTATTCTAGGTTTTTTAATATGTAATTTCATCCAAATTTGAACTTAAAATGACTATAAAAATAAACTGTGCTTGTGTATTTTATAGATTTTTTTTTAACAGAATTAACTACTTACATGGAATCTTGTTTTAAATTTTCAATCCTTAGCTATAAAAACTGAACATTTTATAATTTATTAATTACAATGATTGATAATTTTCGAAATTTTGATAAATTCTGTCCAAATTTGATCTTTAAATGCTTATAAAAAAAAACTGTGCCTATGTATTTTTAATATTTTTCAACTGCTATTGTAAAAATATATCTGGAGTCTTGTATTAAATTTTTTCACTTTTTGGCCCAACAGATAAAAACTAAAAAAATTGAAAACTGTAAATGCCTGTAAACAGCTCAAAAAGAGTCAAAATATTTTCAAAATTGTACGATGTATAGGAAATGCTAATATAAACATTCAGTGAAATTTTCATGTATCCACAGTTATTCGTTTTTGAATTACAACTAAATAAGGAAATCGCTACATGAGAAATCGAGGGAATATCCAATATTGTAAAATTATGAACTTTAAACGCTCATAAAAATTTAATTTGACTTTCCGTTAGAGATTTTTTTATTGATAAAGGTAGACAAACTTATGAGTAATCTTGTATTACATTTTCAAATCTTAGATTTAAAAAGAAAAATTTTTACGAATTCTTAACTCAAAATAATTTGCTTTTTTTCGTGATTTTTCATATTTTGTCAATTTTTCAACTTTAAATGCTTATAAAAAAAAACTGTGACTAAGGATTTTTAATATTTTTCATCTGCTTTTGAAACAATATACTAGGAGCCTTCTATTAAATTTTCAAGCTTTTTTATCCAACAAATAAAATTTTATTGATATTTTTAGAAAAAAAACTAAAAAAAAAATGGAAAATGAAAATGTCCCTAAACAGTTCAAAATAATTCAAAATATTTTGAAAATGTTATCGTGTATAGAAAATGCAAATATAAACCAGTGAAATTTTCATGTATCTACGGTCATATGTTTTAAAGTTACACCAAAATCCAAAATCGATTTTTTGAAAAATATAAGTAGAAAATGAAAATATAAACATTCAGTATAATTTTAATGTATTTTCAGTTATTCGTTTTTAAATAACAACAAAATAACAAAATCGATTTTCTCCAAAACAGATTTTGCGTAAAAATACCCGTTGTTCCTTCATTTTTCTTTTGTTTTCCATGGCGCTTTTGAAAACTACTGAGAAGTTTTTTCTTTTAGTACCAACTAGATTTAGACTTTAATTATATTTATGTTATGCAAATAATAAATACCTAATAAGGTACCTTGTAATTGTCTATCAGTTGTTAAAAATAAAAGTAAAAACTTCCATAAAACTTTTAAACTTGAAGAAGTTATAAATAATAATGATATTTTTGGTGATATTGGGCACAAAAAAAACCACTCAAACATAATTGGGAAATTAATAGCCCCGCTCAGAATATAAAATATGATCAAAAAAATAATTTATAACATATTGTTATAATTGATACAATTACAATTGCTACGAAATTTCTTTAAGCAACGATTGTTTACAATCTAAAAAATATATTATTCTGATAATCGTACAATTGTTTAAAAATTCCAAGTTACCGTGATCTGCCACTTGTCCTACGACGTGCGATTACAGTCGCCAATAACGTAACATTATATTTATTAGTTATTACATCTTATCACACATAGCCAGTACTATGTAAAAACCCATAAAACAGTGAATAATTGTTATTGTCAACAAGAGGAGTGGAGTGGAGTGGAGAGGGCGGTGCGTGTCCAGAAATAACATCTTTACGTCTAGATTTAGTTCAATCGTATTATAATAATTAATTTTTATTTGACAAAATCATTCAAAAAATTATTTTTATATTTTTAAACCTCACATTTTTATAATAGTCATACTAGTAGATGACTAGTTGTAACAATGTAAATATACCTAGGTACCTATAATATTTTGTAATTATTGATTATACTTATGGTAGATAAGTTATTATATTATAGTACTGATACTATTATTATTTTTATAATTTTGCATTAATAACCAATTTTTATTGGTTTATTTTATATTTTATTCACATACCTATCTAAATATTAATTTTCAATTTATGTTATGATTTAATTTAATAGCCTCTAGAAGCACACTAAAAACCGTATATTAGCGATCTGCGTACATGTGTTTTAATTTCGAAAATAATGTACAGACCTCTTAAATTATAATTAAGATAATTAAGGTAATTAAAGGCAACTTACTATCTATTTTTTAAGAATATGGATATGTACCTAATTAATTCTTAGTTATGATTTGTATGATAATTTATTAATACAATGAGAAGAGCGTTTCACACTAGAATATTTATTTCAAATAAGAGAAAAAAATCAGTAAGTTTACTGTAGTGTAAAATAAAAAAATAAGTAATTACATAATTTGAAAATAAGACATTTTATTCAAGCATAATATACTACTTATTCGTATTAATATGTTAATTAAGTACTTACCGATCTTCAGTAATAGATATTAAATTATATCAATAGACTGCAATAGCACACGTCATTGTAGTCATGAGATTGTGACGATAATGATAAATGGTAATATCATTATCAAAATAAAAAAAATATATAACATTTAGGATACATCTACATGATATGATTATCACATACAATAAAAATAAACATGAAGTTGAACAATTCGACATTTGGCTTATTATTCAATTCTTCGTGTGAATTATTTTTATTTTTTATAGATATCATAAAAACTTGATAACACAATATTGTTTTTTTTAAATCAATATATTTTCATGGGCCTTTTTACTCGTACAATTATTATTATCATAAATCCAAATTATTTAAACACTGAAGGTGTCATTTTCGGCATCAATCGGGCTCTGGCACCCATCGCCGATCCGAAATCGTCATTCGTCACTAGTAGGTACATGAAACCATTGATAATATTATATTTCATTAATTATGAATAATTATAAATAATATTATATAAGTAGTATATATGTACCAGTCCTGGGACAGTCTATATTATATCAATAAAAGATCACAAAGAAAACAATGTACAAAAAGATCAGAAAATCGAAATGCAATAATAATTAAAATATTTTTTGTCAAAACTTATGAAATGCAAAAACCCCCAAAATATTTTTCATAATACTTATGATATTAATAATGAAAATCGAAATGAAAAATAGTTCTAATCTTTTTGATTTTGATTTCTAATCAATGTATTGAGATGGTTTACAAAATCATTTCTGTCTATATTTGTTTTATAATGTCCCCAAGCTAATGTATCAATACCATTTTCCAAAATAAATCTTTTATCATCATAAACACTTAAAGCTTTTTTGTTTTGTTCTACAGTAAAAATATCATGTTTCTTAGTTCTAAATAAATTTTGTTTCACATATTTTGATTCTTTTGTTAGTAAGCAATTTTCAAAATCATTAAAACATATTTTATTTTCTACAACATTTTATTTAACACCTTTAGCTTTTTTAACTTCTTTTTCACTATCTAATATTCGATGTGAATATAATTTTGATCTTAAACCTATAAATTCAGTCATAATTGTTCCATTCAGTTCATCTTTAAACTTGCCTAAAACTTTTTTGTTAACTAAAGGTAAACCATAAATATTATCTTTTGGATAATCTGAAGTGTCAAAATGATCTAACATAATTTTCATATCTTGATAAAAATCATTAGTTTTTATTTCTAATATAAGTGAATCTGTATCTGTATATAACAATCTAACTTTATTTCCATATTTTTTCTTTATAATATTATAATAAAAATCATACATTAACATTTTAGATAAATCTAAAATACACATTCCTACATATATTGGTTGATTGAAAGTGATTTGTGTTCTTTTCATATGTACTGCAGCTAAATTTTCTGTAAAAATTGTCCTTCGATCAAAATTTGGTTTTGAAATTAATTTTTCTAATTGTTTTGCATTAGAACATAATCTTATATCAACATGATTTCGAACATTCATCATACTACGTCCATAAACACTATTATTCATTAATTTGAAAAATTCTTTTTCAAACTCATTCTTAGCTTCTGATCTAAGATTAGTATTAAAATCAATATACACTTTTAACCAAGGAGATTGACTAAATTCTAACACTCTATGAATTTTCTCTATTTTTAAACCTAAATTAATATATAATTTTAGTGTTTCATAATTATTAGGTATAGGTAATTATTATATATTTTTTCTTGTCATACAAAGTTGTTAATAATTTTGGGAGTTGTTTACCATCAAAATGTCTTTCCAGTGCTAAAGGGAAATCTGAATGTAGATCATGAAGTTCTTTAGGGTAAGTTAAATCGACTTCTAAAATATAACCTTTACGTGATTTATCAGAAATAATCATTACATCAAAATCATTCAGATTATCAATCCATTTAAAATCTCCAGTAGGTAAATATTTACTCATTGCCCAACCATAAAGATTATTTGCATCTAAGTATTGTAAAAATATTGACTCATCCTCTTTTTTAAATTTATTCCCCATATGTTTATTGTTTGCTTTTGAATACCTTTGACTACATTGAGACAAACCACCTCTGATTCCATTTTCAAACATCAACATTTGATCAACATCTGTTAATAAATCTAATTTTATTTTTGTCATTCTTAACATACAATCCCATGCAAATGATGGTGTTGTGTAATACCACATAGGATCTAATTTATAATTTTTTAAAGAAATGTCTCTAAAATTTTCTATTATATCTGTTAACAATAAAGTATCGATTTCGTTATATAAACTAGTGAATTCACACATATTTTTTACATTAAACGCTTTCCAAATTTTCTGTGAGTTTTCATATTCCTCTTTAGTTATATTTTTATCAGTGAGAGAACTATAAAATTTTTCAATAGGAGGTAAACATGTTTCATTAAATTTTTCTTCACAATCCATATACTCATAAGGATAAGCTAACTTTCTAGTAACTAAATCTAAATGTTCTTCGGGAAAATATTTACTAAGTTCTTTAAATTTATTTTTTAAATTTGATTTTGAATCATTTCTTAAATTATTTGTTAACTTTTCTATAGAACTAGGTAAAAATTTGAATGAATCTATAAATCTTAATTCTGTACATATTTTTATGTTTTTACCATTCCTAGTTACTACACGTGACATCATTTTTGAAAAAGAAATATATTTTTCCTCAGTATTTGCGAGCAATTTTATTCTTTCATTATCGTTCCCAAATTCTTTTATAAATAGATGGGCATCATAACCTGAAAGATTATGAAAAACAATTGGAATAAAACATGGATTTTGATAATTAAGATTACAGATAGAATGTGCTGCTCCTCTATATTCTCCAGTTAAGTGGTCATGATCCCGAACTTTTCGCAAATTTTTATTTTTATTTTCTATTTCGTTTTTAAGTTTATCTTCATACAATTTAAATTTTTTAACATCATCAGTATTTTTATAATATTCAATAGTGTCCTTAATTATTTAAATTTTTTTCTCTACCAGTGGAGGTAAATCAGATAAATATCTTTCACAAATATGACATTTATCAGATTTATTATAATTATTTAATTGTTTTGTATTCAATGTTTTCATAGGAACTATTTTATCATATAATTCAGAAATACTAATTTCTTCATTTTTCATACATTCATAAAATACTTGAGCTACGTTTGGGCCAGAATATGTTACAGGAGGTTTATAATCACCATTACTATATTTAATATACTAACAAAAATTATTAGGTATATGTTTCTGATAACAATTAGAAAAAGCCTCTTTATCACTTGGTTTACATGTGTAGATTGGTTGAAGTGTAGCTTCAAAGTCAGCCATAATTATAAAAGGGACTCTTAAAGAATTATTATAATTTTTAAATTCTAAAGTTTTATTATAGGGTTCTGGTAGAACTATTTTAGCAGCTTTATTATTAGCACAATAATGTTTA
The DNA here is from genome assembly GCF_019925205.1 of Metopolophium dirhodum. Classification (NCBI taxonomy): domain Eukaryota; kingdom Metazoa; phylum Arthropoda; class Insecta; order Hemiptera; family Aphididae; genus Metopolophium; species Metopolophium dirhodum. The sequence continues at coordinate 148,329,697 of NC_083560.1, forward strand.
TGGTCATTTAACTTATTTTCTGTATCAAAACTATTTAAACACATTTTACATATAAGTCTTTTATGACCATCTTTTGTCATTTGACTTCCACAAAGTTTCCATAAATCCTTAATCCAACAATATTGACCTTTATTCTCTTTATTCACTTTATCCTCACTTAAATACAACAAATCTATATGATTTGTTTTTTCGTTTGGAGTTACTTCCAATGGATCAATTATGTGGCCATCAATAAGACAGTAAATATTAATAGAAATATCTTTTGTTCTTTTAACAAATTTCGGAACGTCTGTGGTTTTTACTGGAAATTCAATATCTTTAAATTCTTTATCAAATTCATTTTTAAAGGGAATATATTTAGTTACTCTTTCTCCATGTTCTTCAGCAGGATGTAAAGCAGAGAGTATTGCCCAAAGAAAACATTTATCATCTTTATTTTGAACATTTATAATAGCTTTTTTATTTCCAATATGTTTAGGTAATGGAATATATGAAGAACCCCTAAAAGGAACATATTTATTTATATTTATTCCCAAACTTAAAATTTGATGAAGTCTCCATTGAGAACCTCTCAATATAAAATCTTCTTCTTCTTGTACAATTTTAATTTTTACTTCTGTATAAAAATCATTTAAGTTAGAATTTTTTGTTAACATTATATTTTGTGTTTTAAAATTTTTTTCCTCATATTCCATATTTTTTTCACTATTACCTCTCTTATATATAGTAAATAACCAAATATTAACTTTTAAATTTGTCTTTTTTAATTCATGTTTAACTCGTCCTATTACTGGATTATCTAAACGATTTAAAAATGTTTGTATATCTTTAATACCCATATTATTTTTAATAATATAAGTTTTAAATCTACTTTGAAATGCTGTTTCTTCATTTTGTAATCGTGTTGTTTTTTTCAAACATTTCTTCAGTAAAATTAAAAACTCTATGTGCTTTGGGCTCTCTTGATATTCTTGGTCTTATACCATTATTTTGATGACGAATAGACTGCAAATGTTTAGACCAACTGTTGTATTTAACAGTTATCTTACAAATATCACAAGTTTTATCTGCAGGTCTTTGTATGCTCTCTTGTCTTGTTCTTACATTTGTTGTTGTTGTACCTCTGTATGTTCGTCTAAATCGAGGTATAATTGTTTGATCTGGATCATTGTTTTGATGTCGAATAGATTTCAAATGTCTAGACCAATTTTTGTAACTAACTGTTAAGTTACATTTTTCACAAGTTTTGTTAACCATTTTTTTATTGTTAACATTTCTTTTAATTAAAGGTTCAATTTTATTTATATATTCCATTTATTATATAGAATATTATTTTTTACATTCAATATTTTAATAAAAATAATTTTTATTAAAAATAACATTTAAATAATATTAAGATCCCATAAAAAATTCACATATTTTAATATTTCCTAAATCTTGAATAAACTTAATATCATCTAGAAAAAGGTGAGTATAATCACCTGTTGTAATAATTTGCTCATTAGCTATTTTACAAAGTTCTAACCAAGTTGGTGAATGTAATAGTTTAGAAACATAAGGCTTTCCATTTCCAAAATCAACATCTCCTTGACTAATAATGAAAATATTTCCATCAATTGGAATTTTATTTAGATTATATTTAACATTCTCAGAATTTTCATAGTATTCAAAAGCACAAAATTTCACATAACATTTATTTTTTTACTTATTTTTATATTATTTCGCATTAATTTCAAATAATTAAAATTGTTTAGTCTATATTGATTAATTGATATACCCTTGTATGTTTTATTAAATCTAAATGGTAAAACTGTTTGATCTATATCATTTTTTTGATGATTATAAGATTTTAAATGAGTAGACCAACTGCTGTATTTAACTGTTAAATTACATTTATCACAAGTTTTAGCAGGATATATTTTTTTATTATTGTTATCATTTTCTTTAACTAAAGATTCAATTTTATTTAATACATCCATTTTATTATTGATATCAATTTCTTTAACTAAAGGTTCAATTTTATTTAATCCATCCATTCTTTATTATATAAAATATTATTTTTTTTTTACATTCAATTTTTTAATAGAATAATTTCTATTAAAAAATATCATTTAAAATTTTGTTTTTTGTAACTCTTGGTTATAAAAACTCCCTATAATCTCTTCATTGTTTAAATCTATAATTTTATAAGTAATAGGATTTGTGTATAAAATTTCATTAACTATAAATATTTCTTTTGTCCAATTATTACTATATTTATTACCAAATGTTTTTTTAGAAGCTGTTATTCTTACTCTATCACCTACACTAAATTTAATTTTTGGTTTAGGTTTGTTTTTTGTAGAAAATAATTTATGAAAAACATCATCTTCGTTAGATTTATTTACTTCACAAGGTCTCATACCAATAGATCGATGTATGTCTTTGAAATTATATTCATATATTAAACTTTTAAAAATTTAAATCCATTTTTTAGAATTTGTAACTTCAAAATGTAATCTCATTTTACTGTTTAATGTTCTGTTAAATCTTTCAATAATTGACGATTTTTCTTCATTTTGGGTGTGATACATTTTAATTCCATATTCTTGCAAAACTTTTTTAAAATGTTTATTTTCAAATTCCAAACCTTTATCTGCGTGGAGTAATTTTGGTGCTTGATGATTTTGTGATATAGCTTGTTTTATTATTTTTTGAAATGTTTCTGAAACATTAATTCCATCTTTCTTTTTGAGTTCTAAAGCCCAAGAAAATTTTGAAAACGTATCTATAACAGTTATTATATAAGAATAACCCTCATTTTCATCAGAATAATTTCTCATTATAACTAAATCAGCAGCCCATAAATCATCAATACCTTTAGTAATTATTCTTCGTTTAGGAAATTTTTTTCTAACTGGTTTATGAAGTTCTTTAGCTAATATAATTTTATCTGTGTCATTTAATTTTTTATTGGAAATATTATGTCCAATTGTAGGATTTTTTTATAAATTTACTTTTATTTATGTTACATTTAAAACATATTGATGAAATTCTCCATCTACCATTAACTGTTTGAATTTTATTTGCATTAATATTTTTTGTTTGAATTTTACATTTAAGACAATATATAGTTTCGTTCATTTTTTATATTTAAATTGAAAAAAAATTTTTAAATAGAAAATTTTTAAAAAAATTATTGAAAATAAAAAAAATTTATATTTTCTAATATAAATAAGAAATGGAAATGGAAATGGAAAACTTTAAAGATGCTTTAAATAAAATGAACAATGGATATACATTTATAAAATTTAATGATTTGGAACAAGGAAAACCATACAAAGTAAATAAGTTCATAATGATTGATACAAAGTTTGGAAAAAGAATAAGTGTTGTATTAAACGATGAATATATGTTAAATTTACCAGAAAGATATACAAATGAATTTACAGAAAACAAAATAACACGGTATAATACATGTTCGGAAACAAAATTGAATCTTATTTATAATTGTGAAAAAATTTTAAAGAATGGGAAAACAAGACATGATTTTGATTTTAAATAAAAAAATAAATTTACTTTTATAAATGGTATTTATAAAAGTTAAAAAGGGTTGTATTCATTTAAACAAACCTATTCACAATAATGATAGTGATCATTTTTTAGGTCTCTATTCATTAGTTTTGAAAGGCAACAATTTTATTAATATTGAATCAGAGTGTTGTATAACAATTAAACAGAATATAATACATATAAAAACAGGTAGATATAGTATTGAACAATTGAACAAAGAAATAGAACCACTTATTATATCATTCTCTGATGAAACTAATAGAATTACAATTAAATCTCCTTGTTATTATAATTTAGATGAAAAATTAAAAAAATATTTAGGTTTCGAAAACAGTGAATTTGATTTTTCAATGGTTAGTAGTAAACCAATAATTTATCATCCTAATTCTAATGAAAATTATATAAATATAGAACAAGATTGTAGATTTAGATTAGGTAGAAATGGTGAAATACCAATGGACACAATTTTTAAAGGAATATACACAATAAATGAAATTGAAAATTTAATGAATTGTTACGATTTTCCTAAAATAACTCTTGAATTAATTGATGGTTTTATAAATATTTCAGCCTCAATCGGTCTATGTTTTGATAAATATTTATCAAAATGTTTAGGTATTGATTATATTGGAGATTTTATAACAAATGCAATCCCTATAAATAAAAGATGGCCTGCTTCATTCGAAGTAGCACCAGATATTTTTTATAAAATAATAGGTACAAAGAAAGTAATGATTTATACACAAGGTTTTATAAAAAATATTAAAGGTATTATTTCTACTAAAAATAGTAAAACTGAATTAATAGGAAATTATTCAATTGAGCATTTAAATATCTTATTCAATTCGATTATGAAGTTGGAAAATAATGGTGATTACATTAAAATAACAACAAAAGATTATTTTTCATTTGATAAAGATTTAAATTTAAGTTTAGGAGGGATTGATACAATATATACACATTATGGAGAAAATTCATCATTAAATAATAACAACAAAATATTAGAAGTACATTGTAATATAATTGAAGAATCTATTACACATGATATTGATGAGCTATCTCATTATGATGAAGTTTTATTTTTATTTCAATATAATTCTAATAGTGTTTTGATTAAACCTCATAAAATGATATATAGAGTGAGTAAAAATCGGTTTCAAAAAATAGAAATTTATATTTTAGATTTGAAAGGTAATATTGTTAATTTTGATGAAGAATTTATTGGTGTTCTTGATCTAATAAAAAAAAAATAAATATGAAAAGTTTTTTTTCAAGATAAAATATCTTGAAAAAATAAAGTATGGAACGATCTTTTTTATAAAACTTCCTCAACTATTCCTCTTTCAATATCAAATGTATACACTGCACTAGAAATTAAACAAACATAACAAATTGTGTTCTCAGGTAAATTTTTACTGAAATCTACGTTTAAAATTAGTGTACAGTTGGTGACCGCAATTTGACTTTGGTGTCTACTCATGTTAACAACAAAAAATGGTCTCTTTTTAAACATTTGTTTATCTAAATACATTAATGGATTTTCTTCATGTGATTTATAATAGGTTTTTTTATAACTCATATGATCTTCATATGCTTGACAAATTTTCAAATCATTAAAATCAAGATTTTGCAATTCATTAGGATATTTTTTTCCATTAACTTTAAAAGAATAATTTACAACATTACAATCATCAAAAAAAGCAGCATTACTATCTTGATTGTCTAGTTTATTTTTTTGAAAATAAACAACACCAAAAAATGGATGTTTATTATTTCGATAATTAGATGATAAATCGTATCTTATATTTTTTCCAGTAAGATTTCTGATTTCAATACATTGCCATTTTTTAAAATCTAAAATAAACGGTTTCTTAATTAATTCATCAACTATTTGAATTTTTGTTATTTCATCATATTCTATATTTTGCATTTGAACTTTTAATTCTAAAATATTAATTTTACCTTTTTTTGCTTTAACATTTTTTGACTCTGCTGTAGCTTCAGTGTTTGTTTCTAGAATCAATGCATCATCATCGGTACTTCTTGTAAAAATTATTTCAAATCTAGCATTGTAAATTTGTTTTATATCTTTCATTGACCCTAAACCTAAGTGTGATAAAGGAATGATGAGCTCAACACTTCCTCCTCCTTCAGATGTAGATTGAAATCCTGAATTTTGTGTAGGACCATTTCCATCAACAGCATAACTCATATAACCTTTTACTGTACTTAGTCTTCCAGTATTCTCACTTTCATCTATAATTTTATTATTTAATTTAATTGTAATTTTTTGAAACGAAAATGCTCCACCATTATCAGATAACATAACATTAGATTTTGCTGGATATTTAGTACCATCTTCTTGTACATATTCAAGTAATAAATAAAGTTTTGAATTTTTAACATTCAGAAATTTATCTTTACCATCTACTATAACTATTGTATTTCGGTTAGGTTTATTTAATTCTGTTGTGATTTGAGGTATATAACTTTCATATTGGCTATTTATTATATAATTATCATATTTATTTAAAATATTATCCATTTCTTATTTATATTACCAAATATATATTTTTTTTTTAAATAAATGGATAAAGTAAAAGTAAAATTTTTTATTGAAGATGAAAATAAAAAAAAATCTTTATTTGAATTACCTTCACGTGTTTTAATTATAGGACCATCTGGTTGTGGTAAAACAACCTTGTTGTATAATCTGATTATAAATTATTGGATTCCTTATTTAAATCTATATATTTTTACAAAAAATATTGAGCAACCAGTCTATAAAAAAATAAAAAAAATATTTGATGATATACCTTCTATAAACACACATTTTTCTAATGATGAAATAATATCTGTAGATGATTGTGAACCAAATAGTTTAGTGATTTTTGATGATTTTCTAAAAGAAAAACAAGACATGATAATTGAATATTTTATAAGATCAAGATCAAAGAATATTAGTGTTATTTATTTAACACAAAGTTATACTTCAGTAGATATAAAAACAATAAGAAATAATTTGAATGTTTTAATTGTTTTTAATCAATCAAATTATTATATTGAAAAAATATGGTCCGATTTGATTAGTGAAGATGTACCTTTAGAAAAATTTAAAGAAATTAATAGAACTTATTGTAAAAAATATGATAAAAAAAGTAAAATAAAAACATATGGTTTCATAACAATAGACTTGATAAAAAATTTAATCTATGACAATAAAGGTAATAAGATTTTATATATCGATGAATGATTATATTTTAATTTAATTTTGTATAATAAATGGATATCAAACAAATTCAAAAATAATTAAAAAAAAAAATTAAAAAAAATGTAACATTTGAAGATCAAACACAAAACAATTCCAAGGTAGGAAATAATTTAAAAAACACATCAGATGTAAAGATTCAGACAATAATTAATAAGAAAAAAAAATTACAAAATAGGTTTAAAGATGTATTATTAAAACCTAATGAAAAAGAGACTGTTATTATAAAAAAATATGATGAAGGTGAAGATGAAGATAATATTAAAAAAGAAAAAAAACAATTAAAATCTACAGATGTAAATAAAATAATTAATCTTAAAAAAGATTTACAGGGTAGAGTTAGAAATACAGTTGTAAAACAAAAACATCAAAAACATCAAAAACAGAGACTTTTGGAACTCCAAAATATTCTAGTCAAAAATCAACAAGTAATTCTCCATTACCTAAAAATGTTATAAACTTAGGTGCTATTTCGACAAGATATTTACCAACTGTAAAAGATACTAATTCTTTTGGAATATATTATAATAAAGAAGAGATGATATTCATATGATTGGAAAAGATAAAATAAATTTTGAAAATGATAATATAATTTTAAATGGAAAAACATATACAGGAACTCTAGGTTTGTGGAGATTATTAACTCATGTAGATACTACCAATCCGAAATTGTATACAGATGATGATTTTAATACTTATAAAAATATATTAATTGAAACTAATTCTATATATCAAAACAATGATCCTTCAACGAAAAGAGCTAAATCAAGTCGTGGTGAAAAATATAATGATATGATTAAAAACATTTGGAGAGAAATGAATGGAATTAAAACGAATGAAAATAATGAAGAAACTATGGATAATAAAAAGAAAGAAAATACTTATAATAAAAAAAATAATAAAAAAATTAATAAAAAGAAAGAAAATAATGAAGATAATGAAATTAATGAAAAGAAAGAAAATAATGAAATGTTAGCTGAAGATAATCAAATAGGGGAGGGTTTAAAGAAATACACAGAAAATCGTATTGAATATCGTTATATTAGTAATGTAAACCAAGTTATAGATAATTTACAGTTTATTTCTGCAGAGGAAAGAGCTGGAAATAATAATTTTAAAAACGAAAAACTTGGTATTCTTCATTTGTTTAAAATAATTATGGAAAACCATATTGATACTCCTGAAGGTATTGAATATTTACTAAAATATGTAACTTGTTTACCAAATGATGTGAAAAATATATCAAAAGAAAAAATAATTAAACGTATACATTATATATCAATTGAAGAAAGTACAGGAAATAATATTTACCATTATGAAAAACTTGATATTCTTAATATTTGTATTAGAGAAATGGAAAAATTAATTGATATACCTATTATTGGTGCAGATTATTTATCATCATATGTTTCATGTTTACCAAAGAAAATTATTATAGGTTCAGGAATTGTTAATTTTCTTTTGAATTGTTCAAGTTTACCTCAAATACATTGGCCTGGTTATAATTATTTAGGACCGGGAACAAAGTTAGAAAAAAATAAAAAACCTATAAACAAATTAGATGAAGCTGCGAGAGAACATGATTATTTTTATAAAGATAATAAAGATACTAAAACAAGACATATTGCTGATAAAATTTTAGAACAAAAAGCAATGGAAAGATTTTATGATCCTCATAGTTCTATAGGTGAAAAAACTGCAGCCATTTTTACAGCAAATGTAATGAATGTTAAAAGACGATTTGGAATGAATTTAATTTAATTTATTTTTTTTTGTATTATAAAATGAATCTAAATTTAAATAAAAAACAATTTAATAAAATATTGGAAGCTCATAAAAATAATAAAGATGTATCAATTCTAATTGAAAATAATCAAATTGATAGTGGAAAAAATAAAATTATTCTTGAGCCAGAACAAATAAGAAAATTAAAAAACGCTAAAAAAAATAATACCAGATCAAGATTAGAACTTAAACAAGTTCAAATTAAAAAAGGTGGATTTTTACCAATAGCTATTGCTGTGATTGAAGGCGTAAGTGCTTTGGCTGCAGGTGCAAGTGCAGTTTATACAGCAATAACTGATGCTAAACATAAAAACAATTGGAAGAAGAAACAATTCGACATAATAAAGAGATGGAAAAAATTAGATCACAAGGTTCTGGTTTGAAAAAAAAAAAAAAAATATTGAAAAAAAATATTTAAAAAATGAATAAATTTGAAATAAAAACATTTAGAAATAATATTGAAAAATTTGAAGGTATTTATACACGGTTTTGGATTAAAGAAAATAATATAAAAATTGACCCATTGAGTAATATAGATATAAATTACTTTGGAAATAAAATAAAAAATTATAGAGGGTGTTTTATGTTAAATGAATTACCTACAACACCATGGGAAAATGAATGTGGAGTATTTAATTTAAATGATTCTACTCAAAATGGTTCTCATTGGGTTGCATGGAAAAAAATAAACAATACATTTAAAATATATTTTGACCCATTTGGTCATATAGTTGGTGAGCCACCAAAAGAACTTTTAAAATATTTGGGTAAAGATAATCTTTTTTGTACTGTTTCCCAATTTCAATAACTATAATGATCCACCTATATGTGGTCATTTATGTTTAGAATTTATTGAAAATTATAAAAAATTTATTTAAATATCATAATTTTTTTTAATAGAAATATTTCTATTAAAAAATAACGAGTTAACGAGTCGTTTTTTTTTTTACGTTAACGTTAGGTTAGGTTAGGTTACGAGTCGTTTTTTTATGTTTTTACGTTTTTAAATATAGTATGTTATTTAGAAATTAATATAATTTTAAATACTGTTTAAAAAAATTTTTTTTATTTTTTATAATAAATAAAAGAAATGGTAAATGAAAAATTGGAATCACTTTTAAAATTGATTGAACAACAACGTTATATCCTAAGACATATATTTAATGATAGTGACATTGATAATATGTTATGGGATGATGTAATAAATAAATGTTGTTTCGAAAATTTTTTAAAATATAGATATAACAATAAACTAAAATTAATTCATAATAGTTGTTTCGAAAATATTTTAAGTTTTATTAAAAGCAGATATTATAATGAAATTTTAATTTCACTAAACAAACTACGTAAATTAATAAAAGAGGAATTAAATGATTCGAATAATAATAATTAAAGTGTAATGACCTAGTTTTAATAATAATATGTAACTCGACTAATTATTTTTTAACATCCTGTTGTGGAATGTTATCTGCTGACTACTATACAATGTGAAGTATACAGTGTGATGTTTTTTTTATCGAATTATTTAAATAGTGTTTAAATAATCATTATACATGCCCAAGTGTTGTAGCTCAGTGGGTTAATGCGTTTGATTTAAATGTGTTCTTGGTTGGATTGAAACTAGTGGAAGAATGTGTGGCGCCCATATTCACCTACTAATTTCATCAGGCTTTGAAGACGTTTACGGTAGATTGTATAGGTGGGTGCACACACCTATGCAATCTACTGAAAAACTGTCGTTGACCTGCGAATAAAACACTTGGGTAATTTCACTGTCCCACGATAGCTTTGCAGATATCTGTAAAAGAGTTCCGGCCTCCTTTTTCCTAACGGGTATCTGCAAAGCTGGGAATGATTTTGTAGATTTTTTGCATTTTTTTTTCCATATTTCTATTAAAAATATTAAAAAATAACACGATCGTATAAGAACTATATTTCATTTAATATTTGATATTATCAAGTCGGATCAACAAAGATATGTTTTATATGCTTATCTACACTACATATTAAAAGTTTACCCCCCGCTTCATATTTTTCATTTAAGTATAATTCCGTTGCTATTTATGTTGGAATGTTTATTTTTACATCAAACATTTTTGTTTTTAATTCTTTATAAGTCCCCCTCATAGTATTATAGTGTAAAATCGTTTTCAAAGATTTTTGGAATTTAATAACGTGCACCCTATTCGAGTGCACGTTAAATATCAAATATTTTTTTAATAGAACAATTCTATTAAAAAATTTAATTTATTATATTATTATATTCTAAGCATTTTGTGATCGGAATCTGTACCTCCCATTATGCTAAGACAACATATTTTAATATTTCCGAAATTTTGAACAACACAAATATCATGGAGATATTTGAAAAAATAAGTACCGGTTGTATTTATTAAATCATTAGCTATTTTACAAATTTCGAGCCATGTTGGCGATTCTAGTATTTTAGAAGCATAAGGTTTTCCATTTCCAGAAATATTGTGTCCATGATCGACAATTAAAATATTTCCTTTAATTGGAATTTTATTTAGATTATATTTCATAATTTTAATATTTTTATTATTATTAGTATTATAGTATTCGTATTTACAAAACTTAACAAAGATTTCATTATTTAATATTGAGTTCTCTATTTCGTTTTGCATTTCTTTTTCTTGTAATTTATTAAAATCTTTGATAGTTGTTTCCATTATTTTATTATACATTTCATTTCCTTTAACTCAGGTATTCAATTTCTTTTTAATACATTTTTGCATTTAGATTTTTATTTTTAATAGAACAATTCTATTAAAAAATATTTTAATTATTATTGCATTTCATATGTTTTGAGAAAAATATTTTTTTAATTATTAATATCATACATTTTGCGAAAAATATTTTAATTATTATTGTATTTAATAAGTTTTGCGGAAAATATTTTTATTATTATTGCATTTCAATTTTCTGATCTTTTTGCATATTGTTTTCTTTGTGATCTTTTATTGATATAATATGGACTGTCCCAGGACTGGTACATATATACTACTTATATATTATACTTTAACTTTAAACTATCTGAAATACGTCTTCCGTCAATTGGGCACCGCATTAATATTTGTTTAAAAATACTAATAATTTAAATAAATAATACCAGTTATTTTTTTACGTTATTTTTGTTTTTATATGGTCGTTGTAGTCGTGCTTAAACTATTACCTATTAGAAATAATTATAATTGTGTTTCCTGATTTAAAAATACGCTCGTAAAATAGTACACTATTCTGCGTTGAAGTAAAAACCAAGTTACCTATATACCTGTATAAAAACAAATATACAGAAACAAAAAAATGCTATCTAAAAATAATATAATAATTTATCTACCAGTAAAAAAATGTCCAAATATTTTGAGGAAGTGAATGCGAAAGTAGGTACAAAACAAAATCACCCAATCCACTGAAATAAACTTGTAAAGTTTGTTTGGTTGATCGTTGTTAACGTACAAACTTCTAAGTTCTAACATATAGGTAATATATCATTATTCAAAATTACTTATGTATTATTTTAATTAAATATTGCGTAGTAGAAGATATTATATTCTAAATAATTGTATAATGTGAAACTTCTTTACAGACGATATTAAAAAAAGAAGTGACTTTTTTTTTTATAAAAAATAAACCATAGACACGTTTTTATTATAATTAACTATGGCAAAATAATCATTTTAATTTTTTTTAAATTATAGATAGCTATTACGAATCGAACTATTCTGATATACAACAATAAAATTATATTATCTAACGGACAGACAGAGTGGTTTGCGATGAAAAAATTGATTATTATTCAAACTATTTTCGTTGTCCCTATAGAATTTCATGAATTTTGAGATCAACTCCTATTGAGTATTCACCATTGCGAATAATGCAACACTCAAACACTTAAACTATAAAAATAATAATATCATAAAATACGCGCGACCCAATGTTCGAGTTGGTGGAGAGCAATTAATCAAAGGTTATGAAGGAGATAAAGATCATATTATTGTCCTTTCAATCACACCATTCGGTGAATTTGTGCCAGGGCTTGAAACCGATTGAAATAATTTCGGTTTCGGTTTCGGTTTTAAATACCGGTTTCTAAATTTTTCGGTTTCAACTTAGCAATACCGGTTAGGTTAGATATACCTGTATCAAGAAATTTCGGTTTCGGTTTTGTTTACCGGTTTCTAAATTTTTATAAACGGATTTCCAAGCAAAGACTTGAAATTATAATTGAATGGTTTTATACTACTGCGTATTAATAGAATTCGAGTATTTAAAAACACGTCAATTGAAAAAAAAAGTACAATTTCCAATTTTTTTAGATGTCGGTTTTGAATTTAATACCGGTTTCCGATTTTTTTTTCTGTTTCGGTTTTAAATTATATATACCGGTATTCAATTTTTTCCGGTTTCGGTTTTGACTTAGATACCGGTATCCAATTTTTTTCGGTTTCGTTATTGTTTACAGTTTCGGTTTCTGTTTTAAAACGATTTATACTGGTTTCTGAAATCGGTTTTGAAAACGGTTTCAAGCCCTGAATTTCGTGTTACTGAATGCATAAGAAAAAGAATACGAATTATTTTAATTTACATTGTATTATATATTTTTAAAAAGTTTTATTAATATTTTATTGTTTTTTATTAAAATAAAAATTACTATTTAAGATAAAATATGTCAATATTGTTTGAAAATGTGGTTACATAAAAATAATAATAGTTTTATTATAATATATTTAAAGTTCATGAATATGTTACTTTTATTTAATTATTTATGTTAAACTCAGAGTTATTTAAAAACTTTTCTTTATACCATTTTTAGATTCTGAGTGGAACGATGAATGTATTGATTTTACAATGATGTATGTTTTTTTATTTTTTTATTTATTATTGTGCCTGTGTACACGATACGTAGTCGAAATAATGCTTCGATTTTCAACTTCAGTATCTTGTTCGATTCGAAAGTTAATATCGTATTGGTGTATTGGGGAGGTAAAAATTCCCAATAATTTTCACAAGCGCCGGGAAAAACAACATAAAAATTAAGGAAAAACGGGAATTTTTACGCAAAATCAGTTTTTGACAAACTCGAATTTGGTTTTTGGTGTAAAAGTAAAACGAATGACTGTAGGAACATGAAATTTAGACTGGTTGTTTATATTACACGATAACATTTTCAAAATATTCGATTTATTTTGAACTGTTTAGGGACATTTTCATTTTAAATTTTTTTTTCTAAAAATATCAATAAAATTTTATTTGTTGGGTAAAAAGCTTGAAAATTTTATAGAAGGCTCCTAGTATATTGTTTCAAAAGTAGATGAAAAATATTAAAAATTCTTAATCCTTAATCCTTAATCCTTTTAATACTTCCATAGATCAATATATAATAAGTATTATACCTAGACTGACAGACCTTCTCCGCTCAGAATCGTTTTTCTTATAGAATGATATTATATCATTGAATTCAAAATTACTACCAACTTAAACATTTTTTAAATATTTTTCTTATATTAAATCATTTATTAAATATTCAAAGAATTATTTAAATATTTTACTTTTATTTAGTTTTTATTTTATACTCAGTGTTAGGTATTTATAAACTTTTTTATTTAATTTTTTTAATTTTATATATTTTTTTAATTTTATTAAAAAATAATTACAAGCTATTCATAATTTAGTTCAATAAATGGTCAATTAGAGTCTCTACTCTCGAGGCCAAGAGCGTTTCATTTTTCTTTGAGGATTGTCCGGTTTGCACGGGAGGACAGTCTTTTTATTAATGGGTTAGTGTGATGGGTTAGTTTTCAGTGAAATAATAGGTATCGGGATTTTTGTGAATGTGTAGGTACTTTAAGGTCGTTGTGAATATTGGCATATACACAAAATGAGCAACTTTTTTTTATGATTCTACAGTGGAAATTTTGATATGGATTATGTAACATTGTAGCATAGTGCTAACTGAAAAGATACTTAACAAAATACCATGACTCTGAAAAAAGTATTAATTCATACTTGAGACGCACACCATTCCATAATACATTACTTACAACATAATGTAAAAATCCTAACATGATCCATTTTTGGATGTACCTTTGTAAAACCAAAAAACATGTCCCAACAATGAGTTGCACTGCTGGCGTGAAGCTGGCAGCGCAAAATTGGAAATTGGCCCCCCGGTGAAAATAATGTCCAACAAATTCTGAAAGTTATCCAACAGTGTCCAACAAATGGAGACGAACAAGTCTAGCACAAAAAACATGTCCCAACAATGAGTTGCGCTGCTAGCGTGAAGTTGGCAGTGCAAAATTGGAAATTGGCCCCCTGATGAAAATAATGTCCAACAAATTCTGAAAGTTGTCCAACAATGTCCAACAAATGGAGACGAACAAGTCTAGCACAAAAAACATGTCCCAACAATGAATTGCGCTGCTGGCGTGACCCAGATAGCAATTTTTTGATTAATAATATTATTATAACATTGTAATATCGAATAATATTAGTATAACGTTATTATAATACTATTATAATATTATCATTACAAAATGCTGTCTGGGGAAGTTGGCAGCGCAAAATTGGAAATTGGCCCCCTGGTGAAAATAATGTCCAACAAATTCTGAACGTTGTCCAACAATGTCCAACAATCCACGAACAAATTTGTTGGATTGATTGGATCGATGTCTGCTAATGTTGTGCTGCCACGTTCACAGAGGTCGAGTCTAGTGCATACTTCGTATTCAGATATTATATCTTTACAATGGTGGGACATATTAGTAATTTCATTTGATAATTGATCAAATAACGTGTATCGTAATTAATTAAAGGTACATAAGTTACAAGTTCCCAATGTGCTCCTACAATTCTTAATTCGCCCTGATTTTCGAAAAATATAGCTGTCTCATTTTTAAATTCTTCATTAATGTACGGTAGTTGCCCTTGAATGATAGGGATGCATAACAACCTATATAAGAAAATAATTCAAAATCATCATAACAATATATTGTTATGAACTTCCTATAATTATGCTAAATGTTTGTTTTAATCTCCGTTTTCATGGTACATGATTACAGTCTTACTAAAGGTCATGTAACCATGTTTCATGTCAACTTCAATGTATCAAATCAATAATAAGAAATCGTAATATCTATTGCTAATATATATTTATGTTTCAATAATTGTTGATATACTTAATTCAATAGCTCTATTTTAATTAGCTACATGTACCTCTGGTGAGTACGAATTTTACTATACTTATAATTACTCTCATACCTATTATGTTTTCTTTTTCTATACTTAATATTATAATTCCCCAGTTCATTCTCCATTTCTGTGTCACATGGTTGCAGTTTTACTAAAGGTCGTGTACCATGATTCACATTAACTTCGAAGCACTGGAGATTGTAGAATATTCTTAATTATAATTGGGTATCTGCTAGGTCTATATCATCATAAGATTTATATGAAGTAAGATTCATTGTATTTAAATAATTTAATCGATTTCTTTCTACCAATTTGTAATAACGTGCTATCATAATTACTGATATAATTATTGCAATTATTATTATCCCCATTGTAAAACTTAACACATGTATATATTTTGATTCTGACCCGTTTTTGTTAGCTGGTTCCTTGCATATTGTAGTAGACCTTATTGATTCACTGGATTTGATTACATCCCTTAGATTATTGGTTTCGGTGAGTTCTTCTATAGTTGTGGTAGTTACGCGCGATTCACTGACAGTGGTGACAAGATTGGATTCGGTTGTTGTTGTACTCAATTGTTCCGTGGTAATTTCTTCATCTTGTAACTGGGTGACTGTAGTAGACGTAGTGATAATTGCATTTGATTTCAATTGTTCCGGTGGTTGTTTCATTGTTTGTTCAGCAGTGTTCAACTGGGTGGTTGTTTCTAAAATATCCGGAAGCGATCGTTTCTTGGTCTCCTTTTCTAAATTTTCCGTATTTACTGAATGGTTATTGATTTGATATACTTGATTTCTGGTGGGTTCTAAAAAATAGTGTTTGTTTAATTACTATCCTTTCTCCTGTCAACCCGAATTGTATTACAGCTGTTCCTTCGTTTTCTTCTCCTCCTGCTCCCAGTAAGTGCATTGAACAATGTCTGCCTATGTACACGGATAGATATATCTCATTTTGCTGATATAGTTTGTCATCGTCAATTATTCCATTGCATTTTATACGCATGTATTGTAAATTACAATTTTGTTTATATATGTCTGATAACCTTATCACGTTGTTCTGAATACTAGTTATGCTTTGTACCACAAGGTCTCCTAGTGGTGTCTTTTCATTAAGTAATATTCTATTATCCTTTGTCGCATCATCTGTAACCCCTGCTTGTCCATGAATCGCCAGTATACCGAAAAATCTATAATATAATTAACTGGTTATTCTTTGTATTCCAGTAGGTCTTCTGGTTCTGGTATAAACTCCATGGAATCTAACAATATTTCACAAAAACATTCGCCTAACCATTCCCTATTGTCGGTCATATCATGTTAGAATCATGCAATAACAGATTCCTCTGTTTTACCTAAGGTAATTGGGTCATTAGAATTCAATAAATGAAACAATATGTGTCAATAGTAATAATATATATATATTTAATAGTTTATCAGCAATTCAATTTCCCCTATGCCTTTCCTCGGCCATTCGCATGGGTTTACCCTTTACTTTCTTCATACACCACACTCCGTAGTCGGTCCATGCTTGACGGTCGATCTTTGGATTGTTTTCGTAAAAGTTTCTGGCCACTCGTTTCGATAGTGCCCACCCGGTCTTTAATTCTTCTACACTTTCGTGGCCTGTAATGGTCGGTGGCCCGAGTTCCCTATAAATAATGGTCGCCGTACCTATTGGTACTCCCTTTTCTGTCGCTTGTCTGTTGACACAACAACGTTCTTAATGTTATACATATATTTTTTTTTTTTTTAGCTATTCATGGTGACTATTAAGTTAATTATTTCTTAATTCTAATTTCTTTTGTATAATTCTAATAATTTCTTAACTTGGATTTTCGTGATACTTTTTACATCATTTTTGTGTACTGTAACCTTTCTTCTTCCTCTTTGAATAATAATGTTTTCAGTATCTAATATTTCTAAAATTTCAAAAGGTCCCTTCCATAAAGGTGTTAGTTTGTTCCGTTGAGTATTATCTCGTAACAATATAGTATCCTTTACATGTAATTCTACACTATGCTCATTACTATCATAATTAGCTTTCGATTTGAGTTTCTTTTTAATTAACCTTTCCCTAGCGATTTTATGAGATTCCTGCATTCTTTGCTTCAAATCATATAAATAATCATCATAATTGTACCTAGGTTCTGGATTACCTTTCAAATTTACTGGAATATTTAGTTCTTTTCCATACAACAATGTATATGGTTGATAGTTTGTAGACGAATGTTCTGTCAAATTGTAAACGAATAACGCATAAGGTAATAATTGATCCCAGGTATTTAAATCTTTGTCTACGTAATGTCTAAGATATTCAGCTAAGGTTCTGTGCGATCTTTCCAATCCCCCATTGGATTGCGGGTGGTATGGACTAGTGTTTATCTTATTAATTTTTAGTAATTTGCATACTTCGGTAAATGTTTTACTTAGAAAATCTGTCCCTTGATCAGTAAGTATGGTCTCTGGTATTCCATGAATACAAACGAAATGTACGACAAAAGCCTCAGCGACAGTATTGGCTGTGTGATTTGGTAATGGTACTCCCAAAGAGAATTTAGTTGAATCATCCTGCATTGTTAGAATATAAGTATTTCCAGAAGCAGTAGTTACTAATGGTCCTACTATATCTAAGAATATTATTTCGAATGGCTTTGAACTTGTAGTGGTTATGACCATGGGTTGCTTAACTTTTCTATTAGTGACCTTGTTCTTTTGGCAGGACTCACATTTCTTAATGTAATCCTTAACATCAGATTTGAGTCCTGGCCAAATAAACTGACGTTTTATCTTCCAAACGGTTTTGCCTATTCCTGCATGTCCTCCAAGTATTGAGTCATGAAATTGTTTGAATATGGTTAACTTTTCTACTTCTGTATATTCCATTTTTGAACAAATTAGGTTTTCTATTCCAGTGTTTCTGAATATATATCTAATCATAGCTCTGACTTTGTCCCATTCTAAACCATCCTTTCGGCCTAACTGTTTCATTATAAGCTTATTTAAGGAATGTTTCTCACTAAAATGTTTAAATTTAATAGAGTAGTATATAAGTTTTCGTACGTAGTGTCGTGTATGCACTTTTCAGTGATACACCTCTACCGACACTTGAGTAACCAAAAGAACATAAATTAACCGGTTACAGTTTGGCTCTCTAGACGTCGATATCGCTACCTTACTGTTTGGCCTTTCAATCCTCAACGACCATAAATTAACCGGTTTCAGATCGGATTGAAAGGATACAATTAACGTAGGACTACCTTCACCGTTTGCACTTTAAATCGTCAACGACCATAAATTAACCGGTTTCAGATCAGATTTAAAGCGTACGTAGAATCGCGTGGCTACTCAAATAAAACATATAATTTTCAGGTCGAAAACACTTTTATTAAAATATAAAACAAACATAAATAATTCAATAATTATTTAAAATACTTAGTCTATACCACGACTGCCGAATTACTCGTACAATAGTAGTACCCACGTCCTCGCCGTAATACCAGCGACAACGGGACTCCCTGTGCCTTCGCGTACGGCGGTGTTATATAGTAATATAATTATTGCTGCCTCAGCACATCTTGCTTCATTGGCCTGACCTATGTCAACAATTTATAATAAAATGTTCACACCTATGTTATGTGTGCATTATAGTGACGACTGTTTACAATATACGACAGTCCCCGTTGTTTTTTTTAAAAAAAAGCCCTCATTTTTAAGACTATATAAGTATAAATTATTTTAAAGATTCTTACATGCTATATATTATATACAATTCTAAAATTCCCTTTTATCCCCCTTTTTTTTTAAGCTTAAAGTGAAAAAAAAATATAAATGATATGAGGTGACTTAAACCTAAACATTGTGTATTTATATAATATAATCTATACTTAATATTATGTTTTTTTTGTTATTTTACGTAGTTATATGAACGGAAAAGAAGTAGGATTATCTAAGGACAATTGATTTTTATTAGGAGTCTGTTTGGAATTGAGTTTGGATAAACGTTACAATTTTTTCAAACCCATCCCTGATTTTTTCGTTTATCATTTGATTCTTTTTTGCTGCTTCTGCTTCTTTTTTTTGTTTTCTGCGATGTTTATTTATGTTAAATGGTTTTTCATTATTTTTAATTTTGTGTAAATTAAATTCCACCTTTTTAATTGATTTCTTTAGATTTTTTATTGTTTTTATTTGGTCGTCTGCCATCTGAAACGAGTGTCATGGTATTAGTCTTTGATTATATTGAGTATCTATTTTTGTGATGAAATAATTGTAGCACATCCTTGCATATGAATATTTTGACCTTAAGAGGCCGTCCTGGTAAAAGTGAAAAACATACAACGCTCAAGAGATGGCGTTGTGCGCCGTATCGCCGCCGTCGCGGCAGTCTGTAACCACGCCCCTAGTCTACGCGACGTGGTCCGCGCGTAGTGACGCGGGAGAGGTACATTATTATTACACAGACCGTCGTTCAGGTTGTTTGGAGTCGTAGCATAAATTGTCACCCGTGCATTTTTTATATGTATACTGGCGCGTGAAACGTGGCTGCTAAATCACGAGCCGCGTCCTATTTATTAATTAAAGCTCCTGTTTACTTAGAAATTTTAACCAATAAATTAAGCATACAAATTATTATACACCATAACTCGATTTATATTTCTAACCCAATTACTTTTTTAAAATACATGTAAAATATTAATTTGTCATTACGATTAAATAGATTTTTTAGTAAAAGTGTTGCGTATTTTACGTTGTAACTTATAAGTGACATGAAGCAATTTTTGTACGATAATTTAATCGTGTAATTAATAAATATTTAGCTGGTAAAAGAATAAATTATTCACAAAGAAATTCATAGAATGCTCGAGTAGAAGCTGCGGTTATATCCTGTAACTCAGGTGGACAATTTCTTCGGTTGATGCATAAAAATATAATCAATGAAATAAGTCCAGGTGAATACTATACAACATTTATTATTATTTTAAACAATTTGTTGTATCTACCTAACATAATAATAATGGTATTATTAATTACATTTATTATACGTATTGGGTAGGTATAAGATATTGTTATATTGTTATAATGTTATTTATACGAAATATTTACACAAAATGCATATTTTTTCTATAGGAGAAATAGGAAAAAAAATCCTTAAAACTAGTGAAAAGAAAAGATGCCAACCAAAATCTAAAAAACTTCTTTTCTCCGGAAATCTAGAAAAAAGGTGTAATAAAGGCCCGGATCAACATTATGGTTTAGCTGAACCATTACCGGACGATAATATTTCAAAGGAAGTATTAGAAAAAACAAAAGAAAATTTTATAAATGCATTGGAGTTGGACAGACGTGAACGGTTAGCCATTGAAGAACAAACAAGGGAACAAGCAAACTCTCAAATTTGGCACATTGAACGCAGAAATCGGCTCACGGCGTCAAATTTTGGCTGCGTTTGTAAACTTCGGCCAACTACGTCATGCAAAAATACTGTTTATAGTATAATATATAGAACATTTTCTTCGAAAGCAACAGATTATGGTAAAGCCACCGAACAACAAGCTATCGTCGCTTTGGAAAAAAAATTAAATTGTAAAGTGAATCAATGTGGACTTATTATTGATGAAGATTTTCCTTATTTAGCAGCTTCTCCTGGTAAACTATATTACCTATATCACTAATTCAATAAATATTACTAATTTATTTTTTTATATTTTATAGACGGTCTTGTCAATGATGATTTTATAGTTGAAATTAAATGTCCATTTGGAGTAAAAGACACTAAAACATTTTTAGAAGCTATAGACAGTAAAAAAGTAAGTGTATTATGTGAACAAAAAATGATTCTCTGATAACATTTAACTTGATATTATACTTAAAAGTTTCAGATTTCCACGTAAATGAATTTAAGAAAACCGTTATTCTCCGTTATAATATATAATTAGTAATTTCGTTTAAAATAATTATTAAAAAAAAATATATATATCTACTGTATGTAATTTTTAAACTTATTTCTTACAGACTAACAATATAAACTAATTATGAGAAACCTTGTTTTAAATTTTCATTTCTTATAGCTAATTGAGTATTTTATAAGTTTAATATAGGAAATTAATTTGTCAAAATTTGAACTCCAGAAACTCATAAAATATTATTAAGAATTTACGCTCAACTTTTTTTTTTAATTACACATCTCCAATAATTTAAAAACAAAATAATACGAATTAAATTTTCTTATACCTATGAGTAGCTTCAAAAGTGTCAAGATAATATGAAAATGTCATAGTGTATAGAAAATGCTAATAGATTAATAAATATACCATGGATTTACCATGGTGTAAAAAGTCCAATTTTTATTAAATTTTTTTCTGTTTTTCACGAAACTTTTGAAAACTATCAAGAATTTTCGTATTTGAAAATCAAAGCATTATTACGATTATTTATTATGTGGATAGACACAATAAATTAAAAAAAACACACTTCGTTATAAATCAATACATTTATCGCTCCAAATGTTCTAATTATAATATTTAATTTCAGTTATCATTCTGTCGTCTCAGTGAAAACGGTAAAATGGAATTAAAAGTGGATCATAGTTACTATTATCAAGTTCAGGGACAAATGCGAATTTCAAAACGAAATTTTTGTTATTTCGTCGTTTATTCGGCAAGTTGGATAGAAATACAAATAATTACTTTCGATGATGCTTTCTGGCAAGACAAAATGATTGAAAAGTTAAAAATGTAATTGAACTTTAATTTTTAAATTATAGTAATTTAATTTTATGTAATTATATAATCATATGCAATTATATTTTCAGATTTTATACAGAATGCTTACTTCCAGAAATAGTCAATCCCCAGTACGGAAAGAGGCTGTTGATAGACGACATTTTAGATCCTCAGCATATTTTGGAAAATATAAAAGCAAAACAGCAAAAACAGCATAAGCAAAATTACATCAATGAAAAAAAAAATTGAAACTTTTTCTAAATGTCGACTACAATAATTAGTATACAATGATATACCATCATACTTTATATAATATGTAATTGTGACAAATTCCGACTATCAAATTATGATAATAGTCTGAAAAACTACTCTAATAACTGTAATTATGTGATAATGTAATTTGTTTTATCATATTTTGAATTACGTTCAATCCGTTTATATATTAATTTACTATCAATAAATAAATAAATAAAATATAATCATCTGTTATATTATATGTACTGTTTACTAATTATAAATAATTACAGTATTTGACTGCTTTATAAAAATAATTCATATGATTAGGGTCTAGGGATTAAAATGACGAATTGCTATAATTTATATAAGTTATCGAATTACGTCGTACATTATTAATTACTCTGGTAATTTTATTCAACAGCTTTTTATTTAATTGCATGTATGTAAGGTTTTTTTGTTATACAGATTTAAATTTCATATTTGTTTGGTCAACGTTAAAAAAAATAAGTTTATCTTCAAATTGTCTACAAAATGAAAAAAATAATTATTTAAATCGTAATTTTTTTAAACGATTTATAACAATTTTATGACGAAAGATTTTTAATTAGTGTAAAATACGGTGAGCAGAATACTATTATACGAAATATAAACTTCGATATGGGTATAATGAAAATAATAAAACAAAAATTCTGTAATCAACATTATTGTGTTCGAACCGACTATTTATAAACGACGAGTCGGTCGCGATATGAAAACTAGTTGACCTATGGTGCGGTATGGATACAGCCGCTCGGGGGCGGTGGTATGAACACTATTCCTGAACGCTGCCGCTATAGTCAGCAGAGCGCACCACATGCCGGCCGTAAATTTATAATTTTTCCGCCGAAAACATGCTTTCGTACTTCAAGTTTTTCTCAGCTTTGGGTAGTCGTAGAAACATAATTTTTGCACCAATATAAACGTGAGAAGTTCTTATAGATTTTGTCGTTCCAGATTTTTGATATCTTTTTTTGTGAATTTTAAAAGATTTTTTAAAAATTTAAAAATTTTGTTAAATTTCAAATGCAAATATAATCGGTTTAAATTAAAAATTCGAAAATCTGGAACGACAAAATCTAGAAGAACTTCTCACGTTTATTTTGGTGCAAAAATTATGTTTCTACGACTAATGAGAGCTGAGGAAAACTTGAAGTACGAAAGCATGTTTTTACGGCCGAATTTTGCTACCAGGACGGCCTCTTAAGAGTGCATGTTTATAATTTCTATCTGGTTTGTTGTATAATTGTAAGGAAATGGAAGAAATGATTGGGAAAAGGAAAAATATAAATATAAAATAATATAAATACAAGTTGGGTAACTGTTGATTGTAGGTTTTGTTGGTTTTTCTTTGTTTTTTTGGTGTGTGTTTGTTAGCGATGCGTTTTTCCATCTTTATGTGTTAGTATTACATTTTTTTTTTTTTTACATATTGTGTGTTATTAATCTTACTACTTAATAGTTTGAAAGTAGTGTTTTATTTTCGCCTATTAGTTATTTAAAGCCTGGCTGGGATTGGTGGGGGATTAAACAATAATTCTATTTTAATTAAGATTGGGAATATCTTATAACAAATAAACCCGACAATTATTGTAAGTATTGTAAGCCATGAAAAATAAATGATGTCTCCCCAAAAATCGTCTATGAATGACTGTGGTATTTTCTTTAAAATTATGTCATCAAAATATTTTTCAGGGTTTTAATTTGCTTGGTAATGTGAAAATTTGGTATTTCAGATTTCCAATTTGTATTTAATATCTCAGTTATATTGGTAAAACACATTTTTTCTTTTTTTTCTTCATTGTCGATTTTTAGCGATTTTATGTTAGTCCAAGATATTGGTAAGATCCTTTTCATTTTGAATATGTTAAAATTGTTTGTTTCACTGGGGTACATTTTTGGGATAATAGTTTTTGTGTTATGCTTAAGTTCGTAATTACATGGGAGGTATATTTTTATAAGACCCGGGTGATTATAATTAATTTTTAATTTCTCCATTCGTATCTTATTGTTTTTATTGTTGTATATTTTTAATAATAACGTGGGTTGCGGGTTTGTTATCGCGAATATATTTATCCCAATTCGCTTAATAATTATTGTATCATCTTTGCGTTGTTTCACACATTGGAAATAGCAATATTCATTAATTACATTTAGTGGTTCATTTTTGAATATAGATTCTACACATCTTGGGGAAAGTGTAATATCAGAAGAAAATCTAGGTATATAACACAAGTCTGTAACCGGTGGGTCGCAGTGTTATAGCCCTACACCTGTTATCACTCTGTGATCATTGTTATTGGAGTTAATAGCGATAAATGTTTTTTCGGAAAAAATTAAGCAAATAGATTCCTCAAATTTGAAATTAATTGGTATATATTGAAATAGTTTCCATTTTGCCATATTTTCCTGGATTGGAATTTTTATTTTAATTAAAATTTGATTTTTTGAAAATTGGCACTCTGTAATTGGCAAGTTGTAGTAAGCGGGTATGTTTTTAATAGGAATTACCAGTTCATAACCGTCTTTTAATAATACTTCAGATAATTTGATTAAGTCATTTTGCAGTATATTTGGTTTTATTATTCTAGTTGGGATTTTATGTAGTTTACAGTGTAAATGATTGCTCGACTCTTTTTCATAATTAGTGAATTTTGACATTATAGTTATTAAGCTAAATATGATTTCCTGAACGCCCTGTATTGAATTTTGTTGGTTATTTTTTTCTTGCATATCTTTATCTTTTTCTTCTTTAACAAATTCCATAAATTAATTTTTTAAGGTTTCTAAATTGTTGTTATTGTTTTTTGTATATTTATTTATTTCTGAGGTTGTATTTATTAAGTTCCGGTGATCGGTACAAAGGCATCTTTGAATCTTTTTATTTGTGTATTTAATAGTTCTTCGTTAGTATAAAATTGTTTTAATTGCTTTTCAGTGGCCACGTTACAACAAAAATGGTATAAATTGCCTAATAATTGTATTCCCCTTTTTGATCGTTTATTATCATTATTGAATTCTTTTATTAATCTATCTGACATGTCGAATGAGTTTTCCTCAATATTTTCATTTACATTTTTTAATAAGCTTAGTATATTTTGTTGAGTTATTTTACAGTTATTTGAATTTTCGTTTAAACAGTATTTTCCTATTTGCCAGACATCGTTATTTGTTTCTTCATCGTTTTTAATTTCTTGGGTGTATATTAAAGGTATGCTTTTGTCGTACATAACTGCTTCCTGTACTTCGTCGAAATATGCACCTGATGACACTGTTATATCCATAACCTCCTCTGTCATCACATACGCCAATATTAGTGTTAAGAGAAATAGCTTAAACATGGTCATCTAAAACAGCATAAGGTTGTCGTGTAATCATTGTTAATTATTCTTATTATTATGATATTTTTATTCGATGCGTATATATTTTTTTATATTAATTTTTCTTCGGACTATAACTTATTTGAGCAATATCAGCAATATTAGTTTTATTATTATTATTATATTATTTTTTATTTTTATTGCTATCTTTATTTTTTTTATATTTTAATGTATGTGTGAATATAACTAAAAAACACGTAATATATTACGATGTTTAGACAAAATTATGATACTTATAATAATGTTACATTAAAATCGAGATTAAAATATATTAATTAGGTTTTATAGTCATCATAGTATAACTGTATACTTGTATAGTACTTAGGTATTTACTTATCTTATTCTAGTTGACATTTTATGTAATAATAGGTTGCTACCAGGGCCTTCTTTTTTATATTTGTCTATATGATTAATTTGGCCTTTCATGATAAGGTTTTATTCTATTCACATGAAAAGTGTCTATGGTTTTTTTCCTTTTAAAATTAAATCTACTTTGTAGTTTACGTCAGATATTTTTTCAATAATAGTAAAAGGGCCTCTATATTTAAATGCTAGTTTCTTTGTTTTATTCTTTTCGTTGAAATCAAATTTTATCAAGACTTTTTGTCCTGGATCGAAATTAATATTTTTGTGACTCATGCCATAATGTTTTTTCTGAACAGCTTGTTCTTTTTCGACAATTTTGGGAATAGTATCTCTAATGTTTTGAAGCTGATTTAATGCTTTAGAAAAGTCAAACAATTCGTCGTCTATAGTTAATTTGTTATCTATAGGCTGACTTGCTTCCATACCGTGGAGTAAATAAAATGGGCTTACTTTTAATCTCGAACTTGGGCTTGTATTATAAGCAAAAACGATCATTTTGTAATATAATGACCAGTCTTTTTGATTTTCGTTAACGTAATGTGATAAACTATTACAGATAATTTTGTTCATACGTTCGGTCATACCTTGGGTCTGTGGGTGATACGAGCTAGAGAAAATTTGCGTAATACCTAATTTTTTACACGCATAACCTACCTCCTTATTTTTGAAATGTGTGCCCCTATCGCTACAAAAATATTTAGGTATTCCGTAAGATGTTATTAAGTCCATTAGGAAATTTATTGTTGCTGCTCCGTCTGCATTTGTAACCACCTTTGCGAAAGCCATTTTTGTGGCATTACAGGTAGGTACAATGAGGTATTTTTTCCCTCTAGAAGTGGGTAATGGTCTTAAATAATCAAATGCTAGTCTCTGCAGTGGCTTTCCAGATAGTAAGGGTATTGGTTGTAGCAAACCGTGGCCTTTGCCTGTTGGATTTTTAATCATTTGACAAGAAATGCATGTTTTTATAAAATTTGTTGTATCTTTTATTATGGTGGGCCAATAATATTTTTGTTTTAGTTTTGCTAGTGTTTTAGTGATACCGAAATGTGCTGATAGCACTGATTCGTGATAAGATTTTAATATCGCATTAATTAATGTTTTTGGTACTACCAACAAATGTTTTATTCCGTTAGGCGACCAATCTTTAAAAAATAAAATATCATTTTTGATTAAAAACTGTCTCGACTTTCTTTTAAGTTTGGAGTTATTATTTCCGTTTATTGCAGAAATTATATCTATGCAAAATTCATCTTTTGATTGATTTTCTTTGAGTTTTTCCAAATTTAATGAATCAAAATTTGGGTCCTCTTTATTATTTACTTCCAAAATATCTTTAACTAGCAATGTGTTTACTGGGTAACGAGACAAACAATCAGCCGCTTGATTGCAGAGGCCAGGGCGGTGTTTTATTTCTATATCAAATTCTAAAAGTTTAAAGATAAATTTTGTTATGCGTGATGAAGGATTCTTCATTGTTTGGTAATATTGTAGACTTGAATGGTCGCTAAATACGATTACTTTCCTCCCTAATAGGTATTCCTTAAAATACTTTACCGAGAACACAACTGCTGACATTTCTAATTCCGTAGTGGTAAAATTTTTTTCGCTGTCTTTTAGTTTCCTGGACGCGTAACCTATAGGGTGTCGTTTCCCGTTGTTGTCGCTTTGTTCTAGTATTCCTGATAGCCCTTCTAACGACGCATCTGTAGTTACGAAAACAGGATATCCGTCCTCAAAATATGCGAGTACTGGTGCAGTGATAATAGCGTTTTTTAATGTATTAAAGGCGTTATCTTGAGATTGGTCCCAATGAAATTTATGGGCTGTTTTTGTCAGGTCAGTTAAGGGGCTAGCGATCTTTGCAAAATTTTTGATATATTTTCTATAGTAGCTTGTGAGTCCTACAAATGCTCGTACGTCTTTTACTTTTCTGGGTATGGGGAAAATTGTTATCGCCCTAATATTTTTATCTAGTGGTTTTATTCCTTTATTGGATACTTTATGTCCTAGTAATTCTATTTCGGTGCCTAATATTGTGCATTTGTTTGTTTTTAATTTTAATCCTGCTTTGTCCAGTCTAATAAATATTTCCTCTAGTATGTTCAGTGCTTCTTCGAAGTTATTACCGAAACAGCATATGTCATCCAGATAAGCTATCATAGTTCTATATAAAAAATCACTGAATAAGTTGTTAATGACTCTTTGAAAAATAGGGCCCGAGTTTTTAAAACCTTGTGGGATTCGTTTGAAATTGTATAGGCCAAAATCCGTGATAAAGGCTGTCTTATCTTGGTCCTCTTTTTTAACTGGAATTTGAAAGTAACCTTGGCAAAGGTCGATAGAAATATAATATTTTGCACCCTCTAAGCTTCTAAAAAGGTCTTGTTATCTAGGTATAGGGTGCTTGTCACTAATTGTTTCATTATTTAGTTTCCTATAATCTACTAAAAATCTGTATTCGCCTTTCTCCTTTTTGGGAATTAAAAATACTGGTGCTGCGTAATTGCTTCTACTAGGTTCGATAATATTAGCTTCAATCATTTGATTTATTTAGGTTTGCCGGATTTTAATTTTATTTCACATGGTTCTACATTCGCACATCCAATATTTAACAGATCTGAGGTGAATAAATGCTTAAATTTGTTTATAAGTGTTTGTGTTTTTATACGTTGCTCACAGCTAAGCTCGTTGGATATCTTTATTATTGTACCCTGTTTATCCGTTATTTCTGACATTTTTGTTACTATTGTCTTTTTATTGTTAATAATTTTACTGTCTGAATTAATATTTTTTATTTCGTATTTATCGTGTTCAATCGTATTTAATTCAATGGCAGTTGCTATGACCATGTTTCTTGGTATATTACTATAGGTATTAGAGAAATTGTATAATACGACTTCGTCATCACTATTTAATAATGTTGTTTCTAGAGTTATTTTTTTATTATTTCGTAATCGCTCAGTTGGTTTTATTATATATTGTATTTGCTTGTCTTGCATCTTTGTGGACACCTTTAATTTTGACCTAGTCTTAGGAGCTATGGTAATATTTTCGTTAGATATAATTGTTTTAAGTGTTTTTTTTATGTTTGAACAAGGTTCGTGATCAAGATCGTTTTTAGAGTTTATATTATATGTTCTATTATAATTATACCAAACTATATCCATAAGTATAGTGTCGCCGTTTAACTTTAAATATTTTCCTTCGAAATTTATGATTAAATTATTTTTAATGTGGAAATCATTTCCTAAAAGTATCTTACAGCTTAGCCCATTTGATTACGAATGCGTCTACCAAATATGTTACGTTATTTATTTTAATTTTTAAATCGATTTTTCCTAATTGTTCAAGTTCAGAATTATCTGCCCCTGTTATTTTAATTTTTTCTTTTGATTTTATTTTATTTTTATTGTTTATTAGTGAGTAGTCTATACAAGAAAGATTTGATCCGGTATCTATGATTACGTTTCTTTCGATATTGTCAAATCTTATTTTTATCGATAGAACTCTTTGTCTGCGTTCCATATCTGAATGTTGATTATAAATATTACCATTATTATTATTATTATGAATTGTAGTTGCAGTTATATGTTTATGCTGACTTAACGATTTCTCCGAATTATTGACTAAGGTCAGTTCATCGTCTTGTATACGTCTGTTACGGTATTGTCTAACGTAGTTTCCACATCTTTCGCAAAACATAATATCTCCGCCCTCGCACCAAAACGCTTCATTTTCATTATCCTTAGGTATGTCTAAATCATTCTGTGACGTAGGTAAAATTTCGCAATCTTGACAATAGTGGGAGTACCAAACTGTAGTTTTGTCAGTTGGTTTGTTGTTATTCATATTATAATCGGTATTATTATTTAGTATTTGGGTTTTGTTGTGAAATTTTTAGACGGTCAACACATTCATCTAGAAAATGATCTATGTGTTTTTCGACTGTGTGAAAATCTGGGAAAACTGTATTAATTGTTAAATTATTGAATCGACGTGGATGGTCGTTCTTTGTTACGATTCCTGGTGTCCAATGGACATTTTTATGAAATATTCCGATATTTTTCCTATTTGGTTTAAAATAGACTATGGCGTTTGTATAATCAAGTGTTTCGTATATAATATATAGGTTCATATTAAATTGGTCACAAATATATGCCAAATCGTCATCTTTGAGGTAATATCCTGATTCGCAGTTTGGTATATTAAGCATATTTAATATCTCTATGGTTTTTTTATAAATGCCGTGTTGTTTAAAACAGATGCGAAGAGCGTGTGCACCACAATCACCATCACTTAAAACGTTCTCAGATTTTATGAATGAACCGGCGATGTGTGTTATTTCTATTTTTAATTTGTCATCAATTTCACTATTAAAATTTTTACCTAACGTAATGATTGTAATTTCTGAGTCATTATTTTTTAAGTCTATGCTTTGTTTATCTTTTCCTTTTTGTGGTGGTAAGCATATTATAATATTAATTAGAGAATTTTGAAAAATGAACTTTATCATGGTCGAAATAACGTCCCAGTTCTTTTTATCTAAACCAGCGCAAATTTTGGGTAGAGCTAATATTTTTATTTTATTGTTTATGCAAAATTCCTTAGTACTTACTAACGTATTAAAAATGTTGGAATAAGTAGGTTCCTCGTAAAATTTGTTTTTTGTAATTAGATACAAAATCCATTGTTTTTTGTTTTTTAGATATGCTACTTCGGTGGTTTTTTTTTCTTGGTCAATTAACTTGTTTACGTTGTTGAATTTATTTTTGAATTGTAACGCGATTCCTTTTGACATTGTTAGGCATTTACTAACGCAGTGGCCAATTGCAACATTATCCGGTAATAAAAAAATATTTGCTGCAATTTCAGTGTAATCGCATGAGAACTTTATTCTGTCATTATTGCAAAATAAAAATTTTTGAAATTCATTTAATTTATTTGAATAATTAAGCGTAACCATATTTTCTATTGTTTCCTCGTTGTTATAATTTATTTCTGTAATAGGTGGTTTTTTTTTATAAGTTGATTCGTACTAATTTTTTACAAAGCTTATATAATTATGTTTTTCACATTCCTTGTTTTTATTAAACTCAGTTATGTCAGTTTTGTAGTTAATATTATTTTGTCCCCGAGTTAGGTATTCCGAATTGTTTCTTTCTAACTCGGTACTTAATCGTTTTTTGGAATTGTACATTGGTCTGCATAGTGTCCCCTTTCATTACACTTGTAACAAGTGACTCTATCAAATTCTTTCTCGTAACGGTATCCATTATAACGTTCTGGCGTTCTTTCTCGACTATTTTCTCTGTTATATCGTTTTTTGGACTCATTTTTTCTACCCTCGTCATCGTAGTCACCCCTCCTTGATCTATCGCTGGCTCCTTTCTGTTCATACCTCGTATGATCACTATTATAATATCTAGATCTGCTGTTATCTCTACTTCTATTAGAATTTCTGTCATATTTTATTTCCCTTTCATTGTAATTCCTATCCCTGGAGTAAGATCTGTCTCTGTTCTGAACTCTACTGAATCTGTCATTTTGTCTATTATGATTTCGGTCGTAACTATTATCTCTAGAGTAATTATGTTTATTAGGTTTTTCGTAGTTTCGGTCGGTGCTTCGTTCTCTGTTTTCATAATTCGATTTATTCGGATACGGGCTATTGTTCCTATAACGGTTTGATTCCTTTTCGTAATTTCGGCTTCTCTCCTCTCTATTTTGTGAGTTATCTCTAAAGCCTCTATAAATATTTCTGTCATAACTATTTTCTCTGTTATATGAATTATCTTTAAAATTTACTTTTTTTATAGAATTGCTCAATTGATCGATATTTGCACTTAGTTCTTCGACTCGGTCCCTCGAATATTTGCCTACTTGCATTATTTGTTTATTTAAAATATCTGTTATTCATTAAAACCTGGTTGCCCTCTAGAATTTATTCTGAATTGCATGAGTTCGTATTTTTTTAAATTTGTTTTAATTTTAAATAAACTACTATTATCGTGAAGAGCTAATAGCGTTTAAAATTGGTTCTTTTAGTCCTTTTAAAATATAAGTGCATATTATGTCTTCTTCTTTCATGTTTCTTTCCACTTGCCTACATAAGTTTTCGATATCAGTTACAAAGCTCATAATTGATTCAGTATCTTCCTGTTTTCTATTTTCTAGTTTGGTTTTTAATAAGATAGAATAACCGATCGGATAAAAATTCATTTTTTAATTCTACCCAATTCCAATGTGTTTTAATATTTTCCAAATTTTCTAAAAATGTACCTGCAGTGTCTTTTAAAAATATGGATAAAAATTTTACTTTGTCATTGTCATCCCAATTGTTTATTAATCCCGCCTTTTCATACTGTTTAAAAAAATGTTTTATGTCTTCTTGACCGGAAAAATATTCGGGTTTGGTTATCATTTTTTCCATTTTAGTTTTTGAGCTTATATTTGCTATAGGTGATTTCTCAGGAGTGCTTTGTGGTATAAATCTCGAGTTACTAAAAAAGGTAGTATTTAAGTTTGACTCTATTTTATTTGGACTATAGATTTCTTCGTATATGGGTTCTTTTTGGGTTGTCTCGTTAGGGTCTAGGTTTATTAGATTACTATAATTTTTATGTCAGAGGTTTGCTCTAAAATATTTTTATATAATGTATTACTAGTGTCTAAAATTTTGTCTGCCTTGGTTATTAATTTATTTGCGTTATTTCCTAAATCGTTAGTTATATTTTTAAGGTCGTTAGTAATTGATCTATTTTTTGTGCTATTATTTGTTTCTGGGCTTGAATCGCTTAAGTTACTTTGTATAAGTAAATCGTTAATGTCGATTTTATCTTTTATTGAGGTTTCTTCAATGTCATCTAATGCTATGATCCCTTTGTAATATTTTGATAACCTAGCTCTTAGATTATCTACGGTTCCTACGCTTTTTAATTGTTTAGATTTGCATAGATCAATAAGTTCTGATTTTTTATGTGAATAAATATCTGTTAATTTTGTAATTTTTGAACCTAAGGCAATAAGATCATTGTCGTTCATATCACATTAAGATTTAATTGAATTTATGAGTTTAAAGAAATTTATTTTTAATGAAAAAGGTTGATTTGTATTGATATATTTATACTTAGCACTAACTACTTAATTTTTGAATAATTTAAGAATCAAAGTTAAAATATATTTTTTTTTTTGAAATAAACTAAATACGATTTTGAAAGACAAAAGAAAATTAAACTAGTAAAAACTATTTAAATTATTAAAAAAACTAAACTATAATCCTAATAATAATACGTAAGTATATCAGTTAATTTAAAATATTTTTGAGGTTATTTAATATCGAATAAAAATTTTGAAAAAGAAAGAGAGAAGAGAAAAAAAAAATTTGACTAAAAAAT